>NC_134483.1:331633941-331997691 GCF_040206685.1 Ascaphus truei
CCATAACGGCTAGCCGTTACGGTAATGAATTATTTTTTATTGTTATGTGTATTTTGATACTAGTGTACATGTGCAGGGGGTCTCCTGAGCTGAACTGCATTGGTTTCAGCCTCGGGGACCCCCTACTTCATGAGATACAGGCCCCGTTATGGGGTGCCGATATCCCCCTGCAGGATTTAAATCCCTCTGTCACATGACGTGGGAGCTTCGAAAGCACAGGGGATACCGGCACCCCATAACATAACGGGGCCTGTACCTCATGAAGTAGGGGGTCCCCGATGATATCCCTTGAAGAAGTATGCGCATGCATACGAAACGCTTCGGGACGTTTCGAGTGTTTTTAGAGTTTGTCTAGGCTGTGGAGAAGTCTGCAGTTCCCTGTGGAGAAATTTGCAGTCTTTTAAGTGCAACAACTGATTCGTGGTGGCATCGCAGTGAGCCTGCAGAGGAGGATTAGAGGAGGAACGTCTGTGGTGGGACTTCAGTGGACGTGACGTCACATCCGCCCGGAAGTCCTGTCATTTGAGTGACCCACCTTCCACTCCAGTCACGTGAGGACGCCAACCAGAGTGCTCCGGTCGCCATCTAGGGAGCCCAGCTGCATGTATCCAGTTCGTTGCCTGTATATATCCAGCATCTTGTGAGTAGGGTTGTAATTTTACCCCTCCGGATGAGTTATATGTATTCTTCACACCTAATAAATTTGCTTTTCATTAATATTAGGCCGTGCTAGTGTTTATCGTCTGTATGTCCTGTATGTCTTGTGTTGTCAGTTTGTCCCCACAATCATAGTGTTTGATATACTGCACTATTATTTGTTTCTCTCTTTTTTTTTCCACATATACTCCGTTGATGTGAGAATCCTCGAATTCCATCATTTAAAGGACTCCATTTGGACTGTACACCAATCGGTTTGATTTCATTAACCATTTGTGGCGCCGGTATATCCTTTGTTTGCTATGTTTTTCTGACTGGTTGTACTATCAGTTTTTTACTTGGCTGCCTGTGTTTTATACTATTCAGTTTTATTATTAGCGCTGTTTCACACCAATTTTTTTTTCTCTGGGTCCCCGAGGCTGAAACAATGCGGTTCAGCTCAGGAGACTCCCTGCATATGTACACTAGTATTAAAATGTATATGTATACTATACGATCGCCTGTAAGTGCCCTGCAGCGTCTCCTGCAGCTCTTACAGACGGCTTTTTTTTCTATCAGCTATCATGCTGTAGAATTCACAGCCCAATAGCAGGGGGAAAAAACAGGTCGAGCGATAGTGCAGTTTTGTGATCGGACTTAACAAAATGCCCTTCACTTGTTAGTGAATCCCGCGTTTGGCTTCATTTTTTAAAGTATGATCACAAAATGCATACTTGCGCGCAAAAGCCCACTGCTTAGTGCATAGCACCCTGTGTGTGAGCCCTCCCTCTCTGCGTTGTGTGTGCTTGTTGTGTGAGGCTCCTATATCAATTTGGGATATGTTTACACCCTCTAAATGATTACCCCCTGAACAATATACCCTTCTCATTCCACCTTTATCTCACAGCTCCTGCTCTTCTAGCCTACTATCCTCTTTTTCCTTGGTGAGATATTGTGTGTTAAGTCATTTTATTTTTATTGCACAGGATTGATACCAGAGACCTGAGAGAACCCTCGGGGACCTGCAGGGATCCACGGGGACCCCTCGGAGATGCAGGGGCTCCTGGGGACCCCCAGAGCTATGGGGTCCTGCGGGAACACGTGGGGACCTCTGGGAGTCTGCCGGCCTCTGCTATCAATCCTGTGCAGTAAAAGTAAAAAGCATTCTCTCTCTCCTCTCTCTCTCCTCAAATTTAGTTAACACTCCCTACAGTATTTATCAGAGAGACTCTCTGAGTGAAAGGTTAAACATATCATTTTTTTTTCTTCCTAATAAACATTCTTTCTTTCTTCTGCAGGTCCAGGAACTGCGTTCCCAAATCCCTTTTGAAATTAGTTTTCTTATGATGTCATATACAGTATGTGTTTTCAGCTAAGTGAAGTATCTCACTTTATCATTGATAATTGGTGAAAGAAAGGTTGCAGACCTGTCTCAGACATGCAAATGTTCCCACAAGTGGTATTTTTATTTGCTGTAATTATTTTTTGTAATTTTTTATTATCAACTCTCACTGATTTTGGTCTTTGAACCTTGACAGCCTTGGCTGTTTTTGATTTCCACTTTTAATGTAGTTGTTACAGTCCAGTAGTTTTACTTTTTATCTTCTGACATTCATCTGTGGGTGTTTTCCTCTGCTTACAAACACGTTTCCTCCTTGTTACTGGTGCATTCTTTCCTGTGTCATGCTGACCCTTTACAGAAGGATATATCTCAGCTGCAAACATCAGCTGAAGTTTGGTCAACTGCTAAGATGTATGTAGTCATGCTGGAGTTATGTCCTGCACAATGTCTTTTCACTAATACAGATCATGTCTTAGAAAGAAACCTGCCCAGTTCTAGAGGTCCATAGATGTATGTAAACAGAGTAGAGGTCAGCCAAAGGAAGCCTATTAAAATGGTACAGTGATTGCAGTAAAAGCATTATGGGGAAAGACTGAAAGCGTCAGCCTCTCCTAGTACTTAAGTGTATTGTTATTATTATTGTTTATTTGTGAATCGCCAACATATTCCGCAGCGCGGTACAATGGGGTACAGAGTTATGTATATTACAAAAACATAACCAGTTACGTACGATGTAACCCGTCCCCCTCCACCTCAGTCAGAGGCCAGTATGTGGGAAAGGAGCACATTACCTTGCTTTTTGGTGCGTCACCTGTTGGTTTGCAGGAGGTCTGAGTGTTCTGCAGGGTGTTATGAGAATAGAACAGGACTGGTCCACAGGATTCTGGTTCTTTCGGTGTTTCAGCGCCTTCAGTAGTGATGACTCCCACAGTGTAGGCGTCAGCATCCACCACTACACACATACCTTCTATCAGCCCAGGGACTGACACCATAGGCTGAAGTATAGTTGCAGGATCTTTATTCACAGCCTTCATTACACAGCTTAGCAGCATACTTCTCTGCATACGCCTCAGGATTTCTGGACGGTGCTTACTTCCACTGCTCTAGCTCCTGGTGGTATTGACTAGCCAGCCAATTTAACCTGCTTACCCCGCAATGGGGCGGACTCACGGTTCCCATCATCTCCATCCCTCCTTCACCCTAGCATGGGATCAGGCCATCAACCTCCTCACTCCAGGAGGAGCTGAGAGGACCTCTTCTTCACCTCCTCACTCCATGAGGAGCTGAGAGGAACTGCTCAAACTTTAGCCTACTCCCCTTAGAAACTTCTAGAAGGGGCAGGCTCATGGACTGTACCCACCTACTAGGGGCTGTACACAGGCCATGAGTCACCACAGACCTTCCTTCACTTTTTGGGGAAGCAGGAATGGGGGGTCAAGGGCCCACAAATTAACCTGCTAATGCCTGGATCTTAACAGGGCTTACAAAGCAGATACACTGGGTGGAGAGGAACAGGCAATGTGGGGACATACCATGTTACAAACTCCCCTGGGTGAAAAACCCCAACGACCCTGCTTGGGTCAGAATTTAGGAGACCTGCAGAATGACAGAAAAATTACATAACATTAATACTGTACCATCCATTTACATCAGGGATGGTAGGAACACATTACAATATACTCTGTTCAAAGATAATATCTCGGGTCTGGCTTCTTAACAGGCTGCCCATCAAACTCTTCAACCCACACAGAATACACTTTAGGAAACCCTGCTTCTTACCGTACCTCTGCTCGATCTTTAAATATGCACGTCCCAATCATCCATTCCCCCATGATGGTACATATCAGGGATTCAGTGATAAACTCTTTGTAGCTGGTCTTTCTCTGGAAATAATCAATGACAGCCAACCTCAACCATTCCCACCGGTTATCATCTATGTCCTGCACGATAGGCTCAGGAATATACAGGAAGTAGTACCCATGGGACTGCTTAAACCTGGTACGTATTGCCCTATCAGCCCTGCTAAGCTTGACAATTTTCCTGCCTCTTCCCTTTCCTGGTAATACCCAAAACCCTGGTTCTTGTGGATTAACTTTCCTATCCAGGCTGGGAGAACCTTTAGGGAGGCAGAAACCCATCTTGATCTCGTTTTCTCTTTTAAAGAGAATCTCTGCTTTTTCATCTATATAAAATGCTCCGTCTTCCCACCAATGGTCCACAATGGGACCACTGCGGAGTATGAACCTTGTGTATCTTAACTCAGGAGCATAACCCTGGAACAAAGGGTACCACCAGTGACACGGTTCTGGAGAGGTGGACTCAGATCCGGTAGTTACAGATCTGGCTGGTAAAGGGGACAAGGCACTCGCTGACCCCGGTGGCGACTACTATAGAGGCCTTTGACAGGGACCCTGAGGACCTCCTGAAGGACTGAAAGGAACCTCTACTTCCCGGCCTTTTAATATAGCTACAAACAGATTTGTCGTCATCTGAACCATCACTTAACCATTTGTTAACATCTATTTCTTCTTCAGGGATTTAGTTAGTATAAACCCTTGAATAGCAGGATTGATGGATCTCACACCCTAAGAACTGCACATGGATGACGGGGCAGTGGTAGGGGCTGAATGACTCTGGGCAAAGTCCTTTAAGTCCAGTACTGGGGCAATAGCAGAAGGTGTACCTAAAGCTAGGGCCAGGGACTGGGACTCAAATAACTCTGTTTTACAATCCTGGGCTTCACCTCTCTTTCAACTGGGAGGGATGCCTTGGTAGCTGCCAAGCGATGTCCTCTACCAAGTCCAGCAGTGGTAGGCATCAAGGCAGAAACACTCTTCGTTCCCTTTGCACAGGGACTCTTTATTCTACTGGCGACATCTGGTGGGGCCAGGTCCACACACCGCTTCAGGCTCCAGCGGTAGTGTAGTGTAGTGTAAGGACGCCGCGTCTCCAACCTCCCGCGGCGTCCCGTCACGGCTCCACACTACTCACCACTCTCGCCGCCGAGGCGCACAGCACCCGGTCCCGCATCTCTCCCTCTCTCCGTCCGGCTGCACGTGCACCTCCTGCAGGGCGTGCGCACTGCCAGGGCAGACCTCCGCGTGCGCCAGTGCCTGCCAGCCGCCCTCTCACTGCTGTATCACGATCCCGCCCCTGGCAGGTGTCGTGCGCGATCTCGCGTGCATGGCCATCCCTGCGGTGTCAAATTACATGCAGTCTCTCACACCTGTCCTGCACCCAGCTTCAGCCTACCAGCGCTCTACCTATGTCTGACCTCACTGCTGGTAGTTCCCCATTGGCTCCTCTCGGTATGTAGTGCAATCAGCCCTAGGCTGATTGCTGAGCATAGTCAGTCTTTGGTTGTGCTTGCTACAAGCCACTTCGCAGTCTGTTCCTGTCTCCTTATTATAGATCCTGCTCTGTATCCGGACTCCTGACTTCTGGCACCCTTGAACCCTGGCTTGCTTATCGGACTTCTACCTTCTCCTCTCCTTGACCTCTGGCATTGGACTTCGACTACTCTTGACCTCTCCAACCCCGATCATGGCAAGTACCTCTATGATCCGACACTCTCCTACCCTGACCCAAGCTATCCACAACTGCTTACCGGACCATCCCACGCGGCTGTAGGTGTAACGCCTGTATGCCCGCAGACCTGGCCAGTCCCCAGTACTGAGGTGCGTAAGGTTATAACACGCACCCACAGCAGTGAGGGCATGCCCGGAGTGTGGTAGTTGCGTTGTCGGACCTGGTGAGTAAGGGTTAACGTTATACTTGCTGAGTCCGGGCGCCAGAGGTCGGAAGATATTGTCCAAGAGCCAGAGTCCAGGGATTGGAGAGAGCAGCGTAGTGATGTCCGAAAGCCAGAGTTCAAGGGCAGGAGAAGGCAGCGTAGTCAAAGTCCAAAGCAGAGTTCAAGTTCAAACCAAGGGAATCCAAACAGGGGCAGGGACAGGAACCAGAGCTGAAACAGATAAGGGAGCTGGGCATAGACACTGCACACACAGGAGCTACAGGAAAGCTATGCAGAGCAAGGAAAGAGAGGACAGACTGGGGTTATAAAGGAGGGAGGACAAATAGCAGGAAGGGGTGGAGCAGGGGTTTGTCTGGGAGCTTGCAGGGATAGGTGTGAGAGCAGGGGAGGAGACAGGGAGGTAATCTAGGGTAATGGCCTGTAAGCTCCGGGGGGCGGAGCCAGTACCTGGGGAGGATTGGTAAGTAGAGCGGGTGCGCGCGCCCTCTGTAACACAGTCACGCGCGCGCGACGCGCAAGTACCAGGGCGTGGAGGAAGGATCGCAAAGGAGGTACTCGGCTGGTGAGTATGAGAGGGGGAAGGAGCGGCGGAACCAGGTAGGGAGATGGAGGTATGCCGAGGGGCGTGAGTCCCCTGACGGGAGACCAGGGACCGTGAATGCGCGCACAGTGAGGGGACCGCGCATGCGTGCAGACCGCGAACGGAGCGTGACCGCGCCGCGAGGGAATGAGGCAGAGGCCGGGAAGGCAAGGAAGGGGGAGGGTTAGCCGGAGGAACCAAGGTGACGGGGACACGCTGGGAACAGCGAGTCCCCCGATCCGTTACAGTATCACCCCCTTGAGGATCGGACTCCGGACGATCCTACCAAGGTTTATGAGGAAATTGCCGACGAAACTGTCTGAGGAGTGCTGGGGCATGAACATGAAGAGATGGTATCCAGGAGTGTTCCTCCGGACCGTATCCCTTCCAGTGTACGAGGAACTGAAGTCTGCCCCTGGACCAACGAGAATCGAGTAAGGATTGGATTTCAAATTCTTGCTGTCCTTGTATGACGACAGGATTAGGCCTCCGAGGACGGTCCGGAAAATGGGCATTCTGGATCACAGGTTTCAGTAAAGATAAGTGCAATACCGAAGGAATCTTCATGGTAGAAGGGAGAGCAAGTCGGTATGCGACCGGGTTGATCCTTTCGAGAATCTTGAAAGGACCTAAGAATCTTGGGGACAGTTTCTGGGAAGGGGTCTTGAGTTTAATATTCTTGGAATATAACCAAACACTGTCTCCGGGTTTGAACTCTTGGCCCACTTGACGTCGCCGATCCGCTTGCGTCTTTTGTCTTTGAACGGAACTTTGCAAAGCTTTTATGATCCTTTTCCAGGAATTTTGAAGACTGGATATGTGAGAATCTGCTGTGGAAACACCAGAGGGGAGGGAGGAGAGGGGAAGACTGCTGCGGTGGAATCTATAGTTAATGAAAAAAGGCGACTCTTACGTGGATTCGTTTTGTTAATGAGTTAATAGCAAACTCAGCCCAGGGTAATAGGTCCACCCAATTGTCTTGAGAATTGAACACAAAGCATCTGAGATACTGTTCCAGAGTCTGATTCATTCTCTCCGTCTGACCGTTGGTCTGTGGGTGATAACCCGAGGAAAATAGAAGGGAAATGCCAAGTTTTTGAGAAAAAGCTCGCCAGAACTTAGAGATGAATTGAGTACCTCTGTCAGAAACAATGGAAATAGGTACACAGTGTAATCTGAAAATTTCCTTGGAAAAAACGTCGGCTAAAGTAGCTGAATTAGGAAGACCCTTGAGGGGTATAAAGTGTGTATGCTTGGAAAACCTATCTACTACGACAAGGATCGTATTCATCCCTTTAGAATTGGGAAGCTCCACAATAAAGTCGATGGAGATATGTTTCTAAGGTTGTTCCGGAATAGGAAGAGGCATGAGGAGACCAGAAGGTTTGTGTCGGGCGGATTTTCTCTGGGCACAGACCGGACAAGCCCTGGTGAACTCGAAAATGTCCTTATTCATTTTAGGCCACCAAAAAGTCAGTTTGATAAGATCTACAGTTGTCTTGTAGCCTGGATGACCAGCAGCTCTAGACAAATGTCCCCATAGAAGAATTTTGTGGCGAAAACGCTGGGCAGCATACAACCGTCCCTCTGGCACCTTAAATCTCCTAGGAATATGAGCCTGGGTTTTATTGATTTCGTCCAAGATATCAAAATTGTTGGCGGCAATAATACACTTAGCAGGAAGAATCGACTCTGAGGATTCGTTAATTTCGTTCTCGGTGGAGAACTGAAGAGATTAAGCGTCGGTCTTGATATTCTTGGTGCCCGGAATATAACAAATTGTGTAACTGAACCTAGAAAAGAACAAAGTCCAACGAGCTTGACGGGATCCCAAACGACGAGCCCCCTCGATGTACAATAAGTTTTTGTGATCAGTGAGGATGGCTACTGGCTCTTTGGTACCTTCGAGGAGATGTCTCCATTCTTGGAGGGTCAATTTGATGGCCAGCAGCTCGTGGTTCCCGACATCATAATTTGTCTCGGCCGAAGAAAATTTCCTGGAAAAGAATCCACACGGATGGAGTTTTTCCAGTGGGGAGGATCTCTGAGAAAGCACTGCGCCGGCTCCCACATCCGAGGCGTCTACTTCGAGAGTGAAAGGAAGGGTAGTATCCGGATGCCGAAGGATAGGGGCGGACACAAAGGCTCTTTTGAGAACGTTGAAGGCTTCGATGGCTTCAGGGGACCAAAGAGTCGGATCAGCACCTTTTTTGGTGAGAGCAGTGATTGGTAGAGCAATAGTAGAGAAGTAACGGATGAATTTCCGATAGTAATTGGCAAAGCCAAGGAAGCGCTGCATGGCCTTGAGAGAGTTCGGTAATGGCCAATCGAGTACAGACTTCAATTTCTCGGGGTCCATGGTAAAGCCTTTGTCAGAAATTATATAGCCCAGGAAGGCTGTGGAAGATTGATGGAACAGACATTTCTCCATCTTCGCGTAGAGGCGATTAGCATGAAGCTGAGAGAGAACCAACTTGGTATGGCGAATGTGCTCCTCCACGCTTTTGGAGAAAATGAGGATGTCGTCCAAATATACAATGACGAATGTACCCAACACGTCCCGGAATATATTATTCATGAATTCTTGGAAAACAGCAGGGGCATTGCAAAGGCCGAACGGCATCACAAGGTACTCGTAATGTCCCGAACGCGTGTTAAACGCGGTTTTCCATTCGTCCCCTTCTCTTATACGAATGAGATTGTAGGCTCCTTTTAAATCGAGTTTGGAGAAAATGGAGGCTCCTGAAATCAGAGGAAGGGAGTACCGTTTTTTTTACTGTAATTTTGTTTAGTCCACGAAAGTCAATACAGGGTCTTAAAGAGCCATCCTTCTTCTTCACGAAGAAGAAGCCTGCCCCAGTGGGGGAGGTAGAATTCCGGATGAACCCTTTCTTAAGATTCTCCTGGATGTATTCTGTCATCGCTTCCGTCTCGGGCACTGATAAGGGATAAGATTTAGATTTGGGGAGAATGGTTCCAGGAATTAAATCAATGGGACAGTCATAAAGGCGATGAGGAGGTAACACTTCAGCCTGAGTCTTATTGAAGACATCTAAATATTCAGAGTGAGAAGAAGAGGAGGTGTCGAGGCCAGCTAGCACGGCAACAGGAGGATGAACCGTCTTCTCTGGGGGGTCAGCCCATTGGATCGGCAGAACATTGGTCCAATCAATACGCGGGTTGTGAAGCTGTAGCCACGGCAATCCCAGAATAACCGGGACAGTAGGGGAATGGAAAACATCAAAGACCATTACCTCGGTATGACCATCCGCGGTGATCAGGGTAAGTGGAATGGATTCCTAAATGATGAATGCTGGTTGAAGCGGTCGACTGTCAATGGCCTCAAGACCGATGGGTGACTTTTTCTTGACTAGCGGAATTTGGTTGTTGCAAGCGAAGGCGTGATCAAAAAGTTGCCACCAGACCCCGAGTCGATGAACGCTTCAACTTCTATTTGGAGATCAGGACCCACAAGGGTTATGGGAAGGAATATCTTCTTCGGTAGTTCCTTAGGGAGTGAGGGGCAAGGAGAGATAGTACCCAGTAGAAGCCCCTCTACCTTTACTGGGCATTCCCGTTTCCCGGATTCAAGAAGCATTGGCGAAGTTGGTGTTCTGGGGAACGGTAGTAATTGCAGAGACCCTTCTCCCGACGTCGTGCTTTCTCAGCAGCCCGAAGCTGTTGGCTACCAATTTGCATCGGTTAGGGAGCGTCCAACGCAGGAAAGGGCAGTGGAGGATACCTAAGGGAAACAGGCAAGGATGAGAGAGAACGAGAGCGGTGCTGCTCGTGGCGTCGTTCTTGAGTGCGCTGATCCATCCGGATACTGAGAGCGATGAGTTCCTCGAGAGATGAAGGCCTGGCGTGAGCTGCAAGGTCATCCTTGAGAGATTCGGACAAACCATGCCAGTATGCCGCAGCGAGAGCTTCATCGTTCCACTGGGTCTCTGCGGCGATGGTGCGGAACTCCACCGCGTATCTTGCAGCTGACCTACGAGCCTGGGAGAGATGAAATAAAGAGAAAGCAGCAGTCTCCCTACGCGCCGGCGTATCAAAAACTTGTTGGAACTCATGCCGGAATTTGAGATAATCTTGGGTTAGGTCTGATCGGTGTTCCCAGAGAGGAGAAGCCCAAGTTAGGGCATCGCCAGTGAGTAAGGCATAGACGTAGGCCACCTTGGAACGACCAGTAGGGAAGTGGGACAGGGACATTTCGAATTGGACCTCACACTGATTCAGGAATCCTCGACAAGTGTGGGGGTCCCCATTGGGGGGGGTGGAATATGTGGTCCCAGATTACTTAGGGGCATTGGGACCGGGATAGGTGGTGTCACGGGAGATTCCCCGAGAGATAAGGTAGAAAGTTTCTCAGTGACATCAGTGAGTTGATTGCTTAGAAATTGCCAGTGTTCCATGGAAACACCTTGGCCCACCTCAGGGGGTCTGCATTTGTTGGGTACTGCATAATGTAACGCCTGTATGCCCGCAGACCTGGCAAGTCCCCAGTACTGAGGTGGGTAAGGGTATAACACGCACCCACAGCAGTGAGGGCGTGCCCGGAGTGTGGTAGTTGCGTTGCCGGACCTGGTGAGTAAGGGTTAACGTTATACTTGCTGAGACCGGGGCGCCAGAGGTCGGAAGGTATTGTCCAAGAGCCAGAGTCCAGAGATTGGAGAGAGCAGCATAGTGATGTCCGAAAGCCAGAGTTCAAGGGCAGGAGAAGGCAGCGTAGTCTAAGTCCAAAGCAGAGTTCAAGTTCAAACCAAGGGAATCCAAACAGGGGCAGGGACAGGAACCAGAGCTGAAACAAATAAGGGAGCTGGGCATAGACACTGCACACACAGGAGCTACAGGAAAGCTATGCAGAGCAAGGAAAGAGAGGACAGACTGGGGTTATAAAGGAGGGAGGACAAATAGCAGGAAGGGGTGGAGCAGGGGTTTGTCTGGGAGCTTGCAGGGATAGGTGTGAGAGCAGAGGAGGAGACAGGGAGGTAATCTAGGTTATGGCCTGCAAGCTCCGGGGGGCGGAGCCAGTACCTGGGGAGGATTGGTAAGTAGAGCGGGTGCGCGCGCCCTCTGTAACACAGTCGCGCGCGAGTACCAGGGCGTGGAGGAAGGATCGCAAAGGAGGTACTCGGCTGGTGAGTATGAGAGGGGGAAGGAGCGGCGGAACCAGGTAGGGAGACGGAGGTACGCCGAGGGGCGTGAGTCCCCTGACGGGAGACCAGGGACTGGGAACGCGCGCGCACAGTGAGGGGACCGCGCATACCCGCAGACCACGAACGGGAGCGTGACCGTGCCGCGAGGGAATGAGGCAGAGGCCGGGAAGGCAATGAAGGGGGAGGGTTAGCCGGAGGAACCAAGGTGACGGGGACACGCTGGGAAGAGCGAGTCCCCCGATCCGTTACAGTAGGGCGGTGGTTTACCTGTATCCCCACCTCGGCCTCGTGGTCCAGTCCGGCTTGTGGTGAGCACCCGTGACCTTCCGTGACACTCCGCAGGCACCATCTTCGTGACGTCACTCCCGGCCGCCATTCTCGCGAGACTTCCGGTGTTACCACCGCTCCGCGCCATTGATGATGTCACTTCCGGTGAGACCGGAAGTTCGTCACCAGGCTGCGCACCGGACGAGACCGCAACCGGTGCTACTAGCGAGTAGGCCGTGACCGGCTCCGCTGCAACAGGAGAATCAGACTGCTCACCCGCAGCAAGGTAGGGGACGTCCAGCGTTGGCTACGCAGGTGGTCGACGGAGTCCTCTGATGTCGTCTGAAGCTGGGGATTTCTCTGGAGTCTCCGGAACCTCCGCATCCGCTGGAACGGGTTCTTCTGGACCGGAACTCATCTGGGCTGCGCAGGTATGTGGGTGTCTTTTGTCCACAGGTCCCGCAGCATACAACTCGTCATCTAGGGGGGACACCTACGCCAGGACGCGCCAATTGCCCGGGCGACCAGACTTAAGGAGCCACCATGCCCTGCGGTCACCCGGGGACCCACACCTGACACCCCAGGGGCAGTCCACTTACCCCTCTTGTAGGTCGGTACTGGTCCCAGGCCTGGGACCGACGGTACCATCGGCGTAGGCCACGACAGTCGCGGTAGGGCGCACGGGCGGACAGCATACTCCGCAGCTCAGGTAGAATCACTATAAGGTATAAATGTTTCTTTAAAAAATAAATAAGTTTGCATATAAACAAAATACCATCACACTTCAATTACTGATTTTTGTAGCTACCTTTAGTAATCTGTATTGTTCTTTTTGAAGTGAAACTTCTTTAGCGGCACCTACCAAATCAGAAAATTCCCTGGCAGTGAATGCAGTTGATTGTTGTGGAAGGTCAGTGGTGACGGAAGTGACGTCACTGCTGGCAGAAGAGGGTGTCAGTGTTGCCAGCTTCCACCAGGAGGAGTCACGGAGAGGAGGAAGGCAGCTCTGGACATACACACCCCTCTCTCTCTCCTGTGGGCAGCTCCTCCTACTTCCTGTACACTCTACTCAGCCCCCATGTGGTTGTCTCCTTGTTGTGCTGCTGCTTGTTATTATTAGTATTGTTGTGTGTCCCTCCCCCCCTCTATGTCATGTCCTCCCCTCCTCTCCTTGCCCCTCTGCTTGGGTTAACCGGGGGGTCTCCTCCCGCGGCCCCGAGCCTGGAGCCCCCGGGACAAGTGCAGCTACCTCGGCCTGTCCCACAGGAACCTGCGCGTCCACTACAAAGGTCAGCACCACCGACAGGGAGGGGAGACGTTTTAAGGGGAATGATGCGGTGTAATATGGGTACAGAGGGGTGCTACAAAGGCAGATTAAGTGTTAGGGAGTCAGAAGGGTGGGGTACTGGGGTAAAAGAGAAACGAGGGCGGTTGGGAGGCAAATCATGATGTAGGGGGGTAGAAGGGCACCCACAGGCCTGGAAGGGAGAGGATTCTTGGTTGCCTTACTCTCTTCTCCCTCCCCACCACTATTTGGTATAAAACAACAACACTCCTGAAGTGCTAAGGCGGTAGAGGGAGGGGGGAGTTTAGAAGCAGGAGGGCGAGCCTGCGATTTGGGAGGAGGGTGGGTTGGCCGGGGTCTTTTAGCAGGTGTTGTTAATAACGGTCATCATATGTTAATGGCCAAAGTGCTGTGGTGCCGGTTAGTAGATGATAAATATTAGGGGCACGAGACTGTGCTGGTCATAGAGTGATCAATTCGGTCCTTCTGTCCTCGCAAGGAGAAAATAAACTAGTCCCAGCTTGACCGATGCCACTCTTCATGCCTTTAACATCGCTTGTCACAATACTGGCAACGTGAAGGCCCTGAGAATCTGTGCTGGACGCAGTATCATGGCCACGAGTGTAGGGTGAGGGGTAGAAGGTCGGGGGAAAGAGAGTCAGGTGAGAGGGGTGGCAGGACACCGAGAATAACACACACACCACACAGAGAGAGAGACACACATACATATACACACTGACTGACTGATACGCACGCAAGCACACACAAGGAATTCAGTTACTATAAATATAGAAGTGCAAGTAGCTAAAGTCAAACTTCTTCGTTCTAACTCAAACTTCTTTGTGTTTTGGCACTAAAATTGTGTTTTGATTTTTAGTTAAAAACATCACCATTACAAATACAATTTCTGCAACAAAACAGTGACAAAAGAAAAGAAGTTTCACTTAAAATGCGAGTGCTCGGCACACACACTTTTTTTTAATGCTTTAGCACTTCAAATATAATTACTGCCACTGAAGTGGGACCAACCAGAGGAGTATTTTGCATTCCAGAGTCACTGCACCCAGCAATCTTTCATAATAACCTTAATAGTGGAGGACTTTTACAAGCTGTGTTTGTTTCCGTCTATACAATTTCCTTTTTGTGAGACAAGCGTTCATTTCACTCCTTTAAAGATGAAATTCCTTATTTCTTTATTTTCTTGCATCAGGTTTTAATATTCAGGAGGAGGTAGGGGGGGGGGAGTAGTCCTATGTCTGACCACAGTGGCTCAGTGCATATTTACTTTTCTTAATGTTGTTCAACTACAATTAGAGTCTAGAGCAGACAGCATCTATGAAGAGGGTTTGCTCACCTCCCAATGATGACATGATGCCTCTCTTTAGACAGAATTTGAAAGGGGGCTTATCATTAAACTTCATACTGCATGTCAGGGCCCTGCAGACACATTTTTGTTAAGAAGATAATGAAAATATTTCAGGGATTTCCCTCCCATTGAAGTAAAGATAGTGAGGAAACACTTAGGTAAGATCCATCGTGTAAATCTAATACAAAAATCCCGTTTGCGTGACACCTTCACCCGAACAAGATCACAATTCACATTCTTCCATTAGGACTGCGGGTGACGTTATTTTCCATTAGTCTTTCAGCAGCTCTTGTCCCACCTGATAAAAAAAAAAAGATTAGGATAGCTCTAATTTCCCTTTTTGCGATTATCTCCCCACTTGATCTCTAATGTGGCATTTTTGGTGAACCTAGCAGGCTAAACATTTCACAGCTTTCCTCCAACCGCTCCCAGTCACAAAGAGAAATGCTTGAAACAGCTCTTATGAAAACAAATCTGTTGTTTTGCCTGGCGGTATAGCCTCTTTAGGATAACTCAGTCACCCTGGTTAACAGTGGCAGCGTCAAAAAGCAAGTTTGCATAGGTTATCTTTATTCTCACAAATGCCCATCCTTCAATCTCTTTGCTCCCCTTGTGCTGGTATATAAGGATGATGACAGTCATGTAACACAGTCGAGGGGGGGTTTAATTTTTGCATTGACGAATTCTCAGCTTTTAATGGACTACATTCAAGTAACATTTCACCCAGTCGCACTGTACCAGTTGGCTGCATTTCCATGTGCTATTTTATATAGTTATCTCTGTTCCTTTGGCCATTTGCCGATTACACCCAGGTATGCTTTGAAGTGCTAATTTTATGTTGCTTTCTGTCAAGTGAACTGTGCAGATGCTAATAAGCTGCTAAGGAGGAAAAGGAGAGTATAGTGAGAGTAAGCTTCATAAGGTTAATAGCCATTGTTCTTTTAACTGTTTGTAAGGCCGTGCGTTTACTTTTCTAGGGTGAACTAAAACTTGGGTAATTAGTCTGAGTGCCTTTGTTATTTCATGGTTTGGCAGATAAAGGGACTAGACATTTTGGAATGGAGTTTGCGTGTTTTAGTTGTAGGAGAAAAGGCGAATTATATTTTAATATTTAAATAAAATAATTAGGTAAAAGAAACCTGGAATCATTCTGAGTATTTTTTATATTCGTTATTTTTTTTATACAGTTTATGCGTAAACTATAAATGTTTGAAAATATATTTTTGTTTTCATTTTGTTTAATATGATTTGTGCATAAGAAAATGGGTCAATGTAATAACAATTTTTTTTAACATGTCCAGCATGGACTTTAAATAGTCATTAAAATCGAATTATACTTGTCTGATTTTTCAAGGCATGGTTCTGTTCTATAAACCTATCAGGCTATGTTAGTTGTCCAAGATCATAATGCAGAACTCTCAAAACCATGTCGGCTCTGCAGAAAAGTAGAAACTGTGCAAGTTATTATTGTTGTACAGTGTTATCTGACACAGATTAAAATACAGGGCAGTTATGATGCGGAACAGGGATTTATTTATAAAATATTTTACCAGGACATTGAGAGTTACCTCTCGTTTTCAAGTATGTCCTGGGCATAGAGTTAAGACAAATAATAAGAACACTAGACTTCAAAAGCAAATAAGGGCAAATGTAACAGTGTCGCAAAAAACGTAGTCTTCTTCAGACAAATACGTGCGGCTAAAATCTCTATAATAATATGTAATGGTGTTCCCCCACCTGGTGTGAGATTTGGCCATTACTTGTCGTGTGGTGCATGATACCTGCTGGTAACAGGATGGCTGAGTCGTCCACCGGTGGTAGTGGGGACCCAGGACTAGGCTTCTGGGGTTCATACCCCACATATCTCTTTAGAAGTGCAGCGCCTCCATCTGCCGTAGCCATAGAGCTGAAGGTGATCTCCCACGGTATAACTTATTACCTCTCCCCCCAGTAAGGTCATGCACCAGGCAGGAGGTATAACAACAGGAACGGGTTTATTACTCTTCTGTACAGTTACATGAACAAGGCAGGTTCTGCCCGATGCAGTACTCTCAGCTATTCACTCAAGGATGGTCCCTGGACCATCACTACAGGCCAAGGGCACCCGCAGCCTTCCTAGCTCTTCCCGAGCTCACTAGCGGAGGCAGAGGTATGGTCCACACTCACTCTAACCCGGAGGGAAGAGGGCTGGAGAAGGCCCAATCTCAGCCTTTCCACTGTGCGACCTGCCTTCCTCAGTGGGGAAGGTACAACCTACAAATTTAGGAGGTGGGCACCAGGTCTGGCTAATGATTGGTCATGACCAGGCCTGATGTCACCGCCACCCGCTGTCACTCAAGTGCAGTTCCTCAGAGGGGGAAACCCCCATATCCACTACTGGCAACCTGATTGTACCAGGGTTTGCTGCCAGCCCAAAAGCAGAATAGTAGCCATCAGGTGACCTGGCTACAAATAATTGACATTTAAGCCCGCATTTAATATGGTGTCGTAAAGTGTTTTATAGCTTAGATTTGCTTAGTAAATAATATGACACTATATTTTTATTTGCTTTTGCATGGGTCTTTCCACACTGCAGCTGGTGAATAATTAATCTGTTGTTTATTACCACTCTAAGGAATATAAACACGTACAACTCTATTTATTTCCTTATGTAATACATGTGCTTATGGTGCACAGTCATATACCTGGTATGTCTTAGTGAACAAGATCTGTTTAGAGATAGAAACGTTGGTTATTAAAATAACAGAATTTCTTGGTGTATGGAAATATGTGACCAATAGTAATATGTAGTACAGATTCCAAATGGTCTATACAATGTATGCTAAAGATTCATTTGCTGAGTGTGCTGTAAGAAAACAAGACCTACAACCTTCAACCTATGTCTGTTGGGTGTAACCATTATGGTCAATTCTCTGGAAAGAAAATGTATTCAAGATACAAAATTACAGTGCACAAAGTTTTGATCCTCAGTAACAACTTTCTCAGGGTTCGGTGGGATCTTCTATGAGTTCCTACTGGGGACTGAATCGTGGATCTCTGTAATGGCATATTTATAATTCAATTCCATTTTTATTTCTTCGAAAGGTAGCTGGTCATATTATACAATTTATTTCATCTATTTATATGCAACAAGCATGCTCACAGAATGCAGTACTATAGATCAGCATGTACCTCCATTTTCTACGTGTTATAATGGAGGGGCACAAAAAAGGGCCCTTACAAGCAGAAAATGTAAGCAAGTAGACAGCTAATTACATTTTTGGAATAATGGATGTCTATAATAGGTTACTCACATCTAAATAGAAATGGATGTGTGACACACTTAGATAACATGTCTCGCAGAACGCAACCCTCCACCGTGTTCCCCACACCGTGTCCCATGACCCACACCTCAATCCCCAAATGTGTGTATGAATGTGACTGCGCAGCCACTAAGATGAGCAATCTTACAGTTGGTGCACTTAGTAGATATTACCTGCCGAGCGCTCCTGCGCTCGGACCCGCAAACAATCTTCACAAAGGATCCGAAGACACGAAGCCGTCTGTGATGGTCCTCTGGGGCGATCCCACCTGGGTGGCTAATAATGTCTCTGAAGAGGTCTGGTCCCAAACCTCTGATATAACTCTGCAGCGACCTCTGTGTCCCTGACCTTACACACTAATGGGGCAGGTTCCTATTCTAGGGCCTGTCCCTGCATTGACCACAAGCTGACTGGGACTCAGGGGCCTATCTGGGCCTAGGGATATTCTGGCCTAGTGTAAAGCAGGCCTGCACAACAAGCGGTCCGCCTGCACTCACTGTGCGGCCCGCGGCGGCTTTCTGCTCTCCTCCTCCCTCCCAAGTCCTCTCTACCCCTCCGCGGCTCCGCCTCCCTCCCGAGTCCGCTATCCGGCTCCCGCTCCCCCAAGAGCTCGCTCTCCCCCTCCCCCAAGAGTCCGCTCTCCCCCTCTCCCAGGAGCCAGCTCTCATCCTCGAGCCACGGGAGCAGCGCGCTCTAGCATTGAGGCACTTCCGTGCCTGCTGCTTGCTAGAGCGCGTGCGTGAAATCCTGCCCCTGCTCTGCAGCCTCCTCCGCAGCAAACCAAGGTGGGGGGGGGGGGGTCATTGGAGGTGCAGAGGGGAGTCATTGGAGGTGCAAGGGGGGTGATTGGAGGTGTAAGGGGGTGATTGGAGGTGCAGGGGGTCATTGGAGGTGCAGGGGGGGTGATTGGAGGTGTAAGGGGGTGATTGGAGGTGTAAGGGGGTGATTGGAGGTGTAAGGGGGGTGATTGGAGGTGTAAGGGGGTCATTGGAGGTGCATGGGAGGGTCATTGGAGGTGCATGGAAGGTCATTGGAGGTGCAGGGCGGGTCATTGGAGGTGCATGGCAGGGTCATTGGAGTTGCATGTGGGGGATCATTGGAGGTGCATGGGAGGGTCATTGGAGGTGCAGGGCGGGTCATTGGAGGTGCATGGGAGGGTCATTGGAGGTGCATGTGGGGGATCATTGGAGGTGCATGGGAGGGTCATTGGAGGTGCATGGAAGGTCATTGGAGGTGCAGGACGGGTCATTGGAGGTGCATGGGAGGGTCATTGGAGGTGCATGTGGGGGATCATTGGAGGTGCAGGGGGGGGTCTTTGGAGGTGCAGGGGGGGTCATTGGAGGTGCAGGGGAGAGAGGTGTGATGCAGGGGGGAAAGTGATGTGAGGTGCAGGGGGGGAGTGATTTGCTGTGCAAGGGGGGTGATTTGAGGTGCATGGGGGGTGATGTGAGGTGCAGGGGGAGAGGAATGTGAGGAGCAGGGGGGCTAGGATGTGTGTGGTGTGCAGGGGGTTATTGTGTGTTTGATGTGGAGGGGGAGTATTATGTGTGTGGGTGAGGGGGAGAGATGGGGGTATGAGAGATAGATGGGGAGTATCGCAAAGGTTGATAGTGAGGGGTTCTGGGGGGATATGAGGATGATAATGAAGGTGCTGGTGGAGATATGAGGATGATGATGAGGGGAGATATATGAGAATGATGATGATGAGAGGTGCTGGAGGACAGATGATGATGATGATTTTACCCGTGCGGCCTACATTTTTTTTTCTTGGAGCAGTTCGGCCCTTCTCACTTTACGAGTTGTGCAGGCCTGGTGTATAGGCTACTTGCCTCTCTACACATAGAGCTCCTACCTCTTCCCCATCCTGGTCTTCTCTGCCAAACGTGCTCCCCTGCGCAACCTCCTAACTTCTTCCTGCAGAGTCCCTGTCGTCCTATTGGCTCTCTCACCTTACCTGATCTTGTGGGTGTTCATGGGACATGTAGTTCCCTTCTCTAGCCCTTCTCCTATTGGTCTTGGCTTTGCCCGCAACCGCAGCCACTCTGCGCATGCGCGAACTCTCTTCCAGCGCCGTCGCCTACGGGACTCACTGCGCATGCGCGAGTACTAAAATGGCGTCGCCCTAAGCTCTGGCCGTCGTGGAGTCTCCCGTGCACCGGAGCACTCCCTGCACGCTATGCAACCTTCCTTGAATCTCCCACTGCAGCAGAGGTGAGGGTAAACCTGGGGGGACTTGGCTACAAATGCATCTGTTCTAAGACTTGCTTTTAGAGAGGGTTGGGGTTCCTTACAATGCATCTGATCTCAGACGAGCTATTAGAGAGGGTTGGAGTTCCTTACAATGCATCTGATTTCAGACACACTAATAGAGAGGGTTGGGGTTCCTCAGAATGTCACAATATAATTAAACAAAAAAAGGTCATAAAACACTACTCTAAATTAATTAACTTCAATTATGTTTTGTTGTAGGAATACCTAAATGTTTAATTTCTTTAAAAAAGAAAAGAATAAACACTCAAAATAAAAATATTTAAAAAAAAAACAACTGTAGCAAGCTGTTCTGAAAATGTGTATTGTTTTGTTTGGTAAAAAAAACATGTTTCTTCTCTTCAATCTCTATATAGCTCTTTTTGGATATCTGTCTATTCTAAAAGTCTTCTTCTATTTCAGATATATGTATCTCCTAGCTGGAGGGCTTATTTTAGCATGTGCTTCTATGGGACCATATGCAATACTCCTCTTCATCCCAGCCCTTGGCTCCATCGTACTGTTTCACACAGTCAGCTGGCAGTCTGTTCACAGGTGGGCTTTCCTTTTGCAGATGGCCTGGCAGACTGGTTGCCACTTGTGGCTACTTTACAAAGAATACTACGTACAAGAAACCATCAGTACAAGGTAAAGGAATAAACTATCAAACCTCGTATGAGAAAACGTATATACCAGTTCGGCCTATTTTGTATTACTAAGAGATGGTATTCCAGAAGATATCTGGTGCAGAAATGCACCGTACGGCCTATTTCGTTGAATGGGTCATAAGATGTGGTGCCAGAAGGTGCCTTATAGAATAGCACCTCTTAGTAAAACTTAGTAAAACTATGCACAGACACCCACAGCCCCTGCACACTCAGAACCCAAATCCACCACATAATATATATTTGTGTCAAAAAGAGCGCTACTAGGATTGTGACCTCATGAATAGAACAAAAGACAAAAAGGCCTAGTGCTCCATCTAACTTGACAAATGATATATGTAAATACTAATCTGCTTATCTTCTCATAAGCCAGGGTCATTTAGTTCAATTCTTTGACCAAAGTATTTTAAGCCTAAATCCATGTCACTCTATGGCCCATCTATAGGTCCTAACACTGTGTGTTTTTGTAAATTTCAGTTGGTAAAACAACTTGGAGATTAGTGATCACTCCTCCCTGTTTTCAAGCTCACCCATCCCACCTTTGTAAGTGCAGTTCTTGCTAAGCACCTGTACATGACTAGTCCTATTAAAAACAGCTCTCCCTTCATGAGCGAGGTTATGAGAACTTGTTGCACACACAGCAGTGTTAGGACCTACAGATGGGCCATACCATGATGTGGTTGTAGGATTAAAATACTTTGGCCAAAGAATAAAACTGCATGACCCTGGCTTATGAGAAGATAAATAGATACGTATTTAACTACCGGTATATAGTTTGTTAAGTTGGGTGTAGCACTAGGCCTTTTTGTCCTATATGCTCAGACACATAATAGCCATATTAGGCTTGCCCAAGATCTTTAAAATAAAGATTATCACAGGACTAATTGTAGTGCCAAAGATGGTGCACTTACTTATATGTGCATTCCAACTTTTCAATTTATAGAAGTATAGATTTTTTTGTATATTACCTTAGTTATTATGTAGTTTAATGTAACAAGACAATAAAAAGTGCAACTTTTTAGCCCAATAATACATATCTTAAAAATGTAATATCTTGTGTAAAAGTAAGTCAGGAAATGTTCATATATACCCTCATATTCAATAACTTTTAGGTTGTCCATCATGATTTCATCTCTCATGCTATTGACCCAGAGGGTAACATCACTTGCTTTGGATATTCACGAAAGGAAAGTCAAAATAATACCAGTAAATAGTGTGATGAATGGTTTCCATCCTCAGCAAGCATGCAATGCTCTGGTCTTCCTCTCCTACTTGCTCTTTTTTCCTGCACTGCTGGGAGGTCCAGTGTGCTCTTTCATAAACTTTCAGCAGCAAGTCAATACGTGTGATGTACGCAACGCTTCACAGTCCACCTGGCTGATGACCAGAGGCTGCATCTGTGCCTTTTGCTTGCAAGTGCTAAGAGGTTTGGTGTCTGGGGGCTTCATCTTCCATTGCACTCTCATGGACTGTAGTCAATTAAGCTGTATATACATCATGTGGACCACAGCCCTGCTGTTTAAACTGACATACTACTCCCACTGGCTGCTTGATGAAACCCTCTTTTACGCTGCAGGCTTTGTGCTGGACTGTGGCCAAGGAGTTGAGTTGCGAGCAAAGTTTTCTGACACAGATATCTGGACCCTGGAAACAACTCACTCTATCGCGGTGTTTGCCAGGACATGGAACAAAAGTACTGCAAAGTGGCTGAGAAGACTCATATTCCAACAGTGCAAAACCCAACCTTTACTAATGACTTTTGCCTTCTCAGCTTGGTGGCATGGACTCCATCCTGGTCAGATGTTTGGTTTCCTGTGCTGGGCTGTGATGGTGGAGGCTGATTACAGGATACATCTGTATTTAAATGTGGGTCAAAGAAACTGGTACAGCAGATTTATTTACAAAGCCTTTACCTGGGTTCAGACCCAGTTAATCATTGCATTTATTATGATGGCTATTGAAATGAGAAGCTTTTCTATGGTATGGGCCCTATGCTCCTCTTACAGTACTTTATTTCCTCTTGTGTACTGTGTATCGATGATTTTCTTGATTAAAAGGAAATAAGCTCTGTTCACATATAAATATTAATATCATTTCATTTATTTGGGAACTATTAAAAATTGACCACCATTGTGAATTTCCTGATGGGCTATAAGAGATGGTAGGAGACATATATTACTTCACCACATTTAATAATGTGGTGTAACAATTTCTGCCAATTTTTATCTTCTTTTTGGCATACTTTAAACTGTCAACATGTAAAACCAATCTTCAAAGAAACATATGAAACGTGATTTAAAAAAATCTACAATAATTATCTCCAGCCCCACAATTTAGTTATCCTAATAAAGCACTTAAAGTGTATAGCTCAGAGAAAGCAATATCAAAGAATCCTTAAATCAATCAATATACAGTATATATATATATATTTATATATACACACACACCGGCGGATTTCAAAATCCGCCTCCCGTAGGCACTCATATAGGCCGTCCACCTCCTTTCTGCCACCCTCCTCCTTTCGATTCGCAACATTAAATGATGGCGAGGACATCACCAAAGTGACGTCACATGGCGTCTCATTGCCATGGTAACGCGATGGCATGACGTCATTTGACGCCGCATTGTGACATTGCCATGGCAACGAGATGCCGTGTGACACCACGTCAGGGATGTCCGCGGCGTCATTTGATGGTGCGAATTGGAAGGAGGAGGGCGGCAGAAAGGAGGCGCCCGGCATATGTTAGTGACTTCCCTTCAGGCCCGATAGGCCAGAGAGCGTGGCAAATGTATATGGGGGTAGACATTTTTGCCACCCCAACATTTTGTCGGGCTAGGCCTAATGGGAAATCTGTGTGTGTGTGTGTGTGTGTTTGTGTGTGTGTATAGAAAGATCCCTTGATGAGGATCGAAACGTTGGAATTTGTGTGAATACTCTGAATACAATTTATTTGGACTTTACTGTACCTGCTGAGTGCTGTCTTCTTTTATCATCTTGCTGGTGATTACATGCATTATTCATCTTTATGGGCTAAGCACCGCTCTGATACCTATACACCTAGGAGTGCCAGTGACCGCTTTTGGATATGTATATATATATATATAGATATAGATAGATAGATATAGATATAGATATATGTATATGTATATCTATATAAATGAGTTCTCCAGTATTCGGTGATACCTTTTTTATTGGACTAACAATTTATGTCATAGGACAAGCTTTCGAGACGGCTATTTTCTGCTTTATATCTATATATATATATATATATATATATAGATATATACAGTGGTTGACAAATCACCAAAAAATCTACTCGCCACACAAAAAAATCTACTCACCACCTAGTACCAAACGTGTGCTGCTTGGGCCAATATTTACTCGCCCGGGGGTTAAATCCACTCGCCCGGGGCGAGCAAATGTATAGGTTTGTCGAACACTGGATATATATATATACACCACACTTATTAAGGTTATGGTGGGTAAAAAAAGTGACAGAAACCCTCCACAGTATAGCAATATGAGCTTGAGACAAAAGGTGGCACTGTGTGCTCATTTGCATGTATTTTCCCAGAATCCCTTGCTGCAGTAGAAGTGCTGTGTGCTGGGCGATAATGGTGAAAGACAGGGTCGCAGACCTGCCTAAGACATGCAAATGAACATACAGTAATATTTACAGTTGATATATATACATATATATATATATATATATATATATATATATATATATATATATATATATATATATATATATATATAGTTTTTGCATTAATATAGATTATATATATGTATGTATGTATATATAATCTATATTAATGCAAAAAATATTGACACAGACAGTGAGTTATAACCTGAAAAAAGTGTATTAAGTGATAAAAATACAAATTAATTTAAAAATACTAATTAGATAACTCCAGGTGGGAAAATATCATTTTCAGGATATGATTATGCTGTATCGAATTCCAGATTTATGCCACCAAAAAGAGTTTGTTAAAGACAAGGGGGTCTGTGTGATGAATATTTCTCAATAGATGTATGACAAAGAAGGCTGGGTAGCTGTGTTGGTCGTTTCTTCTATGTAGTAAGAAATGAGGGAGAGGGAGTAGGAGGTATGATACCTTTTATTGGATCAACACATAGTTTATATGTTAAGAGCCATACCCGATATGTTGTCTGCCATGCCCGATGAAGAGGTTTGAAAGCTTGTTACATTTACTTGTTTGTCCAATAAAAGGTATCATACCACCTACTCCTCTCCCTCCTTTGTTACTAAATCAATAGATGTACAGTATATAGAAGTATTTTCTCAATAGATTTATGTAGAGGTTTTCCCCCAATGTCATAATTGCAATAATAATATGGCTCCTCAGTTGTTTTTGAAAAGGAAAAAAAAACTGTTCTAGAAAATCCATTCCAGTTTCCAAATGATATCTGCAACCTCCATCCATCTGGTATTTTTTGCTTATGTAGTCATGCCTAACAATGCCTACTGTCATCTCTCCTCTTGGCAATAAGACCTGGTAAGTTACAGGAGTGCCAGCAGTAATTATATAGGTTTGCCCTCACACCCTGGTGAGGTGCCCTATGTATGGATGGGAGTGCTACATGTTCTGAGTCCATTGTTAGTGACCTCAGAGATGTGCCTGCCTCCTGAGGTATATAAGGCATTACACTGCCTAAAGTTAGTGCGTGCGTGCGTGAGTAGAAGTGGAAGGTTGAAGTCACAAGTGTAAGGTGCCCCCCTAGTGTCGTAACTAGGGGTACCAACTAATCTTTAAGTTAGCTAAGGCCAACTGTGTCCAGGGACCTGGCACAGGGGGATCTCCCTACGGGGAGAGGGAATCCCACTCCATTGGGAGGGCGTACCTTTTGAAGGGAATCACGGAGAATGTGTGGCTGAGATGTTTTACTGCACAGGGCAGCTCGCCCACCTCTGGTACAATAAAGATGACTTGTAAAAAGGAAACCCCCTGGTGTGAGTTTGCAATTACTCTCCGGGGGCCCTCACCACCAAGAAGGAGTTCCTCATCAGGACCATCTACCTGCATCTCCATAGATCCTGATGAGGTGGAGGCGCTGCACGTAATGTGAGTAAGACTCCAACAGCCACTACCTCAGATACCTGTCCGCCTTGACATCCCCCAATACCATCAAGCAGGAGACTCAGGAGTCCTGTTGCCTACAGGTGCACCACCATACACAGACATGTAGCGGGGTTGGATAGACCACAGGGGTCAATGTGAGATTGGGTGGGTCAGACCAGACACGAACACCCGTTACACTTATATTGTTGCTGCAACTTGCGTTTCAGGTGAGTGACCACCCTTTATCAAGCCTTCAAGTGACACGATTTTAAACATATTTTCTTTTAAGCTCCGAAATTACCAACCTGTGGGGCCGGTTCCAATGCGAGTACACAAGGTTTTGCAAAGTGGTACCTTCTACTGGGGTTGTTGTCTGGGGGAGAGGGCGTGGGGAGGGAGAGTAGTAGAAAAAAGTGTTACCAAGTACAGCATTTCAGTATACTGACTATTGAAGATTTAAACAGCAAAAGTCACTAAATGTAAATAGAGCAAAGTAGATGTAGATATGAGATAAATACAGTCATATATACTAAAAGCTACAAGGTTGGTGTTATTTTTATGGTGGAACAGAAGGAAATACGGTTTGTAACCACAATGCTTGATACGTAACTTCAATGTTCACTTAAAATCAGCAAAGTAGTGGCAACAAATTTGACTAGAGGGTTGTTTTAGTTTAAGAAAGTGTATGTGTATTAGTCATTTTATGATACCTTTGGGCTTCTAATAACATTTTCATGTCACAGATGGTACATAGGATATGAGAAATTAGCTAAACCTTTCGTGTCGTGAATAAATCATCATTGGGTTTTCATTACTGCATCTTCACTCTATTGAGCTGGCAGATGGAACGCTTGTATGGAAAGATGCCCTTTGGCAGGTTATATGCAAATTATACTCCTACTTTTCAAAGCTGGTTAACTTTCGCTAGCACTTGATATGGGTGAAAGCTTAAATAAACAGGATTGTTATAGCTAAAATCCCGTGTGTGCTATAAGCGGCAGTGGATGTCAAGTTTGCAATTTTTATACAGAAGTCTTTTCTGTGAGAAACAAGTTACCAAATGAGTTATAAAATACATATACATATTTAATTTATCTGTACACTTTAACGTGCTTTAGTGTTAATTTTCTGCCTTAATATATGCTCACAGAGCAGTCCATTAGAAGACTGTTTTATCTTTGTTATGCCGTTTAGAATTTTTAGGTGTAAATATGGAAAGTTACTAAGTGCATTTCAATCTCGGAAGCAAACATTGAAAACAGTAGAGAATGGTTTACATGACTCAGGCGCCTATTCAATATGCTGTCTACCTGTTTCCCCAAGCTAGAGAAGGGATCAGCACCATTCAAATGAATAGGACGAATGCAGGGAAAACGTATTGACAGTGCAGTGAATATGGGCTTTAGTGTTATTCCTTTGACAATGCAAGGCCACTAAGCCAATTCTAAATAATGTTTTGTAGATAAGGAAAACAACTAACTTATTTAAGTGCTCCCTCTGATGGTAGAATTACCATTGATACTGTGTTCGTATGTAGGGGAACACTATCTCAATATACTATACAGCTTTCAGAACTATGCACGCCACTTCTTGGATAATTTGCCGAAGAAGAAGTCTTAGTGGTCTGAAAGTTTCATTTTGCATTTTTTTTTAGTAATATTAATTAGCCAATAAATGTATCATTTCCACCCAACGTTTGTTATGTTTCTATGACCGTTTTTGTCCTATGGGCACTTAACATTAAAACTTGAAAGGTATGTTAATAAAATGAGTCTACTGTTAATGCAGCTTTAATACCTGACAGCACTTTTACATTGGAATTTGGTGATCACTTCCCTACTTCATGGTGTTACTTGTTTCACAACGATAGAATGGGTAAAGAAGAACTAATCATTAGAAAAATAGTGTTATGGTTGTTAAAACTGTTGAAAACAACTCACTGTTGGCAAATGAAAGACACATTGCATGACATCCCCAGTTACTCTTTGATTACATAGTATTTGAGGGAAGGCTCAAGGTTTCAAAGCATTAAGATGGAGTGAAGGCCCCAGTATGGCGCTGGAGTGCCCATAAGGGCCAGGCCACATGGATGATGAAGAATCGTAAAGTTTTATGGGAGCAGGGGATGTAGTCCAATATGTGGGATAGAAGAAAATAGGAAAAACCAATGGCGCAATATCGCACACTAGGTAGGTGTCTGCGACTTCTTCTGAAGTGTTTACTCGCATGTAATTGGATTAAATAAACATATTCCATAATCTGGCAATCAGTAAACTGCAATCGATCTCGGGGGAAAGCGGAGAAAAACGCAATAGTGCAGATAGTATAAATGAAGTTTATCTGGACAAAAAAAAAATGCGCACTCGCATAGAAAAAAACTTTTAAAACATTGCGGAGAAAATATCCAAAGTTACAGCCTCGCCGCGATCTCACCGCCTCCACTGCCTTTCGGCGTCTCTCAGCCTCCTCTGTTCTCCCTACAGACCAGCAACTCAGGAACTCGACATGTTTTGCTGATACACTCAGCTTCCTGAGGAGTATCATTTTTTTGTATTTTCACAGTGCTTTAGCTTAATACACCTTTATTGTCACAGATTATATATATATATAAAATCTATTCACTGTTCAGTAATGTGCTTGCACTTTTATTTCCACTTGTTCATACTACTTTATAATATCACAGCTATATGTATTTATGTCACTATATAAAGTATATACTTTAGTACTGTAACTTTAATATAATTAATATTAAGGCACTGGGAAGCGCCAACTGAGACACTTTTTAGATCACATGGATGGTAAAACAGATGCACAGTGCAAAGGGGCTGAATAGGAGCGACAGGGATAGGGTGCATTTGTCAGAGTTGGACCTCGATATATTGAAGTTCAAGAGGCATTAGAGGATTCCATACACTCAATGTAATGTGTCATAGTATGGGTTGAGGCTCCAGTTAAGGTGGGGCCTAACGGGACATAGGGGGAGGAACTGTCAGGCCAGTTGAGGCTTTAATGTAGAAAAGCACAGCGGTGCTAGCTGAGCAGTTGGGTGAGTGTAGCCACTGAAAGAGATTGATAGATTAGAGACACTGACTGTAAGGTCGGACTGGCTCAACAATAAGCTAAGAGAATTTCGGGGACAAGGCACCAGATGTATGGCTCGGCCCAGGCAACATCGAAGGACTCTACAGTTAATGCATACAGGGGAACTCCCCTCCATATGGGGTTTTTGGGTCTCCCATATTTTTGTGACTGGGTGGGCAGTTTTTCCTTTTTTGTTGTATTAATAAAGCTGTGACCTGTTTTTCTCCCACCAACTGTTTCAGGTTCGGGGAGGCAATATGCCAGGGCTCGCAGCCTAGATGAAGCGATGGTGAAGAATTCAGGTTTCCTCTATTGTTGGAATGTTGATCATGTGCAGCTAGACCACTGGTTCTCAACTTTTGAGTACCGTGGACCCCTACAAGATTTATTTTGATCTGTGGAACCAGAGCCTTTGATTGAGTGTACTACTTACCAACATCTTCCTACATGATACATCATTTATATAACATTTCAAAATAACAGAGTTCTATAACTTCTAAGATAAATGTTTTGTATACTTAAATAATAGATTAAAAAAACAAGAAGTCGTTTGAAAAAAAAAGTCTCTCATCCTTCATATTTCCTCTGAATTACTTATTTTATAATGATGCAAATTTTATTGACTTTTTTTGGATGTCCACATTAATTAGTATGTTTTATTAACTTGTAGTTTGCCACATAAAGATATACATTTCTCATTCATAAGGTTTTTAAGCCTGATGCAATAATAAAATATACTATGTTATTACTATAATCTGATTTTTTCACCCCACATGTCACATATACATTATTTGTTTGATACCTTATTATATGTATACTGTGAGTGTGACATGCTGTTCTCTAGGAAAGAACGGTCTCCGTTCTTCATTTGGGGGTTTATTTGAGTTGTATTTCAACTAAGTAACGATTTTTGTAAATGTTTAACTATAAAGCCAGTTATTCCCCAAGTAAGCCAGTCTTTTTGTGCTTTTTGCCTGGACATTACACATCTGGTAGAATGAACATTGAAACAGTACCTTTTTTTTGCTCGATCATTTATAGTACAACAAACCTGTGAAATGAACTACCCTTGGAATGGACACATCAACTTGAATGGGTTATCATACTTACAGATTTCTCAGCAACGTTTTGATTTCTTGCCGACTGAAAGATCTTGATAAATTCTTGTGAGAACTCTATGCTAAGTCAGGATCTAGTATCTTTGAAAAACACACAGCAGAGACCGAAGCAGCTGATAGAAGTGGTGATACCAGGACTTGACCCGTCTATCTCAGAAGTTAATAGTGTCTTAACTTTGTGTTTGTGCTTGTCAGCAGACTTTAACGCTATCAAGTTCAAAGTAGTGTGCGCATATGCCTCTAAGCTACTGCTAACTTCAATGAGCTATTTGATTTTATTATGGACAACTCTTTTAAAGAACTAGAAAGGACTAATGACTTTGTGCAGTGCAGTGCCACATAGTTGGTAAAAATAACATTACTTTTCTTAATTTTTAGCCCAATAGCAACAATTATTTGTCAATTTCTCTAGTTACTAAGAAATTGAAAAAGTCAAACATTTTTTTCTTTTTTCAGGGAGTCACAGTATTGGGAATTACCTTGGATCAGTCACTGTAACTTTTGAATGTGTCCTGTATTATTTTTGGAGACCCTATTTAGCCCATGACAAAAGCAACATGTTTATTCTGTGATATCTTATCTTTTGCTTTGGTAGACTTTCATGCATACATATAAATCGCGTTTCAACATATCTGTAAGTATTAAAATGTTGACTTTTAGAAAGAATATATTACACGACGGAGTGATTTCATTTTAGTGCAAGTACAAAATATTACTCAGCAAACTAAAAAGATGCATATAGTTTGCTGAGGATTTAGTACTTACTGTACATTAAAAATAATTATTGGTTAGGATCAGTACTAATTCTCACAGTAATCTCCAAGGAGGGAAGGTGCCACTCAATACTGTAGGTGCAAATAGTATAGAGATACAAAGACAGACAGACACCTATTTATGGAGATGTAATATAGTGGGTCATAATGTAACAGTAATAACAGAAGGTAAATGAGTGATATAAAACTTGGCTTTTAATACACAATTAAACAAAAAGTGATAAATATTAACAATAAGTGAATATATGTTAAAACTTAGCGCTGCCACCCAGCACTCTAAATTGGCAGCCTAATTGGTATGCTCGGGGTTATTGAAAAGTAAAGAGTTAAATCCCAACAGTAAGCACCTAGTGTGTGAGGTTAGATGAGTAGGTGTTAAAATGACATTATACTTTTGGGTGTATACCCCTAAACATCAGCTGGACTGCTCAATCAGCAAAGTGTGATGCCTAGCAGGACACTGACCCAGTGTAAGGAATAGGGCAGCGCGTCCCCCGCGGCGTGCTCCCTCCTTACCTGCTGTTTCACATCCTCCCGCGCACCTTACTGTAAGGAATCGGGCAGTGCGTCCCCCGCGGCATGCTCCCTCCTTACCTGCTGTGTCACATCCTCCCGCGCACCTTACTGTAAGGAATCGGGGAGCGCGTCCCCCGCGGCGTGCTCCCTCCTTACCTGCTGTTTCACATCCTCCCGCGCACCTTACTGTAAGGAATCGGGGAGCGCGTCCCCCACGGCGTGCTCCCTCATTACCTGCTGTGTCACAGCCTCCCGCGCACCTTACTGTAAGGAATCGGGGAGCGCGTCCCCCGTGGCGTGCTCCCTCATTACCTGCTGTTTCACAGCCTCCCGCGCACCTTACTGTAAGGAATCGGGGAGCGCGTCCCCCGTGGCGTGCTCCCTCATTACCTGCTGTGTCACAGCCTCCCGCGCACCTTACTGTAAGGAATCGGGGAGCGCGTCCCCCGCGGCGTGCTCCCTCATTACCTGCTGTTTCACAGCCTCCCGCGCAACTTACTGTAAGGAATCGGGGAGCGCGTCCCCCGCGGCGTGATACCTCCTTACCTGCTGTGTCACAGCCTCCCGCGCACTTTACTGTAAGGAATCGGGGAGCGCGTCCCCTGCGGCGTGCTCCCTCCTTACCTGCTGTTTCACATCCTCCCGCGCACCTTACTGTAAGGAGTCGGGCAGCGCATCCCCCGCGGCGTGCTCCCTCATTACCTGCTGTTTCATAGCCTCCCGCGCACCTTACTGTAAGGAATCGGGGAGCGCGTCCCCCGCGGCGTGATACCTCCTTACCTGCTGTGTCACAGCCTCCCGCGCACTTTACTGTAAGGAATCGGGGAGCGCGTCCCCTGCGGCGTGCTCCCTCCTTACCTGCTCTGTCACAGCCTCCCGCGCACCTTACTGTAAGGAATCGGGGAGCGCGTCCCCGCGGCGTACTCCCTCCTTACCTGCTGTTTCACAGCCTCCCGCGCACCTTACTGTAAGGAATCGGGGAGCGCGTCCCCCGCGGCGTACTCCCTCCTTACCTGCTGTTTCACAGCCTCCCGCGCACCTTACTGTAAGGAATCGGGGAGCGCGTCCCCCACGGCGTGCTCCCTCCTTACCTGCTGTTTCACATCCTCCCGTGCACCTTACTGTAAGGAATCGGGGAGCGCGTTCCCCGCGGCGTGCTCCCTCCTTACCTGCTGTGTCACAGCCTCCCGCGCACCTTACTGTAAGGAATCGGGGAGCGCGTCCCCCCACGGCGTGCTCCCTCCTTACCTGCTGTTTCACAGCCTCCCGCGCACCTTACTGTAAGGAATCGGGGAGCGCGTCCCCCACGGCGTGCTCCCTCCTTACCTGCTGTTTCACATCCTCCCGCGCACCTTACTGTAAGGAATCGGGGAGCGCGTTCCCCACGGCGTGCTCCCTCCTTACCTGCTGTTTCACATTCTCCCGCGCACCTTACTGTAAGGAATCGGGGAGTGCGTCCCCGCGGCGTGCTCCCTCCTTACCTGCTGTTTCACATCCTCCCGCGCACCTTACTGTAAGGAATCGGGGAGTGCGTCCCCGCGGCGTGCTCCCTCCTTACCTGCTGTTTCACATCCTCCCGCGCACCTTACTGTAAGGAATCGGGTAGCGCGTCCCCTGCGGCGTGCTCCCTCCTTACCTGCTGTTTCACATCCTCCCGCGCACCTTACTGTAAGGAATCGGGGAGCGCGTCCCCCCACGGCGTGCTCCCTCCTTACCTGCTGTGTCACATCCTCCCGCGCACCTTACTGTAAGGAATCGGGGAGCGCGTCCCCCACGGCGTGATACCTCCTTACCTGCTGTGTCACATCCTCCCGCGCACCTTACTGTAAGGAATCGGGGAGCGCGTCCCCCCACGGCGTGCTCCCTCCTTACCTGCTGTGTCACATCCTCCCGCGCACCTTACTGTAAGGAATCGGGGAGCGCGTCCCCTGCGGCGTACTCCCTCCTTACCTGCTGTTTCACATCCTCCCGCGCACCTTACTGTAAGGAATCGGGGAGCGCGTCCCCCGCGGCGTGCTCCCTCCTTACCTGCTGTTTCACATCCTCCCGTGCACCTTACTGTAAGGAATCGGGGAGCGCGTCCCCCCACGGCGTGCTCCCTCCTTACCTGCTGTTTCACATCCTCCCGCGCACCTTACTATAAGGAATCGGGGAGCGCGTCCCCGCGGCGTGCTCCCTCCTTACCTGCTGTGTCACAGCCTCCCGCGCACCTTACTGTAAGGAGTCGGGCAGCGCGTCCCCCGCAGCGTGCTCCCTCATTACCTGCTGTTTCATATCCTCCCACGCACCTTACTGTAAGGAATCGGGGAGCGCGTCCCCCCACGGCGTGCTCCCTCCTTACCTGCTGTGTCACATCCTCCCGTGCACCTTACTGTAAGGAATCGGGGAGCGCGTCCCCCCACGGCGTGCTCCCTCCTTACCTGCTGTTTCACAGCCTCCCGCGCACCTTACTGTAAGGAATCGGGCAGTGCGTCCCCCGCGGCGTGCTCCCTCCTTACCTGCTGTGTCACAGCCTCCCGCGCACCTTACTGTAAGGAATCGGGGAGCGCGTCCCCCCACGGCGTGCTCCCTCCTTACCTGCTGTTTCACAGCCTCCCGCGCACCTTACTGTAAGGAATCGGGGAGCGCGTCCCCCACGGCGTGCTCCCTCCTTACCTGCTGTGTCACAGCCTCCCGCGCACCTTACTGTAAGGAATCGGGGAGCGCGTTCCCCTGCGGCGTGATACCTCCTTACCTGCTGTTTCACATCCTCCCGCGCACCTTACTGTAAGGAATCGGGGAGTGCGTCCCCCGCGGCGTGCTCCCTCCTTACCTGCTGTTTCACAGCCTCCCGCGCACCTTACTGTAAGGAATCGGGGAGCGCGTCCCCCACGGCGTGCTCCCTCCTTACCTGCTGTTTCACAGCCTCCCGCGCACCTTACTGTAAGGAATCGGGCAGTGCGTCCCCCGCGGCGTGCTCCCTCCTTACCTGCTGTTTCACAGCCTCCCGCGCACCTTACTGTAAGGAATCGGGGAGCGCGTCCCCCCACGGCGTGCTCCCTCCTTACCTGCTGTTTCACAGCCTCCCGCGCACCTTACTGTAAGGAATCGGGGAGCGCGTCCCCCACGGCGTGCTCCCTCCTTACCTGCTGTTTCACATCCTCCCGCGCACCTTACTGTAAGGAATCGGGGAGTGCGTCCCCCGCGGCGTGCTCCCTCCTTACCTGCTGTTTCACAGCCTCCCGCGCACCTTACTGTAAGGAATCGGGGAGCGCGTCCCCCCACGGCGTGCTCCCTCCTTACCTGCTCTGTCACAGCCTCCCGCGCACCTTACTGTAAGGAATCGGGGAGCGCGTCCCCGCGGCATACTCCCTCCTTACCTGCTGTGTCACATCCTCCCGTGCACCTTACTGTAAGGAATCGGGCAGCGCGTCCCCCGCGGCGTGCTCCCTCCTTACCTGCTGTTTCACATCCTCCCGCGCACCTTACTGTAAGGAATCGGGGAGCGCATCCCCCGCGGCGTGCTCCCTCCTTACCTGCTGTGTCACATCCTCCCGCGCACATTACTGTAAGGAATCGGGGAGCGCGTCCCCGCGGCATACTCTTTCCTTACCTGCTGTGTCACAGCCTCCCGCGCACCTTACTGTAAGGAATCGGGGAGTGCGTCCCCCGCGGCGTGCTCCCTCCTTACCTGCTGTTTCACATCCTCCCGCGCACCTTACTGTAAGGAATCGGGGAGCGCATCCCCCGCGGCGTGATACCTCCTTACCTGCTGTTTCACATCCTCCCGCGCACCTTACTGTAAGGAGTCGGGCAGCGCGTCCCCCGCGGCGTGCTCCCTCATTACCTGCTGTGTCACAGCCTCCCGCGCACCTTACTGTAAGGAATCGGGGAGCGCGTCCCCCACGGCGTGCTCCCTCCTTACCTGCTGTTTCACATCCTCCCGCGCACCTTACTGTAAGGAATCGGGGAGTGCGTCCCCCGCGGCGTGCTCCCTCCTTACCTGCTGTTTCACAGCCTCCCGCGCACCTTACTGTAAGGAATCGGGGAGCGCGTCCCCCACGGCGTGCTCCCTCCTTACCTGCTGTTTCACAGCCTCCCGCGCACCTTACTGTAAGGAATCGGGCAGTGCGTCCCCCGCGGCGTGCTCCCCCCTTACCTGCTGTTTCACAGCCTCCCGCGCACCTTACTGTAAGGAATCGGGGAGCGCGTCCCCCCACGGCGTGCTCCCTCCTTACCTGCTGTTTCACAGCCTCCCGCGCACCTTACTGTAAGGAATCGGGGAGCGCGTCCCCCACGGCGTGCTCCCTCCTTACCTGCTGTTTCACATCCTCCCGCGCACCTTACTGTAAGGAATCGGGGAGTGCGTCCCCCGCGGCGTGCTCCCTCCTTACCTGCTGTTTCACAGCCTCCCGCGCACCTTACTGTAAGGAATCGGGGAGCGCATCCCCCGCGGCGTGATACCTCCTTACCTGCTGTTTCACATCCTCCCGCGCACCTTACTGTAAGGAGTCGGGCAGCGCGTCCCCCGCGGCGTGCTCCCTCATTACCTGCTGTGTCACAGCCTCCCGCGCACCTTACTGTAAGGAATCGGGGAGCGCGTCCCCCGCGGCGTGCTCCCTCCTTACCTGCTGTTTCACAGCCTCCCGCGCACCTTACTGTAAGGAATCGGGGAGCGCGTCCCCCACGGCGTGCTCCCTCCTTACCTGCTGTTTCACATCCTCCCGCGCACCTTACTGTAAGGAATCGGGGAGTGCGTCCCCCGCGGCGTGCTCCCTCCTTACCTGCTGTTTCACAGCCTCCCGCGCACCTTACTGTAAGGAATCGGGGAGCGCGTCCCCCACGGCGTGCTCCCTCCTTACCTGCTGTTTCACAGCCTCCCGCGCACCTTACTGTAAGGAATCGGGCAGTGCGTCCCCCGCGGCGTGCTCCCTCCTTACCTGCTGTTTCACAGCCTCCCGCGCACCTTACTGTAAGGAATCGGGGAGCGCGTCCCCCCACGGCGTGCTCCCTCCTTACCTGCTGTTTCACAGCCTCCCGCGCACCTTACTGTAAGGAATCGGGGAGCGCGTCCCCCACGGCGTGCTCCCTCCTTACCTGCTGTTTCACATCCTCCCGCGCACCTTACTGTAAGGAATCGGGGAGCGCGTCCCCCGCGGCGTGCTCCCTCCTTACCTGCTGTGTCACAGCCTCCCGCGCACCTTACTGTAAGGAATCGGGGAGCGCGTCCCCCACGGCGTGCTCCCTCCTTACCTGCTGTTTCATAGCCTCCCGCGCACTTTACTGTAAGGAATTGGAGAGCGCGTCCCCCGCAGCGTGCTACCTCCTTACCTGCTGTGTCACATCCTCCCGCGCACCTTACTGTAAGGAATCGGGTAGCGCGTCCCCTGCGGCGTGCTCCCTCCTTACATGCTGTTTCACATCCTCCCGCGCACCTTACTGTAAGGAATCGGGTAGCGCGTCCCCTGCGGCGTGCTCCCTCCTTACCTGCTGTTTCACATCCTCCCGCGCACCTTACTGTAAGGAATCGGGGAGCGCGTCCCCGGCGGCGTGATACCTCCTTACCTGCTGTTTCATATCCTCCCGCGCACCTTACTGTAAGGAATCGGGGAGCGCGTCCCCCGTGGCGTGCTCCCTCCTTACCTGCTGTGTCACATCCTCCCGCGCACATTACTGTAAGGAATCGGGGAGTGTGTCCCCCGCGGCGTGCTCCCTCCTTACCTGCTGTTTCACAGCCTCCCGCGCACCTTACTGTAAGGAATCGGGGAGCGCGTCCCCCCACGGCGTGCTCCCTCCTTACCTGCTGTTTCACAGCCTCCCGCGCACCTTACTGTAAGGAATCGGGGAGCGCGTCCCCCACGGCGTGCTCCCTCCTTACCTGCTGTTTCACATCCTCCCGCGCACCTTACTGTAAGGAATCGGGTAGCGCGTCCCCTGCGGCGTGCTCCCTCCTTACCTGCTGTTTCACATCCTCCCGTGCACCTTACTGTAAGGAATCGGGGAGCGCGTCCCCCACGGCGTGATACCTCCTTACCTGCTGTGTCACAGCCTCCCGCGCACCTTACTGTAAGGAATCGGGGAGCGCGTCCCCCGCGGCGTGCTCCCTCCTTACCTGCTGTTTCACAGCCTCACGCGCACCTTACTGTAAGGAATCGGGGAGCGCGTCCCCCGTGGCGTGCTCCCTCCTTACCTGCTGTGTCACATCCTCCCGCGCACCTTACTGTAAGGAATCGGGGAGCGCGTCCCCCGCGGCGTGCTCCCTCCTTACCTGCTGTTTCACAGCCTCCCGCGCACCTTACTGTAAGGAATCGGGGAGCGCGTCCCCCGCGGCGTGCTCCCTCCTTACCTGCTGTTTCACAGCCTCCCGCGCACCTTACTGTAAGGAATCGGGGAGCGCGTCCCCCGCGGCGTGCTCCCTCCTTACCTGCTGTTTCACATCCTCCCGCGCACCTTACTGTAAGGAATCGGGGAGCGCGTCCCCCGCGGCGTGCTCCCTCCTTACCTGCTGTTTCACAGCCTCCCGCGCACCTTACTGTAAGGAATCGGGGAGCGCGTCCCCGGCGGCATGCTCCCTCCTTACCTGCTGTTTCACATCCTCCCGCGCACCTTACTGTAAGGAATCGGGGAGCGCGTCCCCCGCGGCGTTCTCCCTCCTTACCTGCTGTTTCACATCCTCCCGCGCACCTTACTGTAAGGAATCGGGGAGCGCGTCCCCCGCGGCGTGCTCCCTCCTTACCTGCTGTGTCACAGCCTCCCGCGCACCTTACTGTAAGGAATCGGGGAGCGCGTCCCCCACGGCGTGCTCCCTCCTTACCTGCTGTTTCATAGCCTCCCGCGCACTTTACTGTAAGGAATTGGAGAGCGCGTCCCCCGCAGCGTGCTACCTCCTTACCTGCTGTGTCACATCCTCCCGCGCACCTTACTGTAAGGAATCGGGTAGCGCGTCCCCTGCGGCGTGCTCCCTCCTTACATGCTGTTTCACATCCTCCCGCGCACCTTACTGTAAGGAATCGGGTAGCGCGTCCCCTGCGGCGTGCTCCCTCCTTACCTGCTGTTTCACATCCTCCCGCGCACCTTACTGTAAGGAATCGGGGAGCGCGTCCCCGGCGGCGTGATACCTCCTTACCTGCTGTTTCATATCCTCCCGCGCACCTTACTGTAAGGAATCGGGGAGCGCGTCCCCCGTGGCGTGCTCCCTCCTTACCTGCTGTGTCACATCCTCCCGCGCACATTACTGTAAGGAATCGGGGAGTGTGTCCCCCGCGGCGTGCTCCCTCCTTACCTGCTGTTTCACAGCCTCCCGCGCACCTTACTGTAAGGAATCGGGGAGCGCGTCCCCCCACGGCGTGCTCCCTCCTTACCTGCTGTTTCACAGCCTCCCGCGCACCTTACTGTAAGGAATCGGGGAGCGCGTCCCCCACGGCGTGCTCCCTCCTTACCTGCTGTTTCACATCCTCCCGCGCACCTTACTGTAAGGAATCGGGTAGCGCGTCCCCTGCGGCGTGCTCCCTCCTTACCTGCTGTTTCACATCCTCCCGTGCACCTTACTGTAAGGAATCGGGGAGCGCGTCCCCCACGGCGTGATACCTCCTTACCTGCTGTGTCACAGCCTCCCGCGCACCTTACTGTAAGGAATCGGGGAGCGCGTCCCCCGCGGCGTGCTCCCTCCTTACCTGCTGTTTCACAGCCTCACGCGCACCTTACTGTAAGGAATCGGGGAGCGCGTCCCCCGTGGCGTGCTCCCTCCTTACCTGCTGTGTCACATCCTCCCGCGCACCTTACTGTAAGGAATCGGGGAGCGCGTCCCCCGCGGCGTGCTCCCTCCTTACCTGCTGTTTCACAGCCTCCCGCGCACCTTACTGTAAGGAATCGGGGAGCGCGTCCCCCGCGGCGTGCTCCCTCCTTACCTGCTGTTTCACAGCCTCCCGCGCACCTTACTGTAAGGAATCGGGGAGCGCGTCCCCCGCGGCGTGCTCCCTCCTTACCTGCTGTTTCACATCCTCCCGCGCACCTTACTGTAAGGAATCGGGGAGCGCGTCCCCCGCGGCGTTCTCCCTCCTTACCTGCTGTTTCACAGCCTCCCGCGCACCTTACTGTAAGGAATCGGGGAGCGTGTCCCCCGCGGCGTGCTCCCTCCTTACCTGCTGTTTCACAGCCTCCCGCGCACCTTACTGTAAGGAATCGGAGAGCGCGTCCCCCGCGGCGTGCTCCCTCCTTACCTGCTGTTTCACATCCTCCCGCGCACATTACTGTAAGGAATCGGGGAGTGTGTCCCCTGCGGCGTGCTCCCTTTTTACCTGCTGTTTCACATCCTCCCGCGCACCTTACTGTAAGGAATCGGGGAGTGCGTCCCCCGCGGCGTGCTCCCTCCTTACCTGCTGTTTCACATCCTCCCGCGCACCTTACTGTAAGGAATCGGGGAGCGCATCCCCCGCGGCGTGATACCTCCTTACCTGCTGTTTCACATCCTCCCGCGCACCTTACTGTAAGGAATCGTGGAGTGCGTCCCCCGCGGCGTGCTCCCTCCTTACCTTCTGTTTCACATCCTCCCGCGCACCTTACTGTAAGGAATCGGGGAGCGCGTCCCCCGCGGCATGCTCCCTCCTTACCTGCTGTTTCACATCATCCCGCGCACCTTACTGTAAGGAATCGGGGAGTGCGTCCCCGCGGCGTGCTCCCTCCTTACCTGCTGTTTCACATCCTCCCGCGCACATTACTGTAAGGAATCGGGGAGTGTGTCCCCTGCGGCGTACTCCCTCCTTACCTGCTGTTTCACAGCCTCCCGCGCACCTTACTGTAAGGAATCGGGGAGTGCGTCCCCCGCGGCGTGATACCTCCTTACCTGCTGTTTCACAGCCTCCCGCGCACCTTACTGTAAGGAATCGGGGAGCGCGTCCCCCACGGCGTGCTCCCTCCTTACCTGCTGTTTCACATCCTCCCGCGCACCTTACTGTAAGGAATCGGGGAGTGCGTCCCCCGCGGCGTGCTCCCTCCTTACCTGCTGTTTCACAGCCTCCCGCGCACCTTACTGTAAGGAATCGGGGCGCGCGTCCCCCGCGGCGTGCTACCTCCTTACCTGCTGTGTCACAGCCTCCCGCGCACCTTACTGTAAGGAATCGGGGAGCGCGTCCCCCCACGGCGTGCTCCCTCCTTACCTGCTCTGTCACAGCCTCCCGCGCACCTTACTGTAAGGAATCGGGGAGCGCGTCCCCGCGGCATACTCCCTCCTTACCTGCTCTGTCACAGCCTCCCGCGCACCTTACTGTAAGGAATCGGGCAGCGCGTCCCCCGCGGCGTGCTCCCTCCTTACCTTCTGTTTCACATCCTCCCGTGCACCTTACTGTAAGGAATCGGGGAGCGCGTCCCCCGCGGCGTGCTCCCTCATTACCTGCTGTTTCACATCCTCCCGCGCACCTTACTGTAAGGAATCGGGGAGTGCGTCCCCCGTGGCGTGCACCCTCCTTACCTGCTGTTTCACAGCCTCCCGCGCACCTTACTGTAAGGAATCGGGGAGCGCGTCCCCCGCGGCGTGCTCCCTTTTTACCTGCTGTTTCACATCCTCCCGCGCACCTTACTGTAAGGAATCGGGGAGCGCGTTCCCCCGCGGCGTGCTCCCTCCTTACCTTCTGTTTCACATCCTCCCGTGCACCTTACTGTAAGGAATCGGGGAGCGCGTCCCCCGCAGCGTGCTCCCTCCTTACCTGCTGTTTCACATCCTCCCGCGCACCTTACTGTAAGGAATCGGGGAGCGCGTTCCCCACGGCGTGCTCCCTCATTACCTGCTGTGTCACAGCCTCCCGCGCACCTTACTGTAAGGAATCGGGGAGCGCGTCCCCCGCGGCGTGCTCCCTCCTTACCTGCTGTTTCACAGCCTCCCGCGCACCTTACTGTAAGGAATCGGGGAGCGCGTCCCCCACGGCGTGCTCCCTCCTTACCTGCTGTTTCACATCCTCCCGCGCACCTTACTGTAAGGAATCGGGGAGTGCGTCCCCCGCGGCGTGCTCCCTCCTTACCTGCTGTTTCACAGCCTCCCGCGCACCTTACTGTAAGGAATCGGGGAGCGCGTCCCCCACGGCGTGCTCCCTCCTTACCTGCTGTTTCACAGCCTCCCGCGCACCTTACTGTAAGGAATCGGGCAGTGCGTCCCCCGCGGCGTGCTCCCTCCTTACCTGCTGTTTCACAGCCTCCCGCGCACCTTACTGTAAGGAATCGGGGAGCGCGTCCCCCCACGGCGTGCTCCCTCCTTACCTGCTGTTTCACAGCCTCCCGCACACCTTACTGTAAGGAATCGGGGAGCGCGTCCCCCACGGCGTGCTCCCTCCTTACCTGCTGTTTCACATCCTCCCGCGCACCTTACTGTAAGGAATCGGGGAGTGCGTCCCCCGCGGCGTGCTCCCTCCTTACCTGCTGTGTCACAGCCTCCCGCGCACCTTACTGTAAGGAATCGGGGAGCGCGTCCCCCCACGGCGTGCTCCCTCCTTACCTGCTCTGTCACAGCCTCCCGCGCAACTTACTGTAAGGAATCGGGGAGCGCGTCCCCGCGGCGTTCTCCCTCCTTACCTGCTGTGTCACATCCTCCCGCGCACCTTACTGTAAGGAATCGGGCAGCGCGTCCCCGCGGCGTTCTCCCTCCTTACCTGCTGTGTCACATCCTCCCGCGCACCTTACTGTAAGGAATCGGGGAGCGCGTCCCCCGCGGCGTGCTCCCTCATTACCTGCTGTGTCACAGCCTCCCGCGCACCTTACTGTAAGGAATCGGGGAGCGCGTCCCCCGCGGCGTGCTCCCTTTTTACCTGCTGTTTCACATCCTCCCGCGCACCTTACTGTAAGGAATCGGGGAGCGCGTCCCCCGCGGCGTGCTCCCTCCTTACCTGCTGTGTCACAGCCTCCCGCGCACCTTACTGTAAGCAATCGGGGAGCGCGTCCCCCGCGGCGTGCTCCCTCCTTACCTGCTGTGTCACAGCCTCCCGCGCACCTTACTGTAAGGAATCGGGGAGCGCGTCCCCCGCGGCGTGCTCCCTTTTTACCTGCTGTGTCACAGCCTCCCGCGCACCTTACTGTAAGGAATCGGGGAGCGCGTCCCCACGGCGTGCTCCCTCCTTACCTGCTGTGTCACAGCCTCCCGCGCACCTTACTGTAAGGAATCGGGGAGCGCGTCCCCACGGCGTGCTCCCTCATTACCTGCTGTGTCACAGCCTCCCGCGCACCTTACTGTAAGGAATCGGGGAGCGCGTCCCCCGCGGCGTGCTCCCTCCTTACCTGCTGTTTCACATCCTCCCGCGCACCTTACTGTAAGGAATCAGGGAGCGCGTCCCCGCGGCGTGCTCCCTCCTTACCTGCTGTTTCACAGCCTCACGCGCACCTTACTGTAAGGAATCGGGGAGCGCGTTCCCCACGGCGTGCTCCCTCCTTACCTGCTGTTTCACATCCTCCCGCGCACCTTACTGTAAGGAATCGGGGAGCGCGTTCCCCACGGCGTGCTCCCTCATTACCTGCTGTGTCACAGCCTCCCGCGCACCTTACTGTAAGGAGTCGGGCAGCGCGTCCCCCGCGGCGTGCTCCCTCATTACCTGCTGTGTCACAGCCTCCCGCGCACCTTACTGTAAGGAATCGGGGAGCGCGTCCCCCGCGGCGTGCTCCCTCCTTACCTGCTGTTTAACATCCTCCCGCGCACCTTACTGTAAGGAATCGGGGAGCGCGTCCCCCGCGGCGTGCTCCCTCCTTACCTGCTGTGTCACAGCCTCCCGCGCACCTTGCTGTAAGGAATCGGGCAGCGCGTCCCCACGGCGTGCTCCCTCCTTACCTGCTGTGTCACATCCTCCCGCGCACCTTACTGTAAGGAATCAGGGAGCGCGTCCCCACGGCGTGCTCCCTCCTTACCTGCTGTTTCACATCCTCCCGCGCACCTTACTGTAAGGAATCGGGGAGCGCGTCCCCCGCGGCGTGCTCCCTCCTTACCTGCTGTTTCACAGCCTCCCGCGCACCTTACTGTAAGGAAACGGGGAGCGCGTCCCCCGCGGCGTGCTCCCTCCTTACCTGCTGTTTCACAGCCTCACGCGCACCTTACTGTAAGGAATCGGGGAGCGCGTCCCCCGCGGCGTGCTCCCTCCTTACCTGCTGTGTCACAGCCTCCCGCGCACCTTACTGTAAGGAATCGGGGAGCGCGTCCCCGCGGCGTGCTCCCTCCTTACCTGCTGTTTCACAGCCTCCCGCGCACCTTACTGTAAGGAAACGGGGAGCGCGTCCCCCGCGGCGTGCTCCCTCCTTACCTGCTGTTTCACAGCCTCCCGCGCACCTTACTGTAAGGAATCGGGGAGCGCGTCCCCCGCAGCGTGCTCCCTCCTTACCTGCTGTTTCACAGCCTCCCGTGCACCTTACTGTAAGGAATCGGGGAGTGCGTCCCCCGCGGCGTGCTCCCTCCTTACCTGCTGTGTCACATCCTCCCGCGCACCTTACTGTAAGGAATCGGGGAGCGCGTCCCCCACGGCGTACTCCCTCCTTACCTGCTGTGTCACATCCTCCCGCGCACCTTACTGTAAGGAATCGGGGAGCGCGTCCCCCGCGGCGTGCTCCCTCCTTACCTGCTGTTTCACAGCCTCCCGCGCACCTTACTGTAAGGAATCGGAGAGCGCGTCCCCTGCGGCGTGCTCCCTCATTACCTGCTGTTTCACAGCCTCCCGCGCACCTTACTGTAAGGAATCGGGGAGCGCGTCCCCCGCGGCGTGCTCCCTCCTTACCTTCTGTTTCACATCCTCCCGCGCACCTTACTGTAAGGAATCGGGGAGCGCGTCCCCCGCGGCGTGCTCCCTCCTTACCTGCTGTTTCACATCATCCCGCGCACCTTACTGTAAGGTATCGGGGAGCGCGTCCCCCGCGGCGTGCTCCTTCCTTACCTGCTGTTTCACATCCTCCCGCGCACCTTACTGTAAGGAATCGGGGAGTGCGTCCCCCGCGGCGTGCTCCCTCCTTACCTGCTGTTTCACATCCTCCCGCGCACCTTACTGTAAGGAATCGGGGAGCGCATCCCCCGCGGCGTGATACCTCCTTACCTGCTGTTTCACATCCTCCCGCGCACCTTACTGTAAGGAATCGTGGAGTGCGTCCCCCGCGGCGTTCTCCCTCCTTACCTGCTGTTTCACATCCTCCCGCGCACCTTACTGTAAGGAATCGGGGAGCGCGTCCCCCGCGGCATGCTCCCTCCTTACCTGCTGTTTCACATCCTCCCGCGCACCTTACTGTAAGGAATCGGGGAGCGCGTCCCCCACGGCGTGCTCCCTCCTTACCTGCTGTTTCACATCCTCCCGCGCACCTTACTGTAAGGAATCGGGGAGCGCGTCCCCCGCGGCGTGCTCCCTCATTACCTCCTGTTTCACAGCCTCCCACGCACCTTACTGTAAGGAATCGGGCAGCGCGTCCCCGGCGGCATGCTCCCTCCTTACCTGCTGTTTCACATCATCCCGCGCACCTTACTGTAAGGAATCGGGGAGCGCGTCCCCCGCGGCGTGCTCCCTCCTTACCTGCTGTTTCACAGCCTCCCGCGCACCTTACTGTAAGGAATCGGGGAGCGCGTCCCCCGCGGCGTGCTCCCTCCTTACCTGCTGTTTCACAGCCTCCCGCGCACCTTACTGTAAGGAATCGGGTAGCGCGTCCCCTGCGGCGTGCTCCCTCCTTACCTGCTGTTTCACATCCTCCCGTGCACCTTACTGTAAGGAATCGGGTAGCGCGTCCCCTGCGGCGTGCTCCCTCCTTACCTGCTGTTTCACAGCCTCCCGCGCACCTTACTGTAAGGAATCGGGGAGCGCCTCCCCCGCGGCGTGCTCCCTCCTTACCTGCTGTTTCACATCCTCCCGCGCACCTTACTGTAAGGAATCGGGGAGCGCGTCCCCCGCGGCGTGCTCCCTCCTTACCTGCTGTGTCACAGCCTCCCGCGCACCTTACTGTAAGGAATCGGGGAGCGCGTCCCCCGCGGCGTACTCCCTCCTTACCTGCTGTGTCATATCCTCCCGCGCACCTTACTGTAAGGAATCGGGGAGCGCGTCCCCCGCGGCGTGCTCCCTCCTTACCTGCTGTTTCACATCCTCCCGTGCACCTTACTGTAAGGAATCGGGTAGCGCGTCCCCTGCGGCGTGCTCCCTCCTTACCTGCTGTTTCACATCCTCCCGCGCACCTTACTGTAAGGAATCGGGGAGCGCGTCCCCCGCGGCGTGCTCCCTCCTTACCTGCTGTTTCACAGCCTCCCGCGCACCTTACTGTAAGGAATCGGGGAGCGCGTCCCCCGCGGCGTGCTCCCTCCTTACCTGCTGTTTCACATCCTCCCGCGCACCTTACTGTAAGGAATCGGGGAGCGCGTCCCCCGCGGCGTGCTCCCTCCTTACCTGCTGTTTCACAGCCTCCCGCGCACCTTACTGTAAGGAATCGGGGAGCGCGTCCCCCGCGGCGTGCTCCCTCCTTACCTGCTGTTTCACATCCTCCCGCGCACCTTACTGTAAGGAATCGGGGAGCGCGTCCCCCGCGGCGTGCTCCCTCCTTACCTGCTGTGTCACAGCCTCCCGCGCACCTTACTGTAAGGAATCGGGGAGCGCGTCCCCCGCGGCGTGCTCCCTCCTTACCTGCTGTTTCACATCCTCCCGCGCACCTTACTGTAAGGAATCGGGGAGCGCGTCCCCCGCGGCGTGCTCCCTCCTTACCTGCTGTTTCACAGCCTCCCGCGCACCTTACTGTAAGGAATCGGGGAGCGCGTCCCCCGCGGCGTGCTCCCTCCTTACCTGCTGTTTCACATCCTCCCGCGCACCTTACTGTAAGGAATCGGGGAGCGCGTCCCCCACGGCGTGCTCCCTCCTTACCTGCTGTTTCACATCCTCCCGCGCACCTTACTGTAAGGAATCGGGGAGCGCGTCCCCCGCGGCGTGCTCCCTCATTACCTCCTGTTTCACAGCCTCCCACGCACCTTACTGTAAGGAATCGGGCAGCGCGTCCCCGGCGGCATGCTCCCTCCTTACCTGCTGTTTCACATCCTCCCGCGCACCTTACTGTAAGGAATCGGGGAGCGCGTCCCCCGCGGCGTGCTCCCTCCTTACCTGCTGTTTCACATCCTCCCGCGCACCTTACTGTAAGGAATCGGGGAGCGCGTCCCCCGCGGCATGCTCCCTCCTTACCTGCTGTTTCACAGCCTCCCGCGCACCTTACTGTAAGGAATCGGGGAGCGTGTCCCCCGCGGCGTGCTCCCTCCTTACCTGCTGTTTCACAGCCTCCCGTGCACTTTACAGAGTCCGCGCACCCACGAAGGGTTTTCAAGGTCCCTACAGAGCTTGGCTCCACCCCCCGTTTGCGATGCACGGCCGCCCCGTGCGGCGCACACGTGATGTATGTGCACCGCTCCCCAGCTGCGTGTCACCACTCATAATCTCGCTCACCTGTCTCCTGCCTCTCACAGCCTATCCCTGTCTCCACAGAGGCCGCTCCTCCGCTCCGTCCCCCTTTCTCATTGGACTCTCACACATGTAGCCAGGGTCCCTCCGGTCCCCCTGTCTCCCGGTTCCTTTCCCCCTTACATGTGTGCTGCTGCGGGGGCGAGCGCGTTGCCGGGGGCGAGCGCGTTGCCGGGGGCTCCCGGCGACATCAGTGGCAGGGCGTCGCCATCTTTATTCTGTCTTCGCATGCGCGGAGGCTTGCACATGCGCAGACGTGATGCGGCAGCCATTACAGGGAGTGAGAAGTGGCAGAAGCGGCGCTCCATAATCAGGGACATTCCCCAGTTCGCACATGCGCAGTTAGCAGCGGCAGCAGCCATTACAGTTTGCGCATGCGGCCCTAATGTTAAAGAGCTCTATAAAGGACTACAACACCCAGCAGCCTCTGGGGACTGCCCTATGATCCCTGTCACATGCAGCCAGACAGCCAATAGGGCTTTCAGCTTCTCCTGCTGGAGAAAGATACATTGTTGTGCATAGACCATGCGAGTCAATTGGTGCTGGGATAAGGTAGGGGAAGGTGTGTGTAGGGAGCAAGTGCTCCTGCACTAGGCCAGGTTACCCCCTAGGCCCCAGCTAGGCCCAACTCCCCTTCAGTTTGTGGCTGCTCTAGGGAAGTCCCTAAGGTAGGGACTTTTCCCTGTTAGCAGTCAGCTTAGTCAGGGACACAGCTGCCGTGCTGCGTGCTCTGAGCAAAGTCAGTGTGCAGGGAATCATTCTCTGCAGAGCAGAGGCAGAGACAGTCTGAGCGGTGAGCTCGCTCAGAAGGACCATCCACCAGGAGGAGGACGCCATCGCTGAGGCTTCGGCGCTGGACACTGAGGGTCCTCTTCCATTGTTCTGCAGTACCCGGGTGCAGGAGCAACGGCAGGTATTATCCAAATCACCAAGTGCACCAACTTCACTTAATCTTAGTCGGCAGCGCTGTCCCACACGTGGGTGGGGTTGTGGGACTCTTGGGACTTTTGGGTACAAGGATTTTGGGAATACAGTGTGGGGTTAAGGCCCTGCGAGGCGGAGGATAGTTGTGCTTAGTAGTGTTACAGGGTGACACTGTTGGTCACTGTTGATGTCATATTGTTGATGTATGTGTATTGTGTTATGTTCTTTTCTGCATATAGTAAACTGTTATACTTATACTCCTGTGTATGTGGTTACTATATGTGGGTCCTGTGTAGGGGACCTTCTACACTCCTAGAATCCTACACAGGTGGAGGCGCTGTATGTAAGATTGTTCCAGAGGTTTCACCCCAGGCTCTCACTGGCGGAGGTTCAAGCCTCCTGTGAGCCTAACAGGTAAAAGCACCACACACCTGGTAACATACATATAGGTTCCCCTCACATGCACACTAATCTGCGATTGGGGGTGGGGGAATATGCATTACATTTGGAGGCGCGGACCTGGGGTGCCCTATTCTATTTATTTTTGTGTCAAATTGTCCAATTTAATTCTTCACCATGGTTGTGCTGTCAAGTCGGGAGGTCTTTGTATGGGCCTTTAAGCATAGCAAGACGCCCAATCACCTAGTTGCCGTAGGCAGAGTTCCTGCTTGTATACCCAAGCTAGACGTCCAGGAGTGTGTTCGGAGACTCCTTGGTATGGCTAGTGCTTGGATCTTAGGGCGAAAGTATGATTCACCCCCGCTATGGAGTGCTATACTGATAGATATAGGCCATGCCATACGTAAGGAAGATGGCCCCCAATTCCTAAAGCTACCCAAGGCCCCGACTGGTGGATGTCCGTTTATCTACCCTGACTTAGCAAGCGCTTTGGAACCCTTCCTTCCATGTCTGGCGCAAAACACAGAGGCTCCACCAGAAGGCTATCCCCTGGTATACGCAAAAAGCTGCAGTGTAGTTAATGGGACTGTGCACAAAATGGAGGCTTCCTCATCAGAGAATGCCGACAGTGAAACACATCTAAAATGGCGTCTCCCGCCAAATCAGGAGAGCGCACGTGCTGCTGACTGCCAGCCTGCACCAAATTGTGTTGCAAAAATCTGTCCGGGACTGGCGGGAAAACCAGAGTTGCGCCCCCGCAATGTGAGTGACTCAGTGCAGAACCAGAAACAATCCTTGAAAGAGTGTTCCACCCCTCGTTTAAATTCCACCAGGGGGAGCGTCAACCAGTAACTACTGTTCACCATAAGGGTGCAGTAAAACACACCCTCACCTGTATGTGATCCGGCAATTACCAGGAATAGACGCACTAGTGCTACTGTGCCCCTCCTTACAAGAAACCTGGGAGAAGGGAGTCGACCTATTTCAGCTCCCGCTAGACATCAGGAGGACAGAGGTGGACCGGGAAAAGTGCCTTCAATGCTTTATTGCCACCTGTGACTGTTCTAGGGACGAACTGACTGTGCCTGCTGCGGGGACCAGTTCCTGAAGCCGTGCTGCTGCGGCCAACGGAACCCGCCAAGGCAGAAGTGATCGGCTTCAGTACTGGGCCGGTCAATGCAGCTAACTAATCTACCTCCTCACAGAAGATTCAAAGGGCCTGTGCGCTCTAACCACGGTTCCAGACTCTGCTCTAGAACCGGAAGATTTTCAAGCTACCTTGATCAAAATGGACAGCTGCGACACTGGTCGCACCGAGTCAGTGTGCTATAACAGATGTTCCAGGGGTCAGTGCACCCGGTTCTAGACTCAGTTCCACACTCAGGACCGCTGATTCCAGAACCGCTGATTCCGGAATCACAGGGTAAGGTGTCTCTACCCCCACCCTCTCTTAGCGATTCCAGTGACCAACAACTTGTGGTGATGTGCCAGGCGGTGGACCACTTGAGTGAAGCTGCGGACAAAGAACCAACAACCTCAATTGCAGCGGACCCTGATGTGGGCCCGTGTGCCCTACAACGGCCAGTCCGGCCTACCACGATGGTACCATCTGTCCTAGGCTTGGGATCAGTACCTACCAACGATGAAAAGGGTGAGTTGACTGCCCCAGGGGTGTTGGGTGTGAGCTTCCAGGTGACCGCAGAGCATGGTAGCTCCTTAAGTCTGGTTACCAGGACGATTGGCTCGCCTCGGCATCGCGTCCTGGAGGAAGTGTGTCCCCTAGAAGATTGCTGTCCAGTGGTACATGTAGATCAGTGTCTACAGACTACCTGCCAAGTGGAGAGCGCAAGCGTTACAGTATGCTCAGCCCAACGAACGTGGACCCCACTGAGGTGGACCAAGCCCTGTCTGCCATTGGTGATCGTTTTCACCATTTGGAGACTCAAGTCGCGTCCTTGACTCAAAGTTTTTCAACTTTTTTCTCTACAACAATCACAGTCTAGAATCCTCAGACCTGCAACTGTTTTTTCATCTTCTCCGGAGCAGACCCTCTCTGCCGAGCCACGCCTCCCTACTTCCAACTGCTATTCTGGCGATCCCCATGGTGTAGAGGTTTTCTCAATCACTGCGCAATTCAATTTCAACTAACTCCTTCTCGTTTCTCCTCTGCAAGGTCCAAGGTGGCATATGTTATCGCCCTTCTTACCGAAAGAGGGATTGAACTTTTTAACAGTTTGAGCACTGAGGATGGAACAAGAACTGGCATTTGCATGTGCAGTTTTGAGATCCTGGTACGATCCAAAGCCTCATTTCGCAACATGGTAAGAGAAATCTAGAGGAAAATTATTGCAGTAATTGGTCATATGATACTGGAGCCAGATTGGCGATTGATTGTGTGCACCAGTAGACATTGGGGCCTATTCATTGCATTGCAATAATCTGCAATGCAAAATCGTCTAAAAACAGAATTAAATTTGATGCAGTAAAAATTGGGAGTTTTCACTGTATTTATTAAGAATGATCTATGCAGAAAAATTGCCACAAAAACACTTTATTTGCATGCCCTTTTCGCATCAAATGTGTGCTATTTGATGCAAGTTCACTTTCTACCAACCCCATGACAGGCAAAATGTGGCTTTGAGAGAGGGGAAGAGAAAGTGGATATTTAATTTGGCAAGATTTCCTCCTTTTGTAGACAAAATGTGCACTTTGGAACCTAACCGTGACCTAAAATGCCATATTCCAATGGTTTGGACATGTGAGAACTGTTTAATAAATACAGTGGGATGTGTTTCTGTGCGAAAATGTGCATTTGAATAGGACCCATCGAGTCATTTAAAGAATTAAACCAAGAAATTATTAAAATCAAGTACTGTACAGGTATCTCTACATGGAATCTTGCAAGTCATAATGTTCAGTAAAGTAAAGGAAGAATGAGAAGAGAATATTGAAGAGAATTGACTAATGTTTGCACTAGTATGGTGTGATGCCTAAAATCACCATAAAGTGGATCATATTATTTAAAAGCTAAAGTTAGAACTCTTTTTAAATACACCTGTACTATTTGTAATCAATTCAATTTAAAAGGATTAATGATCAAAGCACACGCAACTCGGAAAACGCAGTTCTTAATCTGCTGTGCTCCCACATGGGGTTCTTGGTGGCGAGACAAAACCCAGTTTGCTGGAATCTACGATTTGCAAACTTCCTTTGTTCTAGGGGAAAGATTTGCCACCTAGCAACAGCTGGTGGGAACGCAAGATATGTTGCGGCAGGCAAAAGAGCAGCGTGACTGGGAGTGTGTGCGCTTTATGTGGAAGTGTGGTGATCTGATGACAATCCTTAACTTCACTCTAATGATACAAAGGAAAGACAGATCTTATGATCTACTTAGGATAATATAAGACACGTTTCATGTGAGATGCTTAGAACCAGGGGTGTATCTATAGCCCGGCCAGCCCGGCAAAGTCTGGGGGCCCACACTCTTGGGGAGCCCGCTCTCTCCACCCCCCACCCCATTGGTGACACATTGCAGGACCTGAGATACATCACGAAGGACAGAGGGGACATTTCTTCCACTGCAGAGCCTCCGTAGGTGGGCGGGGCCTGGGTCAGGGACAAAGAAAATGACGTACAAGAGAGAAATACATAAGAGGGAAAAGAAATATGAGGGGGAGAAAGAGACATGGGGGGGGGGTGGAATGGAGAGCAAGAGAGACATGAAGGGGAGCAAAGATATAGAGAGAAAGAGAGAGACAAAAGGGGAGCAAAGAGAGAGAGAGACATGATGGGGCACAAAGAGAGATAGAGAGAGACATGAGGGGGAGCAAAGAGAGAGACACAGACGGGGAGAAAAGAGAGAAACAAAGGGGAAAAGAGAGACATGAATGGGACAAGAGAGAGAGACATGAAGGGAAAAGAGAGACACGGGGGGGGGAGAGATATGAGGGGGAGCAAAGAGAGAGAGAGACATGGGGAGAAAAGAGACACAGACATGAATGGGAGAAGAGAGAGAGACATGAAAGGGAGAAAAGAGAGAGAGAGACATGAGGGGAAAAGAAACGAGGGGAGAAAAGAGAGACATGAGTGGGAGAAAAGAGAGAGAAAGACATGAGAGGGAGAAAAGAGAGAGACATGAGGTGGAGAAAAGAGAGAGAGATAGGGGAGAAAATAGAGAAAGAGACATGAGGGGTCGGGGAGCAGAGAGAAAGATGTGGGGGAGGAGGGGGAGAGGTGATGATGAGGACGAGAGATGAGGAGGCGGAGGGGGAGAGATGATGATGAGGAGGGGAGAGAGGAGGGGGAGAGATTATGATGATGGGGAGGGGGAGAGAGGAGGAGGGGAAGAGGAGGAGGAGAGATGATGAGAGAGAGGATCAGGGAGAGGATGGGGGAGGAGAAAAAAATTGCAGTCAGAATTAATATGCATGGGGCCCTAATTTTTTTTTTTTACCCTGGGGCCCGTCCATATCTAGCTACGCCACTGCTTAGAACTCATTAATAAGAGTTACAATTAACTTGTTAGTAACATGAATAATTAACATGTAAACTCTGCATTGAGAATCTAGAGGCTTTTTGGTCTCTTATCCATATCTTGGTAGGATTTTAGGATGCCGTATAATGTGTCTGATTAATGTATGTTGGACCATTTATTTACAACCTTCTCTCTGATTTGGAAGGTCTCCAGTAATGTTTAAGAAAAGTGCTAGTAAAGACGGGTGACATTTTTTTTACAGATTTGGATCCGCCTCAGATCAACCGGTTCTTTTTAGTACGTGGATTAGTCTCAAAAAGGCAAATCCGCATTTGCAGATTATTTTATTTTAGAGAGTGATCCTAAATCTGGTGTCAGATTTTAGGAGGGAGGAAGGATCTGGTCAAAGCAATCTGTGGAATTCCGGGGAACGGATTGGGACTGTCCCACCCATCTCTAGTAAGGAGACACCATGCGCCACTCTAATTGAGTGCCTTTTAACTGTAAGATATATGTGCCATAGTATGACTATTTGAGGCAGTGAATTTATCAGAGAAGCTGTTATGCATTGAGAGTCAGCTTCTGCTTCGTACCAGACTGTGCAGACCTTTCCACTTGCCTTTCCCTTGCACCAACTATACTGCAGCAATGAGTGAAAGGACTGGTATCAGATGAGAAATGGTACAGTAACTGAGAATAAATGTGACCGTTTTCAGCTGAATAAGTATAAATACAACATTAATATATTTAAATGACATTGATGTGACTGACATTTATCATGACAGAATGTCTTTATGTTCTCTTTTTTTTTTTCATAATCTTCTTAACCTGATAAATTGAGCCTTGGGAATGCTTTTTACCAACGAACGGGGATGGCAACTCTTAGCTGAAAGTAGGGTGTTCCTTGAATTCGGTTTTCTAAAAATGTCTGTTTGGATGGTCATATTATGATAAATATGGCTATTTATCAGGTTAAGAAGATTATGCTCTGACAATGATAGTTTCCTTGTACAATCTAGGGAACTGTCAAAAAGATTTTTAGCCAGAGGGTATACTCATTCTGATGTTCAGTTAGCGTTTGAATCTGCACAATCTATGGATCGATCAACACTCCTGAAAAGTAAAAAGAGGGTAGCAAAGAATAATGTGAAATCCTTTTCCTGATACAGCGATGTAAGTCCTCTGTTTATTACTACATATAATCGTCAAACAAAATTAATACATGACATTATACATAAGCAGTGTTCGACAAACCTATACATTTGCTCGCCCCGGGCGAGTGGATTTAACCCCCGGGCGAGTAAATATTGGCCCAAGCAGCACACGTTTGGTACTAGGTGGCGAGTAGATTTTTTTGTGTGGCGAGTAGATTTTTTGGTGATTTGTCAACCACTGTACATAAGCATTGGCAAACGTTGTCTTTGGATAAGGACATCTCCGAATTTGTAAAAAACGGTCCAAAGTTTGCTTATCGTAAGGCTAAAACCCTTGCTTCACACTTGTCACCAAGCCTTTTCCAGACTCGTTCAGAATATACTAATATACGAGGGATACCTAAAGGTTTTTTTGCATGTGGAAAGTGTTCCATATGTAGATATGTACATACTACTAAATTTATAAAGCTTGATGATAATAAAAATAATTATTTTATTAAAACCTTTTTGAATTGTAATACCACCTTTACGATATATCTCTTACAATGCGGATGTGATAAGAAATATGTCGGACGATCTATTAGACCATTAAAAATGCGGATTGCAGAGCATATTCGTCTGATTAAAAGAAAAGATGTATCACATCCGGTGCCTAGACATTTTTCTAGGTGGCTTAGAGGTGGTATAGACAAATTTTCATATATGGCTATTGAACACATTCCCCCTCATGTAAGGGGTGGTGATAGAGAAGGCATGTTGAATAGACAGGAAATGTACTGGATATACACTTTGAACACTCTCCATCCATTTGGCATCAACCAGGAGTGGGAGCTTAAACACTTCTTGGTTGGCTGACATGTGTGGGGGGAGTGTTCAGGGTGTATATCAACGATCATTACAGTACTAGAATAGCTTATATTATGTGAATGATATTAGGTATGTACTATTTGTGTGACCCTTTTTTTATTTTCACTTTCATATGTATTTAAGGATCCCTACATTCCCATGTATGTGCCCCTAAAATATTTATAATTATGGCACCTTTAAATGGATTAATATTATTGATACCAAACTGATTTATATAATTAATTTTTGTATTCAGTATCCACGTTTATTATATTGCATTATATATTTTCTTGTTTATAATAATTATGTGAGCATTCGGTTTTCTTGTTTTTAATACCATGTTTTTTTATATTGTTATTCTTTTTTCTGTATTCTTTTCTTAGAATATTTGTATGTTGTGTGGTGTTTTGTTGTATATTTCGGCCTCTTTGTATTTGGGGTGACGCAGGACTGAATTTAATGTTCTAAATTGAGTTACAGGTGAAGGGGAAGTCCCATTCCTGTGATTGAATAATTTGATACGTCATGCCCTATATAAGATCCGTTAGTATACAGGGGTAATCACTCTTTGAAAAAGTCCATCATTGGACGAAACGCGTCAGAGTGTATGGTACTGATGCTCACTGTTAAGTTTCAATAAAGTTTTTTACTTTTTTCAATGCGTTGGCTGGTGGAGTTGCTGTGACCACGGTCTACAATTTCCTTCCTACTTGATGTCATTTCCGGACGGAGCGTGCTGACACCACGAGCAGCAGAGATAGCAGCTGCAGCTTTTCCAGCGTTTCATCGCACTGAAAACGGGGTTTGTGAGTACAGACCAGTTGATTTTCCTGTCGCAGGACACAGGCTGGAGGTGAGGCTGACCGGTACCGGACCGTGACTTACCTTGAGGTGTCTCTCCAGGAGATACCGCTCTGTACTTCTACCGGACAAAACCCTAGCCCACCACCCTGATATGTTTCTATATAAGCTTACATAGCCTTATAATCTTATTACTGGTGTCTCTCTCCAAGACTTAAGGACAGTGTCTGTTCCTAACACGGTAGTAGCCTCGGTATATTCACGGGTTAATACCCATATTTTTCTGCTATTTAAGCTATATCAGTAGGCTAAATGGCATGATATACAGTAGCATGGCCTAGAGTTGGAGATTTTTACGAGATCAATATTTCCAAGTTTGATCCTGTTTCCTAGAACCCCAGAGTAATTAAAGTTTTTGGGCCTACTGCATGGCACAGCACTCAGCTGCAGAGCCTGGGTGACACGGCTGGTTCACTGAAGGTGCTGATTGTATGGATCCGCAGTACTAGTCGGTGTTTCCTGATAAAATAAAAACTCCCTGAAATGTCAGGCTATGTGTTGCATGATCTTCAGTATCCCCGCGTTCAGCTCTGACCGCTGAGAAGTGGACAGAGACTCTTTCGCAACTGAAGCGGGAAAACCCATTTCACAATTGATCTAAACGTGGTTTTCATTCAAATTGTACTTCACATAATCAGTCCACTTACGGCTATTTGAAAACATTAAATATATATGTAGCCCTTTTTCTGACACCTTCCTAAGGGACTACTGGTAACTGCACAACACCTGTGGCTCCAGGAGATCTGAGCCTCCGCTAGCTGGGAGCCTGGGGTAATACTTACACATTTACATCGCGCAGCGCCTCCACTTACCCAGGATCCCCGTGACGTGAGATTCCCCTGGGCAAGAAATACAACAACACACATACACTGTATAGATAATAACTAATAATTTACTTAAGAACATACACACATATAGCAACCATAGAATGACAGGTGTCCCTCTACAGAGGAGACACTAATAACCAAGGCGTCTCCCCAAACGCTTCCCCCAACCCCGAGTGGTCCCACCCAGTGTCCTTAGAACCCCACCCAATGTCCCGCACTCTTGCAGAGATCATGGGTGACTGCGCAGTCACTATTAACTAAGGGCCCGGTGGTGCACTTAGGAATATGTGATACCTGCCGAGCACTCCGGTGCTCGGGTCAGCAACTCTTCACAAAGGGTCAGTTGTAGGATGACGTCCTCTGATCCCCAACCGAACTCCGGGCACGTGGACCTCCAGGGCGGTCCCACTCTGGAAAAGTCTCTGCGGACCCCAACGTGGGTCCGAACCGCTTCCCAGGAACAGCAGCAGCCGCTGTGTCCCTATCTCTCTAAGTGGCACTAACGTGACAGGAACCCTAACCTAGGGCCTGTCCCTGTAGTACAGCAACCTGTAGTGGCTTGGGGAACTCCTATGGGCCTGCAGGGGTTATGACCTGTCCCACTCCCCTCGCTCTCCAAGTCCCCTAAGCCTCACTAACAACTAGCTCACAGACACAATGCACACACAGTCAACCTGCAGACAGCAACATGCAGCCATAACACACCGCACACGCTGCACACGCTCTTACACCTAAGGGGCAGCCTCCCTATCTCGGGCCGTCCCTTATCATTTACCCACTACCCTAACAGGGATTTGGGGCCTGCCTGGGACTTGGAGATCCTTACCTGGTGCAGGAGCCACTCGCTCCCTGCACCCTTCCTTCCCCTTCCTGCTCCCAGCTCCAACTGCCGTTGCACAGCGCGTGAAATGTATCCTATTCTGGCTGTCTGGGAATCCTCCAGCCCTATTGGCTCCTATCAGGCACCTGGTGCCTGCCTCCCTAGGCCTCCTGGGAGTTGTAGTCCCTGGTAGGCTCTCTCTGTATTGGGGCCGCGTGCGCTTCTCCTGCGCATGCGCGAACGCCTAATGGCCGCCGCAACCTTTCCCTTGCCGTCCCTGCTCTCACGCGACTTCCTAAGGGCTGCCGGGATGCTCTGTCTCTAGCTGCGCATGCGCGATCCCGCGCACGCTCGCGCAACGTGTCATGGCGGCCCCCGCTAGCCGGGTGCGCGGCCGGAGCTCCAGGGAAGCCGAGCGCTCCCTGCACTGGCCCCCACCCTCGCGAAGTGCCGGCGGGTCCGTCGCTGCCTCCGGCGGCACCCGCGACCACTCGGCAATCACGGAGGGGGGTCAGTGAGTGAAAAATAAGACCGGGCTACATATAATTTGTTCTGTACATGAAGCAGGGAGGGTCTGCAGTTGGAGCTTAATAAATGTACTTACTCTGCAATGTACTTTCCCCCCCGCTGTTATGCTAGTTAAAAGTACTTGAATTTTTACACAACATTGAAGTTATCTGTAAACATTTCCCTGTATTATCTGTCAGCATTGATCATCTAATATTGTTGCTGTGAACACAGCCACACATTTTTTTTAAACTTGACAAAAGTCCTGTCAGTCAACCACAGATTGATGCTTTATTTCACGGAGAACTTTTGGATAAAATACATTTTGCTCAAAAATTGTTAACTGAATACTGGAGAAAGTCCTGCATTTAATCACACAAAATCTCATCTCCATCAAGGTTGCTGTTCTACTGTTTAACCTAATAAAAAGTGAACCCATTTTGTGGCGCGTAATTTACAATTGTTGCCACATTGTGAAAGCATGAAGATGCCGAATGCTGTGGAATAGTCGCCTGAGCTGAGACCTAAAGCAACTGATCTATCAGTCTGAAACCAGCCTGTGTTAAATTGTTAAATGTTCAAAGTACAGTAAGGACTACCCTGCATATCTTGTGTAACCCTGGTAAGAAATGGGGCTATAGTTCTATCCTCCTCCTGGTATAATCCCTGGTAAGGGCAGGTTGCCAGGAGTTATCATGGGTTTCCCCCACTTCAAGCACTTGCTCTGAATGGTGGAGGTAGGTCACCTGACCCTGTGTCCAATCAAGAGAAACTAAAGTCATAAAGAGCAGTGCACTTCCTATTTAGTAGACAGTTGGCTGAGAGTTGTCTGAGTGAGTTAGTGTTAGGAGTGAGCAGCTCATGAGTAGAGCTGCTATAGCTATAGTAGTGACGTGGACCAAATACCTCTCACCCTGCTTAGGGGGTGAGGGAAGAGCTAGCCCCACTCTGGATGCCTTTGGTCCAGAGTGGCGGCAGGGACCATCACAAGGGAGAACAGTTAGTGGACTGTGCATCACTGTACCTGTCGGCTGCTGCTGCTGCTGCTGCTGCCCAAGAGAATAAAGAGACTGCTGCTTTTAAAGATAATCCTTGTGGGAGACTGGAATCTCTCAATCCCTGGGAGGGGGATTTCTGTGGTAGGGATTCCACCCCGCATTCCTGGGGCTTACTATAGATGGAGGCTCTGCACAATTGAACGAGAATGAAGGCATTCACCCCAGTAACCTGTTCCTGTTGTCCCCCATGTCATCGCGGGAGACTCAGGCCGTCCTGTTGCCAGCAGGTATGCACCACACAGAGACATATAGCTAGACCCCAGAACACCTTAGGGGACCTGATCTGTGATTAGGGGGGGGAGTATGGGCTATACTTGTAAAGGAAACAAAGAAAGTTCTCTCTAAAATATACTCTACTCAGTCACGTTCAATGTATCACCAAGAAAAAGCTCCAAGATCTTACATACAGTACTGTACTCAGATGGATGCCCAGGATCTCCTGAACTGATAATAAATCTGTTATTTCAGAACCAGCTGGGTAAGTTAGATCTTGTTGTCCACTAAGTGATGACAATGACAGATCCTTAAGGTTCCTGACTTTAACTAGAACAAAACCAGCTCTCCAACTATACATATCTTTTTTTTTCCTTGTGTTATAGTTGCTGTGTATGTGTTGTTGTTACATTCTAGTTTAGAATCTGGCTACAAACATTCTGCTGCAAGATACAGATAAAGAAGGGGTTAAATCTCTCCTTAATAACCTTAGCAATGATCTGACCTTTAACATGGGTATATCTTACTTATTTGAAAGGGCTCTTATGTTAAAATGTTGCCAGTTTAAGTACAGAATCCGTGTCAGAGCCCTTGGAATATTATGCTTGGTCTTGACCAGAGTAATGGTTGGAAAGATACATTGCTAATATTTTCTATTTGACCATGCCATATCTCCTTCACTCAATCTTTTTATTGTACTTTACTTTATCTCCTTAATGATAATGTTATTCTGGCAGACAAAGATGATGTCAAGTTATGAATTAGTTTGAGTTATAAATACAAAATAAACTATCTTTGCAATTTGCCATAATATTTGCAATGAACATAGGTGATTTTTGTAACCACAGGTTCATTGTGGACTGAATTTGCTGTATTGATGACATCTATTTATTTTTGTTTCATTGTATAGTACAGGGGTGGTAATCTTTTATCCCTGCGCCCCCTGCCGGCTCTCCCCCCCCTCCACGTGCCCCCCCCCTCCTTATCCTGGTTCCGGGGTTCTGACTTCACGACGTCACGTTGCCTGCCGTGTTGCCATGGCAATGTGTCTCCAGAAGCCACCTGAGCCCCAAGGTAAGTGAAGTTTACAGAGGCCTTGCTACTCCCCCGGGATTTAATTTAAATGCCTTCGGGAAGCACGCGGGGCCTCTGTAAACCCTGCGCCCCCAGTTTGCCCAACCCTGGTATAGTACTATGTATGGATCATTTTACTACTACTCTAAACATGTGAAGCTAGACAATAAAGAAATGAAAGAAAAGGTAATTCAATATTTCTCATTCTCAAAATAGCCACTAAGATAAATGTAAGTGGCATGTTTATATGATGCTGATTTTAGAATACATGCACTGGATAAATTTAGTGGTCATACTACATTACTACAATTTCTTGTTCATTTAACTAGGCGTTTACAGAAAAGGGATCAGTACACTGAAATATACCAACTAAACATAGGTTGGCGGAACACGTTGATCCAGTCCGTGTTTTATGGAGAATTTTCACAACCAAAGAGAAGGGCCCAAAAATTCCAAGAATGCCTTAAGAAAGGAGCAAAAAAAATAAAAAATCCTAACTGATTCAGCTTGTCCTGTCTACTTGGCAACCCTAATTACACTACAATGTTTCAAAAAGTGCCAGTCCACTTAAATGACATCAAATAAAACATTCTGTTTAACATGTTCTCATGTAGTTACAGCCCTTAAATTAAAGGAAACTATAAAGCAAAATGTTCACTTTCATAGTTTATCTCTCTAAACTGTTTAATACAAGCTTGCATTTGCCAGATGAGAACGCCATAAGCATGTGCACCCCTTCCAGGCACACATCTGAGCAAGAGATTGGAGAGACAAGCCAGTCACGTTGCCTGCAGCTCTGGGAGCAGCTAAAGGAAGTGAAACCCTCCTTTCAGGAAATTCAGGTTACCACTTTTATGAAGTATCATTAACAAAAATGGAATTAAGTGGCTGATATGTAAGGATGGGCAAGTGCACAGGTTAGAAATCTGAACTTCAAAATCTGTTTGTAAGTCCGAGTTGAACGTCAGAACAAATTTTTAAAATCTTTTGTGTTTGCGAATGCAAAAGCACAGAAAATATTGCAATAAAGGTTGAAGTGAAAAAATGTGGCGAAAAATGTACAAAAAAATAAATCATGCTTATTTTTTTTTGTTTTCTATAACTAAAAATATATTTTAAGCCAAAAACAATTGAGTTCCAGCAAAGCCAAGATCAAAAAACTAAAAATGTGTAGAACCAAAACACCAGTGAACGTGCGTACCCTGACTGATTACCCTGACTGATTACCCTTACCCTTACCCTTACTGATTACCCTTACTGATTTCCCTTACTGATTACCCTTACTGATTTTAGAAACAAATCCATTGCCAAAAATGTATTAAATTTGCGTAGCCCTTGTACCCCATGGGTACTGAAGCTAACTGTGCTGCTGTCACCTGTTCGGCTAACAAGAGGCCTGAGCCTCTGTTACTGGGAGCCTGGGGTATATTTATCGCCTAGGTGCAGCGCCTCCACCGGCGAGGGATCCCAACGTGGTGGGAGGAGCCCCTCTCCGGAACCAATACACACAGTAATTGCACACATGTATACGATAACAGTATTTACTATGCAAAGAATATATACCATCCACATAACACAGCCCCACAAGGTATCTCCCCATAATAACAACTCCCGACTGTAAACCTAAAAGTTCTGGAGTGCCTGGGCACTTAACTACTGAGTGTCCACCAGCTATCCCTCCCCCAAAGAGTGTGTGTGGGATAGCGCGCTTCCCTGTGTTGGAGCCCGTTGGTGCACGTGGCTAGTACCTCCCTGGTCTTAGTTAGATCTCCTCAGATCAGCGACGGGGTTCCGCGCCGCAATCTGCTGCTCCTTTCCTGGGTGAAACTTAGGCGGGTGCCTCTGGAGGGATCTCCAGCCAGAGTGTGCCCCTATAAATAGTCTTTATCAAGGAGTCTTGGTATGCTCCCATGCAACAGGCCGCACTTCTCCTTCAGGCAATGTCCTGCAGCATATCTCTCACTCTTATTACTGGAAAAGGGTCCCTAGTTGAGGCCTTTCCCTACAGTATGCAATGTACACAATATCTACTGGGGCTCAGGGGATCTATCTGGGACCTTGGGGGGTATCTGGCCTAGTCCAAAGGAGCACTGCTCCCTGGACCCTACCTGCACCCTCTCTGTCCGGATCCCAACTGACCTCTGCACTCCCAGCGCGCGAATATCTATCTCTTCCCCTTCCAGGGGAAACAGCCGTCTCATTGGCTCCCTGGCGTCAGGTGGCATGCAGCCCCTAAGCACATGGCCTTCACTACCCTGGGGCCATGTGCACATGGCGTTCTGTGCATGCGCGACTTGTAATGGCCGCCGACTGCGCTCTGCGCATGCGCATACCTCCGGAAAAGTGCGCGCAACCAACCATGGCGGCGCCCTGCAGAAGGGGCCGCCGGCAAGCACGTCGCCTCCTGCACCTTCCACACATCCCCCGCAACAGCGGAGGTAAGGGAGGGGAAACGGGCGGACCATAGGGGACCGTGTTACATATGCAACTGCTGTTGGTACATTTTGGGGCTAATAGGGAGTCTTAGGAACAGCACATCTAGGGGCGATTGAACAAAGTTATAGAAAACAACCATGTAACATTAATTTCATGAGTGAGGAAATGTTTCTTAGCCTTATCGCATTTACATCTGACCATAAAGGTGCTACATGCTTATTCATGGTCCTTATGACGTTCATTGAATATCATCACATTCTTGCTGGTTGTCTAGGGGAGATCGTTTTTGCCTCTCCTGGAGTGGTGATTGAAATCTGAACGTAACAAAAGGATCCTCCTGGTGTTTGCACCATCAGGGTACATGTACAGTAGCAATTTACAAAATCAAAATTGTTAAAGGACAGTAGGTTTACCACATGTAGTAAAGTAATTAAAGTGAATCATCTCCTGTCATTTAATGAACGTCCCTATGAGTCTGATACAAAAACAAATATTGTGCAATATGTAACAGGAGCTAGCCAGAATCACATACCCAACCGGGAAAAAAGTGCTTTCGGGATTTCAGTTTTGCAGTAACTAAGTGAATTATATCACAGTCATATGTCCCTGATCTATAGATTGAGAGACAGAGTAACACAGGCTACCAGGTTGGATCAGCACTCAACTAGGTTTCTTCTTTAATGTACAGAAAAATACAACATTCAGGTGGAGTTTTAATCTGCAGACACACACTATATATAATTGCCACAGGAAAATGAGCAATGTTTCAAGGTCCGCTCGCCCCTTCATCAGGCTTCATTTTTCTTTCTGTTGCTGAGTGCAGATCCAACCAGGTATTTTATTATTGCATGCATCTTTTCAACTATGACATACAAAGGATTCAATAAGGTCGCTCATTTGGAAACCACCTACATTTAACTGATTAAATAAACCACTGCCCTTAGTTTACTTTGATCCTTTAATCCACTTTATTTAAATATTTCTGTGAAAAAGTTCAGAAGATGTTTTTTTTTTCATTGTAGTGCTAATATACCGATTTCAAAATGAAGCCTCCGTAATAAAGGAGGGTGTGGTTATAAGTTAGTAGACAAAATTGCAGTCCATGTCACATGTACGTCATTGTTTGAACTATGAAACAGCCGAACCATAGGTCAATTAAACAACACTCCAGTCATTGTGTACAAGACCTTATCAACCTCTTCACTAGCACTTGCAATCCAATGCTTAGCTCAGTGTTGCAGTCTCTGTGGCAGTAACTGGTTTAATATGGGCCTTGTTTTTATGCTCAGTTACTGTAGGCATGCAGATTCTAACCTTAGATCTTTTAACGGGGGAGTCAGCATGAAGGTTTTCGGTACCTTGAAAAGTCATAGTCAATTTAGAAGTTGTACCTTACTATATGAAGCCTAAACACCTGCTGTTCAATCCTGTAGCAACTGGGTTAATTCCACTTACTCTGCCTTTATACCTTAGGCCGCGATTATAGTGCCGGCGTGCGCGCCACCGCATGACGTCACGCTCGCAAAACAAGCACTGCAGGCTCGAGGCATCGGGAGGCGACAGGCAGGCGTGACCATGAGATCACGTGACCGGTTCGCCCTCATTGGCTGAACCGTTCACGTGACGCGGCCGTCGCGCTACAAGAACAATTTAAAATGTATTTCCAAAAAGCGTGCGCTTGGTTGCGTTTGGCCGTGCGCCTTCATTGCTCTCCATTAGTTTGTTCCGGCTGCGCGCACACGCACTGCCACTATAATCGCGGCCTTACACACCATCTTTCAATCTATATATTCATCATTGTAAATTGATCATTTGTAATATCCAGAGAAAACACTTCTGAATAATGTTCAAGTACACCACTTATTATTTAATAATAATAAAAAAATATTATAAATAGAATATACTGTATACAGTGGTTACGTGACTGAGTAGTTAGAATTAAGCACGTGTTACTTATACCATGCTGACCAGAAAAGAGCACTGCCATTTATTTGGCTACATTGAGATATGTTAAGGACCCCTTTTTACTTTGTTGGGAAATGGGGTAACACAGTAAGCAATGTATTAACTTCCACTCACTTGAATGGAAATCAATGCATTGTTAACTTTGTGTTGCTTAACTCCTAAACAAACTGAATACTGGCCATAGATACCAGGGCTCCTGATCTAGACAGGGGACTTCTGATTTTTGGGTCTTCTCCCTTACCAGCTAAGGGGTAAATTGGGGAAGGGGAAATGAATGAGGAATTTAGTAAATGGAGACAGGGTGTGCTAAAGTGCTAGTAAAGAAACAAAAAAAATTAGGCAGAGATAGGGCGACAGGACCTCTTCAAAATATGAATAGTCTCTCAGTGTGATTGTTACAGAGTGAAAATGCATTTTTACTAATAAAATTGGGGTTGTACAAAGGAAAATGTGACTGTGCCTGGACTGTACTATGCCAATGCAATAACTTAACTAAGACTCTCAGAGCTGCAACCGCACTAAGTTATTTCAAGACTTCAGCTGTCTCACATTTTAATCTTGTCTGTAACTGTTGTATACGCCTATAAAATATATGATCTTTAACTGTTCATGATATGTCTTTAAATAGGGTGTATAACCAGTGGAAGATTTCACATTAGGTTCGATAGGTCCGGGCCTAAGGTTTGCCAGCTTGCCGCCCCGCTCATGCGCGATTGGCGTTTGCCGCTTCTGGGCATGTGCGATTGGCCAGCGCGTTATGTCACGTTGCCATGGGAACAGGAGGGCAGCATCAGGTAAGGTCATCAGGGCGCCATTTTTTAAAATCCGCTACTGTGTATAACACTGTTCATGTAAAGCCGCAAAACTAATTTTCAACTATTTTTCTTTTTCGTATATTTAAAGTATGTGATAATGTAGAATTCTACATTCTTACCTATGCTGGCAATTGTTTGGTGCTTCTGTTATAAATCTGTCAAAATCCTGATTGTGTGCCTAACATAATGGCTGCTTTAGTCAGTGTAACTCAGCAGCTACAATGTATCCTTATATTACTAAGATAACATTAGTCCATTAACCCAGGACGTACTTGAATATGAGAGGTAACTCTCAATGCATTATTTCCTGGTAAAACATTTTATAAATAAATCTTCTTTCTAATATCAAAACATTACAGGAATTTCCTCTATAACATTTGTGTTTTACATATCCTTTGTCATTTGAAATAACTGAGGTTGTGCCATTCTAAGGGAAGTGAAAAATCCTTTGCTTCGTCTTCTGGTTATGTCACATTAGGGGGTTTGGGTTATCATAAGTAAATGTCAACATTTAGGGCCTACAATGTCTTAATTGTTAAAACCCAATAAAAACTTCCAAAATGTTCTATATCTCCAGTTTTGTACCAAAAATAAAAATAGGGCTTCTACTCGGATGACCAGACGTCCCGGTTCACTCCCAGTTTTTGTAGGTCTGTCCCGGTGATCTGACACTTTAAAATGTCCCGTTTTTTCCAGAGCACAGGATGTGGGTGGGGAGGAGAGAAGGAGGAGAGCGGAGGCTGGGTCTGTGGCTGCAGAGGGTGGGGGCAGGGCCGGCATGGAAGAGAGCAGAAGCTGGGTCAGGTTGTGGCTGCAGAGGAGTGTGGGGGCAGGGCCAGCTGCAGATGGTGTGGGTGGGGTTACCTTCAGAGGAGCACCAGCAGCGAGAACCTCCGGTGTTTGCTGCCAGGGCCCAAGATGGATTCTCCCCCCTTACACCACTCCCCCCCCCTCCTCCACAGTGACAGGTAGGGACTGTCTGTAGAAACACATAATGGGGAGACAGACACACACAGAATGGGGTGAGAGAGAATGGGGAGACAGAGACACAGAATGGGGTGAAAGAGAGACAGGGAATGGGGTCTGATAGAGACAGAATGGGGTGAGAGACACACAGAATGGGGTGAGAGATAAACAGAATGTGAAGACAGAGACACAGAATGGGGTGAGAGAGACAGAATGGAGTGAGAGAGACACACAGAATGGGGGGAGAGACAGAATGTGAAGACAGAGACACACAGAATGGATTGAAAGACACAGAATGTGAAGACAGCGACACAGAATGGGTTGAGAAAGAGACACAAAGAATGGGGTGAGAGAGAAACTCACAGAATGTGAAGACAGACACATAATGGGGTGAGAGTGACAGAATGTGAAGACAGACAGACACAGAAGGGGTGAGAGACAGACGCAGAGAATGGGGCGAGAGACAGATGCACAGAATGGGGAGAGAGAGATGCAAAGAATGGGGTGAGAGACAAAGACACGGGAGGGAGACACACGGAATGGGGAGGGGAAGAGAGACACAATGGGTAGGGGGAGAGAATATGTGTAGGTGTGTCTGTGTGGGTGTTTGTGTACGGAGAGACAGAAAGGGGACGGGCGCAATTGCTGATGTCATTTGTTTTAAAAATAATTTTTTTAACGTGTCGTGGTTTTTACTTTTATAAATCTGGTCACCCTAGCTTCTACTGTACATTGATTTTTAGAATTGCATGGCTCTTTGCTCAGTGAAAGCTATTTAGGAGGTAAACAAACAAAAGAGTTGAGTAGATATATATTATTCTATTTGAATTATTTTTATAATGTAGTACCAGGCCATATTTAAGATACCTGGAAATTACCCAGAACCGGCTCAGTGCTGTAACCCGGTGCCGGATATTTCCGTCCTGTTCTACTCCCTTGGTCCTCCTCCTGAAGAAAGGCAGGAGCAGAGCAGCAGAAGAGATGTACCTGCAACCGGCAACAGAGGGACCAGAGGACCATGTGAGCGAAGCAGGAGGATGGCCGGAGAGGAGCTGCGCGGTAGCAGTGGCAGACACCAGAAGTCAGAAGACTTCTGGATCAGACCCCTGGGGCGCGCTCCTTCCCGGCTGTCCTCCTGTGCCACTCCTGCTCCACTCACATGGCCCCATTTTTCCATCGCTGCCGGCTGGTGACCGCTGCAGGATGTTGTCTTCGTCGCCCACTGCCACCGGCTGCTGACCGCTACAGGATGCGGTCCTCCTCTCCCTCTGCGGCCGGCGGCAGGTACTGCAACCCTACCCGGCCAGGTACCCAGCTACCCGGCCGGGTAACTTTTCTTTTTTCCCAGGGTACCCGGCACCCGTTGATTTTTTGGACCCTGTCCATCACTAATACAATGGTGATACAACTATTAAGAAACAATGAATACATAGTTGATAATTATATAATATTGTGTAAACTAATCAAAATATCTAGATTTCAACTTAATATGGTGAGCTACTGTACGGTGACATAATCACGTGAATGGGAGTTACTGTATCATGAACTGTGCATTACTCTACTCCTCACTAGATTGAATAGGGGCCTTAATACCTTTCTGACAGCCACAACCATCGTAGCCTGGAAGTCCCGAATGCCTCCTCTATATTTATATAACATTATCTTCCATTAGCTCAAAATACATGGGTGTGACAGCAAGTAAGGGTGAGTCAGTCAGGTTGGACTCAGCAATTTGGTTGTTTGCTAAGTAGGGATGATTGGTGAAAGAGTCGGCATGTTCAAGAGAAGCACTTGGTGGCAGGCAATAGCAGCTATTACAAGAGTGGCATACTGTATGTCAGCCAGAGAGGCACAGAATGCACAAGAAGTGCTACATTCACATGGGTTAGAGCAAAAAAAAAAAAGGAACTGGTTATTCTGAAGAAAGCGGGTCCTGTATTGAGATTAATAAAAGCAGCGGTCTGTCATACAAAGTAGTTGTCCTGTGCTTAACAAAATTCTAGGGGGAAAAAGGTATATTTGCATCATATTTTAGAAAGGTTAATAATTTATGTATACCTAAAAAGCTGAAGGGAGAGAGGTTTACTAGAAGAAATATAATATAGGGAACCATGTTAAAAATGGTTTTTGAAGCAAAAAGTGACACTGTGTGCTCATTTGCATGTCATTTCCCAGAATCCCTTGCTGCAGTGGAAGTGCTGTATGCTTGGTGATAATGGGGAAAGGCGGGGTTGCAGACCTGCCTAAGACATGCAGATGAGCATACAGTTGTATTTACATATATATATATCTATATATATATATATTTTTTTTAAATTGAATGTTGAGCAAAAAAAGTAGTAGTGGTGTGAAATTGTAAAATAAAAAATGGATAGCCTTGAAGGAGAGGAGCGCTTTGTGGTGATCCAGAACTTTATGGGTAGATAGGAGACTGTGACGGTGCTCATCTCCGATCAGGAAGCGGACCCGCAGGGCTGAGGTAGGGATGCAGAATAACCGAGCAGAGCCCAGGGACAGAGTCCTGTTAGAGTATCCGTAGTCGGTAAGCAGGCAGGAGGTCAGTGCTGGCGGCAGTGGTGCAGAATCCAGGCGACAGGCAAAAGGTCAGGGCAGGCGGATGGCAGCGAGGTCGGGGTCACGGTCGGGGGTCAGCAACAGGGATTCCAAATAGGCAAAAGGGTAAAGCGTGATGGCGAAGATCAACCAGAGCTGCAGCAAACAGAAATTTACACGGCGACTCCAACTGGGAACTGCAGCCTTAAGTATCAGCCTGCCATTAACCCAAATGGTCGAACTGAGGAGAAAGGGCAGGCAAGCTGGAAAGCCCGAACTGCAGCAGACCCAGCATGGATCGGGCAGAATCCTTCCAGAGACGGATTAATAGAGGGGATGAGCAGACACTGTTCTGGGAGAAAGTGAAATGATTCAGCCCATGTTGAATAGCCAAATTCATTTTTCACCATTCTTAGTACATTATTCTGCAGTAAATCAAACAAAAATACCCCTTGTGAGCACATTCACATGTCTCAGACAGGTCTACAACCCTGATTTTCACCATTATCTCTAAGCATACAGTGATTCCACTGCAGCCAGGGATTCTGGGAAATGACATGCAAATGAGCACACAGTGTCACCTTCTACTTCATGTCCATTTTAACATGGACCCCTATAAGCTTATGCCTGCCGTATTACACAGCTTTTCAGCACAGCCTGGGATAAAGAAGTGCAGAGACAGTAAACCTTCTCAGACAGATTTTTTCTTTTTTTTAGAAAGAGGTTAGGGTCTCACTTGTAATCTGTGCTAAGGTCTACAATACTGTACCAGGTGCCCTCCACTTGTGACTGCTTCTCCGATGATCAGGCCAGTTCTTTATCTTCCAGTATCTCTTCAAGCCAAAAGTCCAGAAGAGTCCCGGCATTTCCAGTGGCCGCAAAGCCACAAGTCCAGACAGAAGGGTCCAAGTCTGAAGGGTTTTCAGCCCGAAGGACTATTCATGCTAACGTGGTCTTTTCTCTCGTGAGGGAGAGGGCCAACCACAGACCAGCACATAGTCTTCCTGTCTCCGAAGAAAGATATCTGACTAATAGTCCAACACCAAAACAAAAACAAAGTCCCTAGTGTGAGTGCTCCAGTGTGCTGTGCAATGCAGTGCCAAAGTGCTAAAAGGAAAATGAATGGAGTGTTCACAAGTGCAACCCCGACCAGAAGGCCGGCTGGGTTAAAAAAGACCATGGACTCCTGTGTAAAAACCCAAAAACCTGTGTACTCCAGCCAGAGGCCAGGGAGGTGCTCAGGGAAAGAAGCATAAAGAGGCATGCAAAAATATTCTGTGCAGGTGTTAATAGTGCTCAAATGATATAGTGAGGGGGACAGTTAACCCCTGTGCATCATCATCCACTGGTGTGGCTCCGTGGACCCGCAGGTTGACAAGACCTACAATTTCAAAATGAAATGCCTGGGCTCTCATGTCCGCCTCTCAGCCAAGCCAGAGGATCAAGTGAATTTCCATTGTATCTGTCCTTCACAGGTCAGATGCTACACTTGATCTTAATCAAAAGTCAGTGACGCAGACAACTGTTTGAACCTTTTGAGTCTTTTTTTAGTGTGATGGTGGTTATACTGGCTTTGCAATGGGAAGTTGGAATAGGTTTCAACCACACATCATATAAGTTATGGTGGGTCAAAAAGTGACAAAAAAACCTCCACTGTACAACAAACAGAAATATAATTTGTGCCTGTCTGAGCACATTCACACGTCTCAGACAGGTCTGACCATACTTTCCCCCCATTATGTCTTAGCATATAATGCTACCACTGCAGCAAGGGATCCTTGGAAATTACATGCAGATGAGCACACGGTGTCACTTTTGACTTCATGTCCATTTTAACATGGACCCTTATAAGCTTATGCCTTCCGTGTTACACAGATGTTTCAGCATAGTCTGGGTTAAAGCCAATAAACCTACTCATTGCGACCTGAGTCTCTTCTGTGTGAGGCTGGTTATGCTGGCTTTGCAATGGGAAGTTGGAAGAGGTTTCAACCACATATTAAATAAGTTACGGGGGGTAAAAAAAACCTCCACTGTACAATTTACAATGTTAAAATGGACGTGAAGTAAAAGAGATAATGGGGAAAGGCAGGGTTGCAGATCTATCTGAGATATGAGGGTATCATATCACAAGTGATATTTTTGTTTGCTGTACACTGTGCGGTGGAGGTTTTTTGTCGCTGTTTTACCCACCATAATTTATTTCATGCACAGTAAATCAATGAATCTGCCAATAGGTATGTAAGAGACGTGTTCAGAGGTACGCAATGGAGACTGTTTTAAGGTGAAATTAAAATAAGGCTTTATTGCGCCTGTCACTTTAAACACAGAAAACATGTAAATCAGCAAACAAAATCCGCTCCCCTTTGGAGTATATATACTGTACACTTGTAGTCCAACTCTCTTTAACTGCGTGGTTACGATTCACCAGCCCAAATCATAGGGACATTTATATATATATATATATATATATATATATATATATATATATATATATATATATATAAAAAGACATAGATAACAGTCTTATAAGAAAAGTCTTATCTGTCTCTTGTAGGGGAAGGCTTCTTTGTTCTCCTGGTGTCCACACCTTTGTGCCGATAAGGCAATGTCAGGATCCAGGTTTAGAAGTACTTTCCCCTGTGTCTTGCTGGCAGCGTGCAGTCTCTTTTGGCAGGCTCAAGACGTCTGTGTTCCCTCTGCCAGTCTCATCTGTGAGACTCAGGAACCTCTCCTCTGTCTGTCTCCTTGTTCAGCTCACATGTGTGCTCAGGAGTCTCCCCTTCCTGTCTCAGGGGGAGCCTTTTCTCTAACAAACCTCCAACCAGCCAGGTGCTGGTCAATTAACCAGCACACTGCTGGATTAGAGGCAAGTTTTCTGAACAGGGATAAATCCCCTGTTACAAGGTAGTAAAAAAAATCTGCAAATGAACCTCTACAGAGCCTGGAGTAGCTGGCTGTGCTCGGCTTTTGCCACCACTCTTGCAGCGCTCTTTAAATGGACAGTTTCTCACTCTCTTCTTTCTGTGTTACTTGCTGTATAGATAGGGCTTTATTTGTTAGGGTGCTAAGCCAGAAATCACCTTGACGTGAATGGTAAATAGGTGTCTCACAGCTGAGCTTAGTAACATGACCTTATAGGCTTACTTATATGTTTTTAAGGAGAACTGAACAAAAACAATGTACTGAATATTTTTGTTTAGAAGGGCTGGAAAATCATGTGTATTTTCCTTTCACATTTTTTTTCAACAATTGGTGCTTTGTACAAAACAATACCGATTCTTACTCCATAACACATCTTCCATACCAGAAACCACCTTACAGCCTATTTAGTGAATGGGTCAAAAGGGGCCATGCTGTATATTCTTTGCCATGCTGAATGATGTCTTAGGGGGTAGCACTGTCTAGTGAACAGTGCTGGATGCCAAAGTATATGTTCCTCTGAGCTACGCATCACCACATAGTAGTCTAAAGGGAACAATAAGGGCTAATTTTCCCTAGAAGTGTACAATGCTCCCTTAAAGCAAAATAATTGCTTTATGAGAAGTTACTTAATAAGGGCATATGCACGGCACAATAGTAGAACATCATTGTATGTATCATTACAGTTGTTATTTTTGTGTCACTGTCCTCAGAAAAGTGCAATCTGGAAACTGTGATGCAGCATCATTGCTTCATGAATCAGTACAATGTGTTGTCACACAGCAATGATTCAAATCACATGCGTTCTGCGAGCCCTTGCCCCACCACTTGGCATCCTTCAGTCATGCTCCAGTTTGGGTTTTCTTGGACAAGAATGAACCTGGAGCCGTGCCTGCTTTATTCAGCTAGGGATCACGAACCCTCTTCCTGACACATCACATCTACATGTTTGACCTGCTGACACATTGAAATGAAGGAAATGCAACATAAACGATCTTCCTTCCTTCCTGCATGCCACAGAACATGCCAGCCTTCAGCGAGTGCTTCATTCTTCCGCAGGAAAGAGATGTTTTTAACTATAATTGCTAGAAAGTGTAAGAATAAAACATCTGACTGTGCTGGGCTGCAATGCTCAGGAGGTCATATCCACATGAGAGCCCTTATTTGTTATTTGCTTTATTATAGCACAGCAGAGAATGCTCCACATACAGTAGAGGCAAAATAGAAGTCTGCCACAAAAGAGCCTATAATCCTTAGTTTTAGAGCCTGAAACATCATCAATGACATAAAGTAAAACTGCCCCCTGCTTCTCTGCTAAGCTTATAATAATTATTATTATATTAAGATTATATGGGTAGGATGTACCACAATGCCAATCAATGGGTAGAGGGTGGGTATAGTGGCCCTTGGGTGGGTGGTTAGGCCTCCCGGGTGGGTAGCAAGGAGGGTGGGTTAACTCTTAATTATTAGTTATTAACCGCTAAGGTGATTGAGGGGTTAGGGGCCATTAGATTATATTTTTTCATGTAATCTTGCTGGCATCGGAGGACATGGACCTGAAGTATGTTGACGAGGATGCCCTTCATGATGGCAGAAGTAAGTAGAAAGGTTTATTTACTTTATTTATGCTGGCTGGCTAATGTTTTATTTTATAATGGGCAAATGTGCTATTATCCATATCTGGAGAATAGTTATTTTGCCCATTACTGTACTGTATGTGTTGAGGAGGAGAGGGGTGTATTTATTTCAATGTATTGTAAAAAAAATTAGGCCACAGGATTAGTACCACAGGCCAGCGGGGACGCATGGGGACCACCCGGGGGTCTACAGACACCCGCGGGGACCACCTGATGACCCCAAACACCCACGGTGACCACCGAGAGCCCACAGACACCCGATGGGCCCACCTGAGTACCCCCGGACACCCACGGGGACCAACTGAGGGCCCACAGACACCTGCAGGGACCACCTGAGGACCCACAGACAATCATGGTATCAATCATGTGGGGGTAGAGGAGGTGGGTATTATTGTTTATTGTGGGTAACGGGGGTTGGTGAAGAGAATATTTGGCTCTTGGTGGGTAGAGGGAGGGGTTAACTCCTTCATTGCCTTAGCGGTTAGCCGCTAAGGTAATGAGGTTGACTGTAAAAGCCTTTTTATTGCATGGGATTCATGCCGGGGGTCTCCGGTGCTGATATTAATGGATGTCAGCTCCGGAGTCACCCCGCATCAATTTGATGCAGGAAAAAAGCATTTTTTTTTAAAGTCCCGTCTCGCCGCCTCTCAGCAGCTTCTCACCAGTCTCACACCAACTTTTCCTGGCATGAGGATTTTGGGAGAAACTTGCCATTCTAGAGCCGCGATTAGCCTCGATTGACCTTGATAAGGTAATTGAGGCTACTAGAATCGCACGAGTTTCAGAACCTGCCAATAAGTGGCTTATCTCTGCTTAACCAGTGATTTTTTTTGTGACGGCTCAAAATTTTGGCGATTCATTCTTTTATTGCCCACTTATCAAGGTTTACTGAATAGCAGTAGGCATTTTGGCCGATAAGTGCTCGATAAGGGGCTTATGAACGCTTATAGCATAGGCCCCTTAATTTGTGAAATATACACATGTAACCAGCTAAAGTTGATTGAAAATTGGAAATTACCCATATCTTCAAGTTTTACCCCTAAATATGTTCAGCTGTCAATCATACATACTTTTGTCTCTGAAAAAGTTTCTTGTCAAAGACTTATCAAACCTATGTTAAAATGTGTACTCTAATTTCTAAGTCAGCAGTGTTGGCTGGTATGTTGTGTCATCCAGTCAGTCTAAAATTAAAGTATACCGTATATGGAACAGAAATGTTGATGCTTTAGAATTTTTGCATGTCAATATGATATTTTCATTGAAAAGCAAGAGGTTTTTCATCCATGTATTAAGTTCGTTACAATGACAGCAGATATTACACATCTAACAATAACATTGGTAGCAGAGTATAGAAATGTTGGGGCTTCAGAGTATTAAAAGTGATATAACTGGTTTATAGTACAAATTAGCCATAAATAATAATAATAGCATGTTCTTGTATAGCGCTGCTTGTTTTATGTAGTGCTTTACAGAGACATTTTTTTTGGTGCCTGAGGCATAGGGAGATAGGTTGACTTGCCCAAGGTCAGAAGGAGCCGACATTGGGAATTGAACCAGGTTCCCCTGCTTCAAACTCTCAGTGCCAGTCAGTGTCTTTACTCACTGAGCCGCTCCTTCCCCACATTTTGCATCATCTGAAAAAATATTATATAGTCAACCAATATTAACTTGTATAAATCCCCATTTCAGATGGATGGTTTTTAAACGCTGACCTAAATTCACTCTGCTAGACTCATCTTCCAGAATTTAGGAAAAAAGGTTCCCCGTGGCTTAATTTAGTGATTAGGAAACCAGACGCTCCATGCTGTTCTACATACAGCTTAATGTTGGCTGTCAGTGTTCCATTGTTACTCATCTTCCTCTCGGACAAGGCTGGATGCCTGAGTCTGGTGGAATTTCCGCCAATCCTAGTTGCACAAAGGATTATTTTAACTAAACGGATGTGGTTTAGGGTTGTAGCAGAGCTGTCTTTTGCTACATTTAATTATTTTGGGCTTTAGACATAGCAGAGGTTTACTGACACAGATTTGCCAAATGAGTGCTCCATAGAGGTATTTCCCTTTCTAACGATAAGACGGGAGGGGTGGGGAAATTCCAATGTCACTTGGCCTTGAAGCATCAAACCCCATAGGATCACCTGCTTACAAAAGAACTGCCATTTTTGGACATTATTAATATAAATGTGTAATAATACATAGCTTTGGGTGGTCATGTATACATTTCCGTTTACTGCAAAGCGGGCTCAATTATGTAGCAAAACATTTATCCAAGAAAAAAAAAATCAAAATTTTTAATCTGATTTTTTTGGTTTGTTACATTAACTTCCCTTCTTTGCCCCAGAAATGTATTTGCTGCAAATAAATGTTGCTACGTCACCTTTTACCTTCATGGACAATAAGAGAGAATGAAACGTGTCTCAGTTCCCAGGTGTGGACGGGAAGGTTGGTAAAATTGTCACACTCCTGTCTCATATTCAAAGACAGTACTGTATACTTTAATGTTTTACCTAATTACTGTAGAAACGACAGTGTCTTCCACACATTATACACCCTCTAGAACCAAAAATTAAATTACAACTCATTCTGAAGTTCATATGTTTGGGGAAAACCTTGTCTCCAGCATTCAATGTGGTATTTATTATTTTTGCAAAGGAAAATACTGTAGAAATGGATATATGAAATGGTGTATTGCTCTGCTATTTGTGTTGGAATTAATCCACTCAGTGCCCTACACTGGCGACACACTTTATTCGAGCTTGGCTAGTCCCACGAATTCGGGTATACCCGGGTGTATTGAGGTTTGTGACTGTTTTCTGCCCGAGTACATTGAGTTATTTTCCAAGCAGGGATTGAAGCATTTTATTCCCGCTGGCTGCAATACTGCACAGTATATATATATAAACTGCATTACAATTCATGAATTTATGCCATCTGGTAGACACGCGAAGCATTGCAGCCTATTAAATCCTAATCATTATCATTTAACAGATCAGCCGCCCATCAGCCAGGCATGAACCCAGGCTGGGAAGGCAAATGCAACGGGGCTTGTCAGAGGTGAGGAGCGGCGCATTCCAGGTATCTGCCAGGTACATACCGGGTATTTGCTCGAATAAAGTGTGTCGGTGCAGTATATACATACAATATTAGTCATGCACGGTGGCACCCTGGGAGCCCATATGAGTTCCACTGTACTTTACGTCATCGAGATTTGCTAGTGTTCTATGGGGTGTTTGTCTGTGAACTAAATGGAATGGGTGGACAAAATGGAAGGCTGTAGGGGCTGGATCAGGATGGCTGTGGCCAACAAGCTGGCAGGACCCTCTAGCACTGAATTGGTTAAATAAAAAGGACAGATACTCTAGTTCTGAGTAGACCAGGGATATTTTGGTTGGGATCGCAATGGAACTGAGTTCTGTAACATTTTTGTTTGTATCCCAGCTCCTTTTTTGGAAAATCAACAAGAAACCCCCTAATAGTGATTATTAGACATAAACAATCTTAGGAATCTCATTCCCCAGCCACACAGTATTATATGTTTATATATTTAATTGTGGCACCTGGGAAAGGGACCTCACATATACAACATAAAACAAAGACGCCCCATTGCACATCCATTGTGGCAAATGATTTGATTCATTTCTAGACTGTAAGCTCTCAGGAGCAGGGCCCTCAGTACCTCACTGTATCCGTTTGTGCTTGTTTGGTATGTAACTCTGTTCAGATAATTGACATCTCTCTGTGCCCCCATTGTACTGCTCTGCGGAATATGTTGGTGACTATGCACCACCAATGAATGCAAATGAAAAATTGATGCAGCAAAAGCACCACCTGACAGAGGATAAGTGACTGAAGCAGGGCCGGTACACAGGGGTGGGAGAGAAGTTCAAAAGAGAGGGACTGTTTCAACAAATTTGTGTTGTCTGGGATATTTTTCCAGGAAATTTTACTTTTTGGTCATTGTTTTCCAGGAGAAGCAAATTGAGGAGAGTGCCCATTGTCGTATATACCTCCAAATGGATTAACCTATGATGCTTATGAAGAGATAGCTCTGAACACACCTTGGAAATATGCACATTTAAATATGTAAAATATATTCCAATTTGTTCTCCTCCTCAGCAAAATCCCTATTTCAAGGATAGGAGTAACGAGATAGTGTGGTAAGACTTAAGTGATGTGGCATTATTTCTGGTGTTACATCTAACAGAACTTAGTGTACATGGTATGAATATAATTTAGGCTATAATTAGCGCATTTGCATGTCATTTACCATAACGTTTGTTACAAATAATGCCCTCTTTTGTATGGGAGTAAATCCTGGTTTAAGTAATGTTATTTGCTTTCATGAATATTGTGTTATGATTAACAGGCATTAATTAACATATGTAATCCCCCTCCTAAAGGGTTACTAGTAGTGTTAGTGTTTTCAAGGCCCCACCTTGGGTTGCTATGGGATCCATATGTTATGCAGGGGTATTTAAGGAGGAGGGACTGATCTGAAAAGTTAGGTTCCAAGAGGAGAGGAGCCTCAGGGAGAGCAACACCCATGTTCTTAAAGTAATAGTATAGGTCAGGCGCCCCTAATGTATTTTGTTATAGACAGGGATAGTTACCTTGTTGGTTAGGATCCCTAGAGAAGACTAACAGAGTCCACTATAGTTGCTAAGTGAAACGTCATGCGACAGACAGCCTCAGTGACGAGGAGTCCATGATGCCAGCCAGGGCCGCCAACAGGGGGGGACAAAGGGCACGGGCATCCCGGGCCCCGTGAGTCAGGGGGGCCCGGCCGTTATATTTAAAAAAAAAATTTTTTATAAATGCTGGCGATTGCGCATGCGCAGATCCGAGGTCCCGCAGGGTGTCCTGTCTGCTGCCTGTGGGCCCTGCCCGCTGCCTGTGCCCCCCACCCTCCCCTCGCTACCTCGAACCCCATGTGGGACGGAGGGCAGGGAAGCGCCAACACTGCACCCCCCGCGTGCGCCTCTTGCCACATGCAGCAGCCGTGGGGGATGCAGCAGCCGCCTGCCAGCATCGCGCCCCGCCCCCAGAGCTTCCCGCACGCCAACCCAGCAGCAGCAGCCGTGGAGGATGCTGCAGCCGCCCAGCATCTCGCCCCCCCCCAGCTGCCCACCTCCCGTGCGCTCTCCGAGCCCATCTCCCATGCGCCCTCCTCCTGTGCATTCCCCGAGCCCACCTCTGCGCCCTCCCCCCCTCTGTGCCCACCTCCTGCCCTGGGGAGCTGCTAAGGTGACATCGGGGGCAAGGGGGGAAGCGGCAAGGAAGCAGGAAGCAGCAACCACCCGGTCAGGGTAAGTCACCCACTCAACCCACCCCACCCAGTCACTCAACCCAGTCACTGTCACCCACCACCCAGTCACTGTCACCCACCACCCAGCCACTGTCACCCACCACCCAGTCACTGTCACCCACCACCCACTGTCACCCATCCAGTCACTGTCACCCACCACCCAGTCACTGTCACCCATCCCCCTGTCACTGTCACCCACACCCCTGTCACTGTCACCCACCCCCCTGTCACCGTCACCCACCCCCCTGTCACTGTCACCCACCCCCCTGTCACTGTCACCCACCCCTCTGTCACTGTCACCCACCCCCCTGTCACTGTCACCCACCCCCCTGTCACTGTCACCCACCACCCAGTCACTGTCACCCACCACCCCACCACCCAGTCACTGTCTCACCCAGTCATCCACCCACTCACTCTCCCACCCACTCACTCTCCCACCCACTCACTCACTCCCACCCACTCACTCACTCTCCCACCCAGTCACCCACCCAGTCACCCACCCAGTCACCCACCCAGTCACCCACCCAATCACCCACCCAGTCACCCACCCAGTCACCCACCAAGTCACCCACCCAGTCACCCACCCAGTCACCCACCCAGTCACTCACTCAGTCACCCACCCACCCAGTCACTCACTCAGTCACTCACTCAGTCACCCACCCAGTCACTCACTCAGTCACCCACCCAGTCACCCACCCACCCAGTCACCCACCCAGTTATTCAGTCACCCACCCAGTCACCCACCCAGTCACCCACCCAGTCACTCGCTCTCTCACCCACCCAGTCACTCACTCTCTCACCCACCCACCCACTCACTCACTCTCTCACCCACCCACTCTCTCACCCACCCACTCTCTCACCCACCCACTCACTCACCCTCTCACCCACCCACTCACTCTCTCACCCACCCACTCACTCTCACCCAGTCACTCACTCTCACCCACCCAGTCACTACCTGTCTCACCCACCCAGTCACAGTCACCAACCCAGTCACTCACTCTCACCCACCCAGTCACTACCTGTCTCACCCACCCAGTCACAGTCACCAACCCAGTCACTCAGTCACCAACCCAGTCACTCACCAAGTCACTCACTTACCCACCCAGTCACTCACTCACCCACCCACCCACCCACCCAATCACTCACTCTCTCACCCACCCAGTCACTCACTCTCTCACCCACCCAGTCACTCACTCTCTCACCCACCCAGTCACAGTCACCCACCCAGTCACTCAGTCACTCAATCACTCAGTCAGCCACCCAGTCACTCACCCACCCAGTCACTCACTCTCTCATCCACCCAGTCACTCACTCTCACCCACCCAATCACTCACTCTCTCACCCACCCAGTCACTTACTCTCTCACCCACCCAGTCACTCACTCTCTCACCCACCCAGTCACTCACTCTCTCACCCACCCAGTCACTTACTCTCTCACCCACCCAGTCACTCACTCTCTCACCCACCCAGTCACTCACTCTCTCACCCACCCAGTCACTCACTCTCTCACCCACCCAGTCACTCACTCTCTCACCCACCCAATCACTCACTCTCTCACCCACCCAGTCACTTACTCTCTCACCCACCCAGTCACTCACTCTCTCACCCACCCAGTCACTCACTCTCTCACCCACCCAGTCACTTACTCTCTCACCCACCCAGTCACTCACTCTCTCACCCACCCAGTCACTCACTCACCCACCCAGTCACTCACTCTCTCACCCACCCAGTCACTCACTCTCTCACCCACCCAGTAACTCACTCTCAACCACTCACCCGCTCACTCTTGCACCCACTCACTCTTGCACCCACTCACTCTTGCACCCACTCATCCACTCACTCACCCACCCAGACAGGCAGTCACCTGTCTTTTGTTGAAAATATAAAAATAAACAGGCTGCATTGTAATGTTTTTTTCTGTATCACAATAAGAAAACAGTTAAGTAAAAGTTGCGCGCTCAAAAATATTTTTTCGTGGTAGGTGGGCTATGGGTTTGTGGGGGGGGGGGCACTATGGGTTGGGGGGGCTGCTCCTTTCATTTGTCCCAGGCCCCATGATTTCTGTTGGCGGGCCTGATGCCAGCGGATCAGCTCTAACCGCGGATCTACATGTACATTCCTCTCAGGCTGAAGCGGCAGTTACCATAAATGCCAAGGTAGTGGGTTATGTATACAGGACCCGCTACGATCCCAAATGGGCCTAGTATTACCAAGATAATGAGGAGAGATGGTCCGAAACAATGAGGAGGGGTCCTGGTCTTATCACAGTGAAGAAACAGATATGTACCGCTATTCAAGTGCTAAGAGTGGGCACTGAGGGAAGAACCGTATTCATGTAGGTCTGATGTAAAATACAGTGCAATATATGGATGGATGAACAGTCCCTGTGTTTGGGGACACAAATAAATGACAGTTATACTATTAAAGTTCCTGGCGCCCATTATTATACAACCTTGTTACCTCATCGCCCAGCCGCCTGAATTCCAGCACCGAGTCAAGGTAAACCATGGGGAGTAGCCATACAGTATATGTGACCTTAACCTAACAGGGCTTAGTGAATCTATCCCTTAGGGCCTTATTCTGTATAAGCAAAAACAGCTGTCCAGGGCCATTTTTGGATAAAAATCTTCATTGAAGTATTTTTACACCCTTTGTCTTTAAGTGTGTAATGGGATGCATGCTACAAAATGGTGATGACTAACATTAGGTCAGTGATATCAAGATTTAGAGATGATTAGTTATGCATCACTAATTCCCATATCTGTCATTTCTTCAGAAAGGACATTAGACACAATAAACGTATCAAAGGCACATCTCTCCCTCCCACCCAAGAAAATCATAAGTTGCCTGTAGCATAGGAGCGGCCTGCACTGGATAAATGTAATTAGGCTCTTTCTCTCAGTAGAGTTGGATTTTACTCTTGTCAGTTTTTATACCTGGCTCATCATAGTCACAATTCCCATCACTCAGACTGCAGTTTGCTGAGTGAAATCGGAAATCAAGGCTCCAAGACAATCACATCCTGGGATTAAATGCTTAATGAATTCAAATCCTAGTGTGCAATGCTAGCATGATGAAGCCATAATAGTGACGTATCGGTACAAAAATTTGATTTTTCTATGTCTTCCTAATTCTTTCTTTAAAAAAGGCCTGTTATGAGTTTGAAAATATAGGTGGCGTGCAGGATTCTCACAACTCCAAAAATAAAAACCCCACAAAAAAAGGAAACAATTAAAGAGCACTATACACTAATATGTTCATTTATTATTAGTTGGTTACATGGGGTCTGATGAGCATACTATAAAAACACCTCATATATGAAGGAAAAGCATATCCGAATATAGACAGGCGATTTAAAAATCAGGAACAAAAAATAACCATTACAAAAATATATTATAACCAAAGGTAGTTGGACTGACTTAAAAACAAATGATTTGGCTGAATCAGATTTGAACAATGCAAAAAAGTAGCTACTATATTTGTGTGTACACCAGTTGTATTCCAATGATTAAATTTAGGATCAGAGGTGAAGCATGCTTGATATAAATGCTGAGTGCTCTTTTCACTGAGAGTAGGGTACAAGTTCTCAAATAGATCATTTTAAAAAAACCCAGTAGGGTGTTGATTGATGCCAAAACTTGTGACAGTCTACACTCCCAATACATAGGAGACTTGCGCTGTATAAGTTAACAGGGACACTGATGCGTTCCGAGGTAAATAAAGATGACGTATCCATTATTCTGCATCCAGCCTGTTTGGGGCCCTCCAGGTTCCTGGCTCTCAATCCAGGTCCCGGTGTCTGCTCCCAACATTGGGCACAAACCTTTGATCTCAGCCTCCATGAAATCACGTTCCCCATGCAGCTTCCTTGGGCCACGCTTGGCTCCTGGCTGGTGCTCTGGTTCCCTGCGCCTGCTCCTGATCTTGGCCACTGACCTTTTTATCTCTGTCATATCAAACTGTAGAGATACTTAGTTAAGCATGACTGATTCCCATAACTGAAAAAACAGATAAGGCAGCGCTGATTCAAATTTTTTTTTTAAAAAGGTTCAGGCGAACAATTATCTTCATGCCGACAGTCATCACAGCAAAGTCTGGATCAATAACATACCCAAAGGACAGTTCACTAGACTGAAACGGAACAGCTCTATCTTAGATGTATTTAACATGCAAGCTCAAGATTGAAGAAATACATTTATAGATAGAAATTATTCATCGTCTGATATAGATCAGATCATTTCAGATGTGGAACAAATAGATAGAACTATCCTCCTAAAATATAAGCAGAGGAAATCAGACTCCACGTTGGACATACCATTTATCACACAATATAATCAAATGGCTCCGGCCATAAAAAGAACTTTTTGCAAATATTGGCCAATTTTAAAAAAAGACAAAGATCTTGTAGACATATTACCCTTAATCCTAAAATCACATTTACAAAGGTCTTAAATATAGGCCAGTAAATAGCTCCAAATTGCCCCTTGATGCGTACAAAACATCACAATAGCAATGCTGTCAAGGGATATTATATCTGTAACACATGTACAGCTTGTAAATATAGCACTAAGAGCCTTTCTTTCACTTCTACCAAAACTACCAGAACTTACACTATCAAACAACATATCACCTGTAACAGTATAAATGTCATCTATCTCCTTGAATGTTCTTGTGGTCTGCAGTATGTGGGTATGACCACCCGGCCCATAAAACGTAGACTGTACGAGCATATTGTGACATAGTCCAAAGATGTTAGGCAGCTTTCTGCCCCGTTTTAGAGCAGAAAGTGCAGGAATAGTTAATGATCCGTTCCACAGCTTCCCATTAACTCAGGCAGCTGGATGGAAAATCCAGACCACAGATTACAATGGCTCTAGTTCTCCCTCACCTGCTCTTCTAATCACATGCACAGGTACTTAGAGCAGAGAGGTTTTGCATTTCACTCTCTCTCCTTGGAGCCTGGGGGCTGGGGGTGTCGCTGCTCCCCTGCATCCAGTATCGGGGTTGACGGCCCCTCCACGTATCACAGTACCAGAGGATTTGCCTGGACTCCACGAACAGATAAGACAAAACAAATGGTTACTGCTGTTGCTAAAAGACTGTACTGTATCTTGTGACCCTAAATGAGAGAGCATTGTTTTAAGCTGGGGAACCAGTTTAGTTGGCCAGCAGCTGTTAGAGAGACTGATTCTGATGTGTAGTTAGATCCCTGAAAGGGATAGGATTTTGCTTATATGATTTTGGTTTTATTTCTTGAAATAACAGTGTGGGAAATATGGTAACACTGAAATATGTGAACTGCTGAATGAAAGTATCTGAGTACCTCTAACCTTCACATGTTAAAGCTGCAGTACCTTACTTGGATGAAAATAAAGCAGGCAGAAGCTTGAGTTAAGCAGCATAATACTTTGCATGATCCTGTTTGTTGTATAATTAACCCTAGAAGACTGTGTCGGGAAGAACCCAGACAGACGTCAGCACTACAAAAGAGGGGCGTTTGTCACAATATTTACAATATTAAAAAAGGCCTGATCACACATAGTGTGTCTAGTCATTTTCTCCAAGCGCACGATAAAGACCCTAGGGGTCTTAAATGCATGGCCATAGAAGTCCTCACGCCTCATTGGCGAGGAGGCAATATCACTAGTCTTTTGGGGAGACGAGAATCCTTTTGGATCTACGAACTTCACACCTTAACGCCATTGGGTCTTAATGTAGATTTTGATCTTAAATCATTTTTAGTTGCAAAATTAAGTTTCATTTTCAATCCCTCTGGCAGGACTGATTTACATCATTTGAGACATTATCTAATATCACAATTAATGTTTTTACTTTATTTAATTTAGGTAATATCTACTACATCCATTATATATTAGTACATCAGGCACTCAAACTAACACAGTAAAATATTAGTATGATTTTCGATAATTATTATATTTAATGAGATTTCACTTATATATACATTTATTTGTATACACTTTCTTACACCTTATTATGCACTTTAGAATTATTTGTAGCTAATGATTCTTTACATATAGGTACTGGACACTGTTCTTATGGGCATTACATCATACAGATATTTCTGTACATGTTAATGGAATATAGAGGTCCATAGGGCATATTAAATTGTATATTGTACATTTTGGAGAAAAACTAGCTTTGGATATTAATATGAGTCCTTCATCCATATGCTTAGTATATGGGCAATATTAGTAATATTGTTAGTAACATTGTGAGATGTTTAGGTTTTATTTTAATATATTAGTTAGATGCTATTCTAACATGTATATCATAATGTTATAATTATGTAGTACATTTTGTATTTAATCATGTCTTTATTGTCATTTGTTATATGTTTGTCTTGTGCTGAGATACCAAGCAGATGAGATATCTCTACTGCGCATGTCGACGACTTTATTTGGTATACTGCACCTTTAAATTGGGACTATAAATATTTGGACACACAGGAACTTTATTATCATTTATACACCCCTGAGGAAGGAAGCCTGGTCTTCTGAAACGCGTAGGGTGGTCCCACATACTACTGCTTTACCATCTGCCGAGTTCCCCGCCTACTCCCGATTTGAACACCCTTGCTGACGAATCTGCGCATACCATCCCCACAGCATTGCGGGCTAGGGGATTGGCTAGGGGATAGGTGATCAACTGACTTCTTAGGTACACGTGTACCGAGCCGTGTTACGGAGCACCGAGAGCTGCAGTGGTCTGTCCGAGCTTGAGCAGAGCTGCCGCCCCATACCCTGGCCGTGATATCCACTACACGCTGTCGAAGTCGGTGAGGAGCGCATGGAGCAGCCACAGATGAGAGGGGATACTCTCTAATTATCCACTGCCTACATTCTACCATTCCCTAGTAAGCGGGCACTCTTGCCCCAGCAGGATTGTACCAGTGGGACCCTATATCTATTCATTTTATATTGTATTTATTAATTGTATTCATTGTGTTATATTAAATGTGTTTTTTATATTCATAGAGTTACCTGTTGTTCTCAGCATTTGTCTTCTCTGTTTGTCCTTAGTGTTCACCAAGTGATATACAGTATTACACTATGTATTTTTATTTTTCGTTTCATGTGTGATCATCCCCACGTGGAGTATATTATCGGATCTGCCAGCATCTACATTACTGGTTGTATATATCCTTTTTATATTTATATATGTATAACCATTTTGAATTAAGCCGAGCGCCATAGATATAAATTGTTTTCACTGATTCCCATAACTGTAAAACAATGTGTTACCAAGGACATTACACAAAACCCCCTTGTCAGAGGCAAATATCTCTCACACAAGAAAATCCAACATTGCCTGCAGCATACAGTAGGAGCAGCCTGTGTTAGATAAACGTTTAGAGCAAATGTCATTGGGGTCTTTCTATTAGTAGAGTTGGATTCTACTGTTTTCTGAGTGGAATAGTAAATCAGGGCTCAAAGACAACTGCATCCTGGGAATACAATGCTTAAATGAATTCCAATCAGACTGGTACAAAAATTTGACATTTTCAATGTCTTTCTAATTCTTACATTAATAAGGCCCGACATGAGTTTGAAAGATGAATCAATTAGCAAAATGAACAATCAAATGTACGATGCCACATAGGACCAAATTGAACAAAGGATTGTGATATGCTTAAAGAAGCAGTCCAAGCTGTCATTTTTTTAATTTTTTTCCCTTTAATATGTGCATTAGTACAATCTACACAATAAGTAATTAGCTAAATTGCTGATTGATCCGTTCTCCTGTGATCGATCGGCGAAGATTCGACTCAGGGGTTCACTAAATGATTTTCAGTGCAGCAGAAGAGGACCAAAGATGCGGAGGCTGAGGGAAAGCGGGTGCTTTCCCTGGCCTTAGTTCCCGCGCTGTCCGGGGCGTGTTGGGGGGCGGGCCAGTGACGTCACGGAGTTGGTTCGCCCTCATTGGGCGAACCACTCACGTGACCGGCCCCGCGCTCCAGGGAGCGCTCAAACTAAAAATGTGATAAGACCTACGCTTCCGCACGCTTGCGCAAGCGTGCGAGAGCCCCTGCTAAAGTCGCTCTCATTGCGGCTGCAGGGGCTCACTGCCGAGCATAAGCGCGCCTCAGCACGGGTCAGCGCCTAAGCGCTGACCATGCCTGAGGCCTAAGTGTTTATGCGTGTGGATGTTAGTCAGTATACAGTATATGTGTAAGTACTAGTATACTGTATGTGAGTGGCTGTATTTATTACTGTATTCTGGATGTGTTTAGATGTTGCATGTATTAGATCAGGAAAGCGCAAACTTTTGGAGCTGTGCCCCCTTGCCTGCTCCCCCCCCCAGGTGCTTGCGCCCCCCCTACTTTTTTGCCGGTGTCAAATAACACCATGGGCATGTCACGTCACGTGACCCTGTTGCCATGGCAATGGACATCAAATGATGCTGCGGGGTCTTGTGACGTCACATGGCCCGCGGCGTCATCTGACGCCTCATTGCCATGACGACGCGGCACAACAAGGCTTACGAATTCCGGTAAGTGCATTTAATTTAAATGCCTTGGGAAAGAGCACGGGGCCCTTGCAACTGCCCGCGCCCCCCCCCCAAAAAAAAAATACGTGCCCCCCCAGTTTGCGCACCCCTGTATTAAATGTTGCATGTATTAGATATATATGTATGGTGCATACATCTGATGTGTGTGATGTATGTATCTGATGTTTGCATGTGTGCGTATGTTGCATGTATCTGATATGTATGAGTGTGTGTATATTGCATGTATATGTAATGTGTGTGTATCTGATGTGTTTCTGAATAGTGCATGTATCTGGCATGTGTGTGTGCATTGTGAATGTGTCCATTGTGTGTGTGTGTGTGTATGTTTGCCTGCTGCATGTATCTGGTGTGTGCATGCTGCATGTATCTATATGTGCATGCTGCATGTATCTGGTGTGTATGTTTTTGTGTATGTTGCAATTATCTGTAGTGTTTGCTATGACGGGTAGAGTGCGTGATATCTGGGTAGACAGGCACTATTTGCCCGCAGCCAAAAATATGTATGACATAACAATGGGGTTAACTACACAATTGTGGGAACCGGTGAAAGACACAAAGATACACAAAACCACCTTATTTTAATCTATTAACACTTTCACTGCCATTAGTACCCTCTAGTGCTGAGAAGTACTGCAACGTTATTCCCAAAAGTAATTTCTTCAAATGTCTCTGTACTTTGTCTGATGAATAATGCAGATCTAAGGACCTAACATGTACAACTTGTAAGAAAGAAGATATGATTCAAGCATCAAGGGTATCAATAAGAGGGAAGCATTTTTCAGAGAGAGAGAGAGAGAGAGAGAGAGAGAGGGAATAGGTTATGCCCTGAAGATGGAGGGTGGCAGGCTTGGGGCCAGTACTTCTTCATGGAAAGGATGATGGATTTGTGAAATAGAGATGGTAGAAACTCATACAGTAAGAGAATTAAAAATTGCTTGGTATAGAAATAATGCAATCCTAAATATGTGTAGCCAGGTATCCTCTGGGCTACTAATTCCCTGCCTAACACGGAAGCCCTGGTACCAGCGCAAGCAGTGTTGGGGTTAAATATACCAGACAATATTAGAGAAATGCTGCACACCTCAGAGTAGAAAAAATAGTAACACAGTTACCGGTGCTCCAGTGTTTGCACGAAAGCCTGCAATCAGAACTGGACAGATGAACAAAGGAACATAGGGCACAACGGATTTAGCAAATTCAAACTCATTTATTGAGCCAACACAACGTTTCGACCATAATGGTCTTTTTCAAGTGACAATGGCATGGGGTTAAATATACACCCTGTTGCAGTAAACAGTTCTCTTGAGTAACAGAGGGGGGGGGGGGGGGGTTGGGGCGGTTGCCTAAGGCCTAGGTACTACCCATACCGGTGTAACAGCGTTTTCCTCACCCAATCGCAGATAGGGGCCATTACATGGTGTATGGTGCATGATACCTGCTAGTAACAGGAGTGCTGAGTTGTCCGCCGGTGGTAGTGGGGACACAGGACTAGGCTTCTGGGGTTCATACCCCACATATCTTCTTAGCAGGGCAGCGCCTCCATCTGCCATAGGCTCCAGGAACTGAAGTTGATCTCCCACGGTAGAACTTATTACTTCACCCCCCAGTAAGGTAACGCACCAGGCAGGTGGTATATAACAACAGGAACGGTTTATTTACTCTGTACAGCCCAGTTACACAGCAGGCTTCTGCCCGATGCAGTACTCTCAGCTCTCACTGAATGATGGTCCCTGGACCGTCACTACAGGCCAAGGGCACCCACAGCCATCCGAGCTCTTCCCCACCTCCCTAGCAGAAGTAGAGGTATGGTCCACACTCACTCTCCCCCGGAGAGAAGAGCACATGGGAAGGCCCCAATCTCAGGCTCCCAGTTGTGACCTGCCTTCCTCAGAGGGGGAAGGACACTACTAACTTTAGGGCGGTCCTGCCTTTAAGTACAGCCAGAAGACAGGCACCCCAATTGTCCCATCTACAACAGGATGTACCACCCCCTGCTGTCACTCAACTGCAGTACCAAAGGGGAGGGGGAAAATTCCATAGCAACTACTGGCAACCTGATTGTACCAGGGTTTACTGCCAGCCCAAGAGCAGAATAATAGCCATCAGGTGACCTGGCTACATGGGGCTACGACCTGGATCCCCTCCCCTGGTAACAAAAAGGAGCTGCAGCCAAATGTAGTGGTTGTTCTGTTCTACCCTCTCCCCTCATGGGGAGTGGTGTGTGTTATTCATTCCTGGACCAGGGACTTGGTGCCAGGCCTTCCCTCCCTCAATGGAGTGGGAGCAGCTAACCCATACTCCACCAGGGAGTGTGGGAGATAAAGATAGACCACAGGAGCCTCAAACCCTTGGGGTTGTTTCCAGGGACCAAGAGAAGACCTTGCAATGCTAGGTACCGTGAATTTTTTTTTTTATAAATAGTGGCGATTGCGCATGCGCAGAGCCGAGGTCCCGCAGGGTGTCCTGTCTGCTGCCTGTGGGCCCTGCCTGCTGCCTGTGCCCCCCACCCTCCCCTTGCTACCTCGAACCCCACGTGGGACGGAGGGCGGGGAAGCGCCAACACTGCACCCCCCCCGTGCGCCTCCTGCCACATGCAGCAGCTGTGGGGGATGCTGCAGCCGCCTGCCAGCCTCGCGCCCCGCCCCCAGAGCTTCCCGCGCGCCAACCCAGCAGCAACAGCCGCGGAGGATGCTGCAGCCGCCCAGCATCTCGCCCCTCCCCCCCACAGCTGCCCACCTCCCGTGCGCTCTCCGAGCCCACCTCCCGTGCACCCCCCAAGCCCACCTCCTGTGCGCCCCCCTCCTGTGCATTCCCTGAGCCCACCTCCGCGCCCCCCCCCTCTGTGCCCACCTCCTGCCCTGGGAATCTGCTAAGGGGACATTGGGGACAGGGGGGGAAGCGGCAAGGAAGCAGGAAGCAGCACCCACCCGGTCAGGGTAAGTCACCCACTCAACCCACCCCACTCAGTCACTCAACCCAGTCACTGTCACCCACCACTCAGTCACCCACCACCCAGTCACTGTCACCCACCACCCACTGTCACCCATCCAGTCACTGTCACTGTCACCCACCACCCAGTCACTGTCACCCACCACCCAGTCACTGTCACCCACCACCCCACCACCCAGTCACTGTCTCACCCAGTCACCCACCCAGTCATCCACCCAGTCACCCACCCAGTCACTCACTCAGTCACCCACCCAGTCACCCACCCAGTCACTCACCCACCCAGTCACTCACTCAGTCACCCACCCAGTCACTCAGTCACCCACCCAGTCACCCACCCACCCAGTCACCCACCCAGTTATTCAGTCACCCACCCAGTCACCCACCCAGTCACTCGCTCTCTCACCCACCCACTCACTCACCCAACCACTCACTCACCCTCTCACCCACCCACTCACTCACCCTCTCACCCACCCACTCACTCACTCTCTCACCCACCCACTCACTCTCACCCAGTCACTCACTCTCTCACCCACCCAGTCACTCACTATCTCACCCACCTACTCACTCACTCTCTTACGCACCCACTCACTCACTCTCTCACCCACCTAATCACTCACTCTCTCACCCACCCAGTCACTCACTCTCTCACCCACCCAGTCACTCACTCTCTCACCCACTCACTCGCTCAATCTCACACACTCACTCTTGCACCCACTCACTCTTGCACCCACTCACTCTTGTACCCACTCACCCACTCACTCACCCACCCAGACAGGCAGTCACCTATCTTTTGTTGAAAATATAAAAATAAACAGGCTGCATTGTAATGTTTTTTTCTGTATCACAATAAGAAAACAGTTAAGTAAAAGTTGCGCGCTAAAAGATATTTTTTCGTGGTAGGTGCGCTATGGGTTCTGGGGGGGTCGCTATGGGTTTGGGGGGGGCTGCTCCTTTCATTTGTCACAGGCCCCATGATTTCTGTTGGCGGGCCTGATGCCAGCGGATCAGCTCTAACCGCGGCTCTACATATACATTCCTCTCAGGCTGAAGCGGCAGTTACCATAAATGCCAAGGTAGTGGGTTATGTATACAGGACCCGCTACGATCCCAAATGGGCCTAGTATTACCAAGATAATGAGGAGAGATGGTCCGAAACAATGAGGAGGGTCCTGGTCTTATCACAGTGAAGAAACAGATATGTACCGCTATTCAAGTGCTAAGAGTGGGCACTGAGGGAAGAACCGTATTCATTTAGGTCTGATGTAAAATACAGTGCAAAGTGTGAATATATGGATGGATGAACGGTCCCTGTGTTTGGGGACACAAATAAATGACAGTTATACTTTTAAAGTTCCTGGCGCCCATTATTATACAACCTTGTTACCTCATCGCCCTTGGAAGCCGGGCAGGTTGGGTTACACTGAGCCTATGTGATGTTAACCTAACAGGGCTTAGTGAATCTATCCCTTAGGGCCTTATTCTGTATACACAAAAACAGCTGTCCAGGGCCATTTTTGGATAAAAATCTTCATTGAAGTATTTTTACACCCTTTGTCTTTAAGTGTGTAATGGGATGCATGCTACAAAATGGTGATGACTAACATTAGGTCAGTGATATCAAGATTTAGAGATGATTAGTTAGGCATCACTAATTCCCATATCTGTCATTTCTTCAGAAAGGACATTAAACACAATAAACTTATCAAAGGCACATCTCTCCCTCCCACCCAAGAAAATCATAAGTTGCCTGTAGCATAGGAGCGGCCTGCACTGGATAAATGTAGTTAGGCTCTTTCTCTCAGTAGAGTTGGATTTTACTCTGTCAGTTTTTATACCTGGCTCATCATAGTCACAATTCCCATCACTCAGACTGCAGTTTGCTGAGTGAAATCGGAAATCAAGGCTCCAAGACAATCACATCCTGGGATTAAATGCTTAATGAATTCAAATCCTAGTGTGCAATGCTAGCATGATGAAGCCATAATAGGGACGTATTGGTACAAAAATTAGATTTTTCTATGTCTTTCTAATTCTTTCATTAAAAAAGGCCTGATATGAGTTTGAAAATATAGGTGGCGTGCAGGATTCTCACAACTCCAAAAATAAAAACCCCACAAAAAAAAGAAAACAATTAAAGAGCACTATACACTAATATGTTCATTTATTATTAGTTGGTTACATGGGGTCTGATTAGCATACTATAAAAACACCTCATATATGAAGGAAAAGCATATCCGAATATAGGGGCCTATGCAGAGAGCAGCGAATTTTAAAATTGGCGAATTTATTAAAAAGTAGCTTTTTTGGAGAGTTTTATTCTCCATATGCAGAAAAGTGCGAATTCTGCTATGTTTAACATGGATGCGTGTGGCGAGTAACGTGTAAAAACAAATTCGCGCCTTTTTTTTCCCTTTGCAATGGCCGCGAGCGGCAGCTTCTTGCCAATTTTTTCTGGCGAGGCAAACAGGAGACAATCGCGCCATTTTATTGGCGCGAACAGTCGCTAGATGCCGTTCGCGCCTCTCTGCATTAGGATATTTTTAAAACTGGCGAGATTGAGGTTCTCGCCAGCCGCGAGGCGAGTTTTACAAATAGAAAAGAAAAATTGGCGCGTTTTTCGGAACTCGCCATTTTCTGCTGCTTTCTGCGCGATTTTCTCCAAAAAATGGCGAATTTCGAAATAGCGCTGCTCTCTGCATAGGCCCCATAGACAGGCGATTTAAAAATCAGGAACAAAAAATAACCATTACAAAAATATATTATAACCAAAGGTAGTTGGACTGACTTAAAAACAAATGATTTGGCTGAATCAGATTTGAACAATGCAAAAAAGTAGCTACTATATTTGTGTGTACACCAGTTGTATTCCAATGATTAAATTTAGGATCAGAGGTGAAGCATGCTTGATATAAATGCTGAGTGCTCTTTTCACTGAGAGTAGGGCACAAGTTCTCAAATAGATAATTTAAAAAAAAACAGTAGGGTGTTGATTGATGCCAAAACTTGTGACAGTCTACACTCCCAATACATAGGAGACTTGCGCTGTATAAGTTAACAGGGACACTGATGCGTTCCGAGGTAAATAAAGATGACGTATCCATTATTCTGCATCCAGCCTGTTTGGGGCCCTCCAGGTTCCTGGCTCTCAATCCAGGTCCCGGTGTCTGCTCCCAACATTGGGCACAAACCTTTGATCTCAGCCTCCATGAAATCACGTTCCCCATGCAGCTTCCTTGGGCCACTCTTGGCTCCTGACTGGTGCTCTGGTTCCCTGCGCCTGCTCCTGATCTCGGCCACTGACCTTTTTATCTTTGTCATATCAAACTGTAGAGATACTTAGTTAAGCATGACTGATTCCCATAACTGAAAAAACAGATAAGGCAGCGCTATTTCAAAAAAAATTTTTAAAAAGGTTCAGGCGAACAATTATCTTCATGCCGACAGTCATCACAGCAAAGTCTGGATCAATAACATACCCAAAGGACAGTTCACTAGACTGAAACGGAACAGAACTATCTTAGATGTATTTAACATGCAAGCACAAGATTGAAGAAATACATTTATAGATAGAAATTATTCACCGTCTGATATAGATCAGATCATTTCAGAAGTGGAACAAATAGATAGAACTATCCTCCTAAAATATAAGCAGAGGAAATCGGACTCCACATTGGACATACCATTTATCACACAATATAATCAAATGGCTCCGGCCATAAAAAGAACTTTTCGCAAATATTGGCCAATTTTAAAAAAAGACAAAGATCTTGTAGACATATTACCCTTAATCCTAAAATCATATTTACAAAGGTCTTAAATATAGGCCAGTAAATAGCTCCAAGTTGCCCCTTGATGCGTACAAAACATCACAATAACAATGCTGTCAAGGGATATTATATCTGTAACACATGTACAGCTTGTAAATATAGCACTAAGAGCCTTTCTTTCACTTCTACCAAAACTACCAGAACTTACACTATCAAACAACATACTGCTGCGGCCAAGTTTATTCGAGCATTTGCCCGTTCTTGGCCGCAGCAGTAGCCTGGCGCGCGCCCGAGAGTGACGGGCGCGCCGAAGCAGCGGAAGAGCGCCCTCCGATCGGGGTGCTCTCCCTACCGCTGCCGGGTCCGCCGGGTCCCCCGGAACCCCCTGCCGCCGTCCCGCGATCGCGGGACACCAGGGCTCCCTCGGGGAGCCCCTGGACGCGCGTGCAGGGGGCGCACGTTCCCGAAGACGCGTGACCGCGCGTCTATGACGCGCGGCACGCCGAGGGGCGGCCACTAGCAAGCCGTGAAATCTCCCGGCTTGCGGATCTGGCCGCAGTGTGATTAAGTGTGTCGGTAGTGTATATATTAGTACATCAGGCACTCAAACTAACACAGTAAAATATTAGTATGATTTTCGATAATTATTATATTTAATGAGATTTCACTTATATATACATTTATTTGTATACACTTTCTTACACATTATTATGCACTTTAGAATTATTTGTAGCTAAAGATTCTTTACATATAGATACTGGACACTGTTCTTATGGGCATTACATCATACAGATATTTCTGTACATGTTAATGGAATATAGAGGTCCATAGGGCATATTAAATTGTATATTGTACATTTTGGACAAAAACTAGCTTTGGATATTAATATGAGTCTTTCATCCATATGCTTAGTATATGGGCAATATTAGTAATATTGTTAGTAACATTGTGCGATGTTTAGGTTTTATTTTAATATATTAGTTAGATGCTATTCTAACATGTATATCATATTGTTATAATTATGTAGTACATTTTGTATTTAATCATGTCTTTATTGTCATTTGTTATATGTTTGTCTTGTGCTGAGATACCAAGCAGATGAGATATCTCTACTGCGCATGTCGACGACTTTATTTGGTATACTGCACCTTTAAATTGGGACTATAAATATTTGGACACACAGGAACTTTATTATCATTTATACACCCCTGAGGAAGGAAGCCTGGTCTTCTGAAACACGTAGGGTGGTCCCACATACTACTGCTTTACCATCTGCCAAGTTCCCCGCCTACTCCCGATTTGAACGCCCTTGCTGACGAATCTGCGCATACCATCCCCACAGCATTGCGGGCTAGGGGATTGGCGAATCTGCTATAGGCGATCAACTGACTTCTTAGGTACACGTGTACCGAGCCGTGTTACGGAGCACCGAGAGCTGCAGTGGTCTGTCCGAGCGTGAGCAGAGCTGCCGCCCCATACCCTGGCCGTGATATCTACTACACGATGTCGAAGTCGGTGAGGAGCGCATGGAGCAGCCACAGATGAGAGGGGATACTCTCTAATTATCCACTGCCTACATTCTACCATTCTCTGGTAAGCGGGCACACTTGCCCCAGCAGGATTGTACCAGTGGGACCCTATATCTATTTTATATTGTATTTATTAATTGTATTCATTGTGTTATATTAAATGTGTTTTTTATATTCATAGAGTTACCTGTTGTTCTCAGCATTTGTCTTCTCTGTTTGTCCTTAGTGTTCACCAAGTGATATACAGTATTACACTATGTATTTTTATTTTTCGTTTCATGTGTGATCATCCCCACGTGGAGTATATTATCGGATCTGCCAGCATCTACATTACTGGTTGTATATATCCTTTTTATATTTATATACGTATAATCATTTTGAATTAAGCCGAGCGCCATAGATATAAATTGTTTTCACTGATTCCCATAACTGTAAAACAATGTGTTACCAAGGACATTACACAAAACCCCCTTGTCAGAGGCAAATATATCTCACACAAGAAAATCCAACGTTGCCTGCAGCATACAGTAGGAGCAGCCTGTGTTATATAAACGTTTAGAGCAAATGTCATTGGGGTCTTTCTCTTAGTAGAGTTGGATTCTACTGTTTTCTGAGTGGAATAGGAAATCAGGGCTCAAAGACAACTGCATCCTGGGAATACAATGCTTAAATGAATTCCAATCAGACTGGTACAAAAATTTGACATTTTCAATGTCTTTCTAATTCTTTCATTAAAAAGGCCCGACATGAGTTTGAAAGATGAATCAATTAGCAAAATGAACAATCAAATGTACGATGCCACATAGGACCAAATTGAACGAAGGACAGTGATATGCTTAAAGAAGCAGTCCAAGCTGCCGTTTTTTTTTATTTTTTTCCCTTTAATATGTGCATTAGTACAATTTACACAATAAGTAATTAGCTAAATTGCTGATTGATCCGTTCTCCTGGGATCGATCGGCGAAGATTCGACTCAGGGGTTCACTAAATTACTTTCAGTGCAGCAGAAGAGGACCAAAGATGCTGAGGCTGAGGGAAAGCGGGTGCTTTCCCTGGCCTTAGTTCGCCGTCTGGGGGCGTGTTGGGGGGCTGCCAGTGACGTCACGGAGTTGGTTTGCCCTCATTGGGCGAACCGCTCACGTAACCGACCCCGCGCTCCCGGGAGCGCTCAAACTAAAAATGTGATCAGACATACGCTTCCGCACGCTTGCGCAAGCGTGCGCGAGCCCCTGCTAAAGTCGCTCTCATTGCGGCTGCAGGGGCTCACTGCCGAGCGTAAGCGCGCCTCAGCACGGGTCAGCGCCTAAGCGCTGACCATGCCCGAGGCCTAAGTGTTTATGCGTGTGGATGTTAGTCAGTATACAGTATATGTGTAAGTACTAGTATACTGTATGTGTGTGGCTGTATTTATTACTGTATTCTGGATGTGTTTAGATGTTGCATGTATTAGCTCAGGGAAGCGCAAACTTTTGGAGCTGTGCCCCCTTGCCTGCTCCACCTCCCACCCAGGTGCTTGCGCCCCCCCTACTTTTTTGCCGGTGTCAAATAACGCCATGGGCATGTCACGTCACGTGACCCTGTTGCCATTGCAATGAACGTCAAATGATGCTGCGGGGTCTTGTGACGTCACATGGCCCCGCGGCGTCATTTGACGCCTCATTGCCATGACGACGCGGCACAACAAGGCTTACAAATTCCGGTAAGTGCATTTAATTTAAATGCCTTGGGAAAGAGCGCGCGGCCCTTGCAACTGCCCGTGCCCCCCCCAAAAATAATCCGTGCCCCCCAGTTTGCGCACCCCTGTATTAGATGTTGCATGTATTAGATATATAAGTATGGTGCATACATCTGATGTGTGTGATGTATGTATCTGATGTTTGCATGTGTGCGTATGTTGCATGTATCTGATATGTATGAGTGTGTGTATATTGCATGTATATGTAATGTGTGTGTATCTGATGTGTTTCTGAATAGTGCATGTATCTGGCATGTGTGTGTGTGCATTGTGAATTTGTCCATTGTGTGTGTGTGTGTGTGTGTGTGTGTGTGTGTGTGTGTGTGTGTGTGTGTGTGTGTGTGTGTGTGTGTGTGTGTGTGTGTGTGTGTGTGCATGCTGCATTTATCTGTGTGTGTGGCTGCTGCATGTATCTGGTGTGTGCATGCTGCATCTATCTATGTGTGCATGCTGCATGTATCTATATGTGCATGCTGCATGTATCTGGTGTGTATGTTTTTGTGTATGTTGCAATTATCTGTGGTGTTTGCTATGTTGGGTAGAGTGCGTGATATCTGGGTAGACAGGCACTATTTGCCCGCAGCCAAAAATATGTATGACATAACAATGGGGTTAACTACACAATTGTGGGAACCGGTGAAAGACACAAAGATACACAAAATCACCTTATTTTAATCTATTAACACTTTCACTGCCATTAGTACCCTCTAGTGCTGAGAAGTACTGCAACGTTATTCCCAAAAGTAATTTCTTCAAATGTCTCTGTACTTTGTCTGATGAATAATGCAGATCTAAGGACCTAACATGTACAACTTGGAAGAAAGAAGGGATCAATAAGAGGGAAGCATTTTTCAGAGAGAGAGAGAGAAAGGGAATAGGTTATGCCCTGAAGATAGAGGGTGGCAGGCTTAGGGCCAGTACTTCTTCATGGAAAGGATGATGGATTTGTGAAATAGAGATGGTAGAAACTCATACAGTAAGAGAATTAAAAATTGCTTGGTATAGAAATAATGCAATCCTAAATATGTGCAGCCAGGTATCCTCTGGGCTACTAATTCCCTGCCTAACACGGAAGCCCTGGTACCAGCGTAAGCAGTGTTGGGGTTAAATATACCAGACAATATTAGAGAAATGCTGCACACCTCAGAGTAGAAAAAATAGTAATACAGTTACCGGTGCTCCAGTGTTTGCACGAAAGCCTGCAATCAGTCCTGAACAGATGAACAAAGGAACATAGGGCACAACAGATTTAGCAAATTCAAACTCATTTATTGAGCCAACACAACGTTTCGACCATAATGGTCTTTTTCAAGTGACAATGGCATGGGATTAAATATACACCCTGCTGCAGTAAACAGTTCTCTTGAGTAACAGAGGGGCGGGGGGGGGGGGGGTTGGGGGGGTTGCCTAAGGCCTAGGTACTAATAGCCATCAGGTGACCTGGATCCCCTCCCCTGATAACAAAAAGGAGCTGCAGCCAAATGTAGTGGTTGTTCTGTTCTACCCTCTCCCCTCATGGGGAGTGGTGTGTGTTAATCATTCCTGGACCAGGGACTTGGTGCCAGGCCTTCCCTCCCTCCCTCAATGGAGTGGGAGCAGCTAACCCATACTCCACCAGGGAGTGTGGGAGATAAAGATAGACCACAGGAGCCTCAAACCCTTGGGGTTGTTTCCAGGGACCAAAATAAGACCTTGCAATGCTAGGTACTGTGAAGTTGTACCCTTCAATAAATATTAAGTTCTGTTTTTACTCTTGTAGTCTTTCAGGGGGAGGGTAAGAGGTTTTCTGTAAGGACTGCACCTATCTGTGATGGCCCTGTGGCAATGGAGGCGTTGTATCAGAGGAGATGAGAGCTACTGGTCCGAAAAGCCTGTCCTGTTCATCCCCAACTAACATCGGCGGAAGCTAAGGCCCTTTTGTAACCCTGCAGGTGAGCACCACAACACCATGTAGCAGTGAATCTCGCATATGGTGGGGGAACACCGGTTACATTTGGAGGCGCTGCTGAGATCTAAAATCTGAGAAATAGGCAGACTTTTGCAGCAAAAGTGCCTTAAAAACACTGTCATCATGGTCATTGCAAGAGGAATTATGGGTGGTATACCTGGGGGCTCTTGGTATCCAAGGGACCAGAACCCCCTGTAAGGGAAAACCATCACATGAATATCCAACTCTATCCCAGACTGAGAGGTGCTTGATAACCACTGTGTCAGAGCAATATTCAGAAGAATTATGAGTAGGGTACATGGGCTTTCTGGGGCTCAAGGGGACCAGAATCATCTGTAAGAGACTACAACATGACGATCCACATATAGTGCTCAATGATATGTGCGGGTAGCGTCCCAGGGGGGCTCTCGAAAATCGGAGGCCAGAACATCCGTTTAAAGGAGCTACAGCTATATAATTGCGGTTCCCGCCAAAACGGGAGAACCATGTGGTAAGCTTTGCAAGATGCAAGCTTTTTCTGTTGCAAAATATCTGGGTAAGGCGCGAAAACGAAGCTCCGCCCATAACTAGTGCTGAGTTCGGTGCCTACCTGTCATCATCACCTGGACTCCTGGCTCAACCAGGGGGAGGAGGCACAGAGCGAATTGAACATAGCGTGTCACCACTAGGGTCATAGCTGGACAAGAGCTACCGCACCCTCAGTTGCACGTGGGGAATCAGCAGAGTGAGAACTATTCACGACTGCTCCTCATAATATTACTACTATGGCTGAGAAAACCCTTGTACAGTATGCGCTACCAGGAGGCCTCCTGTTAGTGCAAATTAACGGAAAGGACTTTCTCCAGTGTATTTGTTCAAACTGCGGCTACCCTGGCCGAGAAGTGACAGTTAAGTCCTGTTGTAAGAGATGTGGGACACCCCACCTTCAGCCGATGGTGCTGCTACCACCAATGCCTGGCCAGAAGGAAGTACAGGCCTTCTACACTACTATCTGTGAGATACAAAGACTCATGAGGCAACCTACCCCCAGAGAGGAGCATTGTTGTGTGATGGCTATCTACAACTTATGCCACCCAGAACAGAGAGTAGAGAATGCGGGCTATCTTCAAAACTATGCCGGAAATGAAGAATCGGGAGCGGATGCTCCAAGGGAACCGTGTGTCCTTGCTCAGGACTGTAAAGATGATTTATCTGGTGAGATGACCGCTTGGGAGGAGGCCGGGTCACTTCTGCTGGTGGTGCAGGAGCTGGACCTCCAGTGACGCCGAGGTGTCCCAGTCCTCTTCCCCAGTTAAGGTGTCCGACGCTGCGCTGGAAAAAGGCGAGGCGATGGGCTCCCTTCATGATGCTCCGGCTGGAGTATCGATTCCTCGTTGCCAGCGTGGAGGTAACCGCCACCCGGAATGAGCGGGAGCACCGTCCAATATCTGTGACGTCATCGGAGATGATCCCACCCTAGCAGAGGACTTCAAAGGGCCCGAAGGATCTTCGTTAGGAGTCTGAGGTGCCTGCTCCCAGTAGGGAGAACCAAGCGGATGCAGCGACACAGCGGAGTGGTGAGGATGCACTTAATTCCCAGGTTCCTGAGACGACTACAGCCCGTTGATCGGCGAAAGTGCTGCGGCCCAGCTGGTGCCAGCGGAGGAATCCATTGTGGAGGTACCGGACAGTACTTCTTCTTCTTCTCCCGCAGATGTCACCACCTTTCCAGTGCAACCGGAAGTCATCATCACTGATGCGTCCACCGGGAGGGATGCGGAAGCCATGACCCCCGCTCCAGTGGGTAAGACTGACATCGACCAATTCCTTCAACAGTGCCGTGCTCGTGGGATTGTCAAGGAGCACAGGGGTGCTAAGTACTCCTACGCTCATCAAGTCCTTGCGGTTGTGGGCCAAGGTAGGCGCGAGGTCACTGACACCTTGGGACATATCGCTGCGCCTAAGCTAAGCTGCATCAGACATTTCCAAGAACACTGACCATGTATTCAAACCTTCCCAGGACTGTAGGGTATGGGATGGGTTTGATGACTACTGGGGGTGAAATTCCTGAATTTGTGTTGTTCTCCAGAGAAGGATAGGTCAGTTAGGTCAGATAGGTCAGTTAGGTAAGATAGATCCAGACCCTCATCAGTTCTATGGGTGATTTAGCAGTTCAAAATATGGTGAAGTTGTTACCTTGGTGGGACCCCATGTTTCACGGTTATGTACCTCATATGAATAGAACCCGGTTCTTGTTAATTACAGGAGATACTGTAGGCCATTGGTGGGAGGAAGGGGAGTCCACTGCTAAAGAAACTGCAGAGAGCAAGATAAGGATATCAAACTAGGGATGATATCACCTTCAGGCTTGAAGGTGGTGTATTAGGAGAAAATACCCACTGAACCATTGTTTTGGGTGCTGCCAGTGCAAGACTCTAATTAAAAATAGTAGAGCAGACAGAATAGTAGTACAACGGTACAGGATGTCCCATGGATTCGACTATTTATATGTGCCTGAGCCTTTAATGCGGGAAGCAGAGGCCCATAGAGAGGAGTGGGTCAGGGATGCTGTCCTGGATTATCTAGCTGCCCGGAATAGATTCAAATGGTTTAATTAGTTTGCAGGTGAAGGGGAAGGTCCCTCCCTGTGATTGAATAATTATTTTGACCCATCACCCCCTATATAAGGATCGTTAGGATGCATGGGTAATCACTCTTTGAAAAAGTCCATCATTGGACGAAACGCGTCAGAGTGTACTGCTGCTGATGTTCACTGTTAGTCATCAATAAAGTTTTTGACTTTTTTCAATGCGTTGGCTGTTGGAGTTGCTGTGACCGCGGTTTACCATTTCTTCCCTGTTTGACGTCACGTCCGGCTGGAGCACGCCGACACCACGAGCAGTAAAGACAGAAGCTGCACACATTTCAGCGTCCTGACCAGATAGAAACGGAGTCTGTGAGTACTGACCAGCTGAACGGCTTATCGCAGGACACTGGGTGGAGGTGAGGCTGACGGACACCGGATCAGTGACTTACCTTGAGGCGCCTCTCCAGGAGGTGCCTCTCTGTACTTCTACCGGGTAAATTTCCTAGCCCACCACCCTGATTCCGGATGGGCTTATATAGCCTTATATTTATAATTTTTCATAAGTGGTGTCTTTCTCCATGACCAATGGACAGTATCTATTATAGCCTGGGTAGTAGCCTCGGTACACCTAGGGGTTAATCCCCATATCTCTCTACTGTATCATATTGGGACTTCAGGAGCTCCCCAGGACCAGCGCACCGGCAGCTAAGTACCCCACCTCTATTACCTATATGATTGAGTGCGTGTCTCATCCTCTATTTATTTAGATAAGGATAGACCACAGGGACTTCAAGCCCTTGAGATTGATTCCAGGGACCAAGAGAAGACCTTGCAATGCTAGGTGTTGTTCAGTTGTACCCGTCAATAAATATTAAGTTCTGTTTTTACTCCTGCCTGAGGCTGCAGTCTTTCAGGGGGAGGGAAAGAGGTTTTCTGCAGGGACTGCACCTATCTGCGATAGGCCCAGTGTGAATGGAGGCGTTGTACCAGAGGAGATGAGAGCTACTGATCCCAAAAGCCTGTCCTGTTCATCCCCAACTAACATCGGCAGAAGCTCAGGCCCTTATGTAAACCTGCAGGTGAGCACCACAACACCAGGTAGCAGTGAATCTACCGTAGGGTGGGGGAACACCGGTTACATACAGTATGAAAGAAAGCATACGATGAAATAAGGTTTGAGGTTTTACAGCAGATAGGAAAATGGGCAGACTAGGAAGGCCAATAGGTTTACTCAGTCTGTCTGAAACAATTTCTATAAGAATATAGTTTTCTCCCTAACTATGGTGCCTGATTCAGCTCTTCACTTAAAGGAGCAATTCAGGCCGGCAATTGTTTTGGGAAGTGTATATATATATATAATTAATGCGGCGGGTCTTCGGAGCTGAACCTCATTAATTTCAGCTCCGGGTACCCACTTCTACCAGAGATACTTACCTCCGAAGTAAGTGCTGGCAGTTCCTCCGGGTCAGCAAGCTGGGCTTTAACGTTTAAAGCTCCCGCGTCACATGGGCCAATAGGAAGCCGCACCGATGACATCCCGGCTTTCTATTAGTCTGCAGGGTGGGAAATCTTTGAAGAGTGGACATATTGTGAACCCTGGTAGCCGAGGAGAGTGGCTACCAGCACCTATTTTGGAGGTAAGTATCTATAGAAGCAGGGGGTTCCCGGAGCTGAAATGAATGTGCTTCAGCTCTGGAGAGCCCCTGCTTCAATTCTATACAGTATGTCAAAAACTATTCGCAAAAAAAATCCGCCATCTTGGATTGCTGCTTTAAAAACATTTGTTTAATAGCAGATGGCACAACAATGTTTCAAATAGTATCCCTTCAACATTACAAGGACTAGTGTACTCTTAATGAACTATCTCCACTACTTAACACTTAATGAACCATCTCCAAAGTGTTTAAGATGTAAAAAAAAAAAGAAAAAGAAATGTGTGTATAAGATATGGGACCTAACCCAGTTTTATACAAATGATCACTCACCTGTTGGCAAATGTTAGCTTTCCTACCTGAATTATCTGCGTCATTCATTCTGTGACTCATATGTCAGCTATTTACTGCAGTACTAAACTGCAGATTCCACTCTGAATCATGAGCAGTGTACTTTCACACTGTTATGATGAGCAAATATTAGTATTTGACTGAGCAAAAAAGCAGTGGCACATAACTGGCAGACATTAAGTGAACAGTTTGACCATTTGAGTCGGATTTTCATAGTACAGGCTATGAGGAAACTTTCAAAAGTATCACTTATTCTTTAAAAGTTGCATAAGCAACTTTGTATGCAGTAAAACAAGGCAGGTCAAATTAATCCCTGCCCAAAATATCTCACTATCAACATTTTTTATGCATGGAATTCTGGGAGATATGGAGATCTTTTGTTACACTGGGGCAAAAAGAGGCGCACACATCTTGTGCCTCCTTGCATAAAAGTACAACCGTAAACAGAGAAACCCCAATGCATATCCAATATGAGAAATTATTTTGTTAATTTATATGTATTTTCTTCTCATAACTATGTGTCAGTTAGTTCAATCTTTTGGCCAAAATATGCTAAACGGGCAACTACGTTAAGGTAGACCCATTCAGCAGGTTGCTACACAACCCATATCAAAGTACGGTGCACCAGTTTTGCCCCGTGCGCCGATATCAGAGCGGCCTGGCGTGGGACAGTGCAGGAGGCATGCCAGCAGCTGGGGAGATGCCCGGTGGCAACAAGAGGCCCGCTCAGCGCCGGCTGCCCCCCCCCCCCCGCAGCCAAAAGCAGCGCAGTGAAGGAGAGAGGCAGCAGCTGGGAAGCAGCAACCTAGGACAGTGAAGAGAGAGGCAGGACCAATGTAAGTGTGTCAGTATTTGGGGGGGGGGAGGGGAGTGTATATTGTGTATTTGAAAACAATAAACTGTTTTGTACGGGAAAAAAATGAAAAATACTAAATAAAGGGACTTATTGTAAGATGCATTTTATTCCCCCACATATTTTTTCTTTTCCCTATTTCTGATTAAATTAAGTTTGTTGTATGTTAATGCTTATACCTATTAGTGTGTGTACAGTATGTGTATGTGTTTGTGGGTGTGTAATATTCATGCACATGTTGTGGCTCTCAGAATATTTTGGACAAAGAATATTTTTATAAAATGGCTTCTTTCTTGAAAGGTTGCAGACCCCTGCACTAACCTATAACTAAATGTAATGGAAAACATTTAAGACCCACAGCATCCAGGACGCATCACAGCCTCCTAATAGTAACCCACACATGCTCACCGAGACAACCCCAAACACCTCCCTTATCTCCCTAGGTCTGGAACTATGCTGTAGGTTCCGAGTTGCAAAACACAGAACCTGTATGTTAGTATATGCAACTGAAACAATCTTAGGTAATATCCCACATCTGAATCCTGACTCCTTCAACTCTTAATTGAATTAAGCTTTCACACCTAGGCAGGGAACACCCTGGTTAGAAAACTATCTTTTTTAATTTGCCTCAGATGTGCTAATTAAGCAGACAGAACCAAACTGTCAGGTAACTTTTTAGGCCCATATAAACCCAGTCAGAACAGCCCAATGCTGCCTGCAGCACATGTGCAAGTGGAATAAAATAGCAGCAACACTTGTATATTATATTAAAGGCTTTTTGTTAGAGCTCCAGTGCGGACATTAGTCTCTCTATATACCCCTGCATGGAGGAGGAGTCCCACCACAGCCTAGCATCCAGCTATAGAGGGGACACAAGAGTGAAGATACCATCTACAGGGAAGAAAAGACACCTCTACAAGTGTGCACTCACACTAGTCCGTGTGAGTGATTATTGTATCATTTTATTATATACACCGCCCTTCATCCCCCTACCTAGGGTTACTATAGATTGTATCATTGACATATACTTTCCTTTGACCTAATTGGTTGTCTTTCTGTGGGAGAGACACGGAGTTCCAAATTACACCCAAGTAAGACAGACAAGAGTGAAGAAATACAAGGGACAACTCGCACTAGCCCGTGTGAGTGATTGCAGTTTTTCTGCTTACTATTAATTACCCTCCCTCTCCCCACTTCCAGCAACCACAGCCTCTGATTACACATTTTGTGCTTTAATACTTCTTAGATCTAACTGGCTTTTTTCTGTGAGAGGGAGACCTCTATAAGGAACAAGAAGGTACAGAGACAAGAACCAGGAGCATTCACCCAACCCAAGGAGAGACGGCCGCAGGAGAAGCAGGAAGAATTCCACATCGTAATTGTAACAGGGGAGTTATCCCTGTTCAGTAAATATGCCTCTAATCCAGCAGTGTGGTGGTTAACTGCCTGTAGTCAATTAACAAACACCACCTGCCTGATTAGGTTGCTTAGAAAAGCCTGCCCTTGAAACAGAAAGGGAGATTGTGCCTGACTCTCACAACTCGTGAGACTGACATGGGGACAGACGTCTTGAGCCTGCCAGAAGAAACAGCAGAGCTGCTTTCAAGACAGAGAGGAAACTTCTAAACCTGAATGCTGACAAACCCTGAGGAAAAGGTAGCAACCCAGGAACAGAGAAGATTTTCCCTCCTACTATAAGGAACAGATAAGACTTTCCTTTATAAGACTTTTTATATCTGCTCATTTCATGATATATGTTTGGGGCTGGGAGACATGCTTATCTAAAGGGAGTTGTGGACTGCACTAGAAATACTCCCAAGTGAATAGAAGCTTTGTTTACCCCTTGTTTGGATGGTTTCCTGATGTTAAGGAAACAGGCGCAATAAAAGACTTATTTAATTTCACCATAACAAGTCTCCCTTGCATACCTCTGTGAGCGTCCGCCTACAGTAATGAAGAAATAGAAGAAAAAGAAACCTTGTTGCACCAGCACTTGCACAAGGCCGTGTAAGTGATATTTTATTATTGTGCTTGACACCAGTAGCTTATCATCATCCTCCAGACAGGAGATCCATTTGGGTGTATTATATCCCACCGGACCCCTGTCAGGAGTTATCACCATCCGCATTTTGCATTGCATTATCCCTCACCCTGTGCTCCTCCATTTTTCTTTGTGTTCCATTATCATCAAGGGTCCTGGATAGATCCTGTTGGGGTCAGAGTCACAGGAGGGCACCATAAGATTTAGGGGTATTACACCCCAAAAAGCTTGTATTATTCTCTCGATTTATTTTATTCACTTCCACATTGCATATTGAGATAGCGCCCGGGTATTTTTTTGCTTTTTTATATATCACCAGAAGCACTAATACATAAGACAGGTTATACATATGATATATTCCCAATCAAAAATTGTACAAGATAGTGATGCCCTCTCTCACCCCACTTATTTGCTCTAGCAGTTGAACCCCTGGCCATAGGCTTTAGGCTTAACCCAAACATCTCTGGCATGAAAGTGAGCAAGCAGGAATACAAACTCGGCTTTCTCGCTGATGACATTCTATTCACCATAAAGAAAATATGACATCGCTACCAAACCTGTTTAGCATCTTAAACAGATTTTAAAAAAAATCTCATGTCTTAAAATAAACAACCGTAAATCAGACGCCCTCAATATAAATATGCCAGAGGAAGTAAATAAGCTCCTTTCACTTAATTTTGACTTTGAATGGAAAAAAGAAAGCGTAGCTTACTTAGGATCACAAATTCATACCACACTCTATCAGGCGAACTTTCCAAACGTATAAAAAAACAAAAAAAGGACCTTGAAACATGGACAAAATATTCAATATCACGACTTGGCAGAATAGCGGCAGTAAAAATGAACCTCTTCCCGAGAATTCTATATTTATACAAGTGTCTCCCAATACCACTTCAGAATAAAGACATCATCGGTTTCCAGAAAAGTACCACTCAATTTATATGGAACAATAAAAAACATGCATCAACCTTAACTTTCTATTAAGACCTAAACAAGGAGGCCTAGCAGTACCGCATATGAAATCTTACAGTTAAGTGGCCCAGATAGCACAATTAGTGCTATGGTCCATTGCGCCCAACTTCATTCGATAGTTCAAAATAGAAAACACCTACTCGGAATCAACGCCATTAAGATCTCTACTTTGGATTCCCAAAACTCTAAGAGAGACCAGCAATTCCCTACTCCCTACAACCAGGCATTCCCTGCAGTTGCGGAATGCAATAAGCTTAAAACATGGATTGACAGCCCCCAACTTCACGATGCAACCATTATTTAATACACCAACATTTTAACCAGGTTGTGAACTGCAAAAATACCAATGGTGGATAAACATTGGTTTAACAGGAGTTACAAAGCTCACCATTGGTAGTAAAGTCAAAACATATTCCCACTGTAACAGGGACTTATCACTCTTTAAGAGACACTGCCTCTAAATCCAGCAGAGAGATAGTTAATTGCAGCCACTCAATTAACTAGTCCCATCTGGACTAATGAGAGCTCTGTAAAAAGCCTGATATGAGAAAGAGGAGGTGGATTCCTTAGCTCACAATTGGGCTGACACAGGAAAGCACAGAAGCCTACACACAGACACTGTCTTGAGCACAAAGGTGTGCTGAGATCAAGACACCCAGAGACTTATATTTTCTGGACACAGAGGACCCAGGAACCTGCCAGAGACTGACGTGTGGGGCCACCTGCTTAAGGAAGTTCCTGAGACTTTGGGATGATAGGCTGGTAATGGGAATATCCCTCCAGTCCTGCAGATAGGGTCTGGGGAAGTAAGTAGCCCTTACAAAGGGATAGGTGTCTGTTATTTTGTTGTTTTTGTATGTTTTGCCTGGAAAAAGGAACAGGCTCAATAAAGCCAAGATATAATTTCACCCTAATCGTCTCAATTGTATGTACCTCTGCACACATCTCTTATAGCCACCTACAGGAGACAAACCAGATACCTAATTCTGAGCTATTCAAGTACATACAAATAAGACACTTTATCATACAGCACACAGACAACAACCAGATTAACAATAACACCATATTCAAAGAGATTCAAAGATTGAACCCATGGTCAGTCCTATTAAATGAAACACAACTCAAAATTGGACCTACAATGAGCCCAAACTTACCTCGCATAAACTGTAATTAGGGTGACCAGATTTTCAAAATGAAAAACCGGGACACAATAAAAAATTATTTATAAAACAAATTACATCACGTGACACACCACGTTGCCATGACAACGAGACACTGACGTCAGGCGGTGACATGTTGCCATGACAATGTGGCATCACTTGATGCCTCGGCACCATAATGCGTCCCGTTGGTGGGGGCTGCAGTGTGTGTCGGTGTGTATAGGAGGTGGGCCCTGCAGTGTGTGTTTGTGTGTATATAAATAATGAAGACATTAATTAAAATTAAAATAATTAACAAATTAAAATTAAATAAATAATTACTTGACATAAATTAAAATTAAATAAAAAAATTTAGGCATTAATTAAAATGAAGACTTTTAAAAATGTGACATTCCTGACCTTGTGTGTATATTACACTTTGCAAAATAGGGTCTCGTGGCAATCAGTGACATCACTGCTATGCAGGGCCGCAGACAGCTTTCCCGGGGCCCAGGAAGAATGTTTTCACCAGGGCCTCCTACCCACGTTTCGGCGGCCTTGCGAGAACCCCCCCACCTCACACACCTCCTCACTCTCACCCCACCTCACACTCCCCAGTTACCCATTCCTTCCCCCCCTCTCTCTTACACCCCCACCCCCATGAATTTTTCTCCCCTGCCCACACTCAACATCCCTCCCCAATATACGTGCACACACAGTGACACACACACACACAGTGCCAAATACACACAGCCCCTCCCCACCTCATACTTCTCCCTCCTCTCCTCATACCTGCCCCCTCATATTTCCCCCTCTCCTTATACCTCCCCCTCTTCTCCTCCCTCATACCTCCCCCAACTCTCCATATACCTCCCCTCCTCTCCTCATACCTTCCGCTCCTCATACCTCTCCCTCCCCATCCTTTCCTCATACCTACCCTCTCCCCCCTCATATCTCCCCCCTCCTTATATCTCCCCTCCTCATACCTTCTCCTCCCCTCCTCATACCTTCACCATCCCTCCTCATACCTGCCCCATCCCTCCTCATACCTGCCCCACCCCTCCTCATACCTGCCCCATCCATCCTCATACCTTCCCCTCCCCAACTCATACCATCCCCTCCCCTCCTCATACCTGCCCCATCCCTCCTCATACCTGCCCCATCCCTCCTCATACCTGCCCCATCCCTCCTCATACCTGCCCCATCCCTCCTCATACCTGCCCCATCCCTCCTCATACCTGCCCCATCCCTCCTCATACCTTTCCCATCCCTCCTCATACCTTCCCCATCCCTCCTCATACCTGCCCCATCCCTCCTCATACCTGCCCCATCCCTCCTCATACCTGCCCCATCCCTCCCCATACCTGCCCCTCAGCTCCTCATATCTCCCCCTCCTCATACCTCTCCCTCCTCTCCTCCTATGACACACACACAGACAGACAGCACACAAACAGACAGACAACACACAGACAGACAACACACACAGACAGACAGACAGAACACACACACACAGACAGACAGACAGACAGGACACACACAGACAGGAGACACACACACACACACAGAGAAGCAGCTCACCGAGAAGCAGCTCACTCCATCCGGCCCCGGTACTAAGCCCCACCCCCGAGATCCTCTGACCTCCAACCACTCCCCTGCTTCTACTCTCTAAAGCCCAGCCCCCCCGACATTCTAACATGGAAAAAATACTACCCGGCTGCCGCATCCTTCTCTTCCTCCTCTTCGGCGCCGCCGCTCCCCCGCGCATCGCCACGCACCCCCCCGCGCATCGTCGCCGAATCCCCCGCGCACCATGGAGAAAAAATGGGACATTCCCGGGATGGACGGACAACTGGGACAGCCCAGCAAAAAACGGGACTGTCCCGGCAAAACCGGGACGAATGGTCACCCTAACTGTAATGGCGGCCACCAGATGCACCATAGCAGTTTTCTGGAAAGGTCTCATACCTAGGAAAAGAAGGGATCCAGCGCTCCACTGATTTCTGAATAAGAAAGATTTATTGTGCCACACAACGTTTCGACCTTATGGTCTTTATCAAGTGACTAGGCATAAGGTCGAAACATTGTGTGGCACAATAAATCTTTCTTATTCAGAAATCCGTGGAGCGCTGGATCCCTTCTTTTCCTCAGTGTACTTTGGAGTTTATGGCAGGTACTTCCTTGAACCAGCAGCACCGGTAAATTGTATGCATCTTTTCTTTTTTGTGGAGTGCAGCCTTAACCCCTCTTACAAGGTCTCATACCGAGCATGACTAAAATAATTAACAGAATTTGGCAAATGCAACGAAAAAATGACCGCTTGTCTAAACAACACCATGCACAAGTTTAGAAATATACGGGAACCATGACTAGATAGAATGATAGAACCCAGGTTTGATATACAGGTGCTTTAGCTCTAGATGTAGAACCAGGCTGGGAGTGATACTATAGCTCCATAATCTATGTGATGGGTTTACGTGATTTGCAGTACAGAACAGTACAAAAGACAAACTTTAATGTCTACCTAAAAAGTACAATCAAAACAGTATTGTAATAATATCAATGAAGAATGACATTAGAATCATTTATATGTTATACAAATGTACCATAGAAGTGAAGTGCCCTGTCCCTACTCAACCCAATCTCCAACCTTCCCTATAATCCCCTCCTTTTAATTTTCCGTACCCTTCAACACCCCACCCCCGCAACAATATCTGACTGTTCCAAACTGTTATAATTCAATTCACTGTGATACAAAATAAAAAATACAAAGTTAAAAAAATAAATAAAAAAAGATTAAGTTGAAGAATTTAAGTTCATAATACATTAGAATTAATTGATAGCTACTCCTTTAAACAGCATTGGGGGCTATGAAAACATCCTATAATCTCTGTACAGTATTTGCTCCTTGCAGTGATTCACGCAGGAATGTGTGTAGGAGGGTGCAGGGGAAGGGAGAGGCAGAAAGGTTCAAACTTGTGCCAAGTGTCCCTGGAAACCTGTAGGCAACAAATGGTATCATGTATGGGAATAAAACACTTTGTCTTCAAAGAATGTAAAAGAATTTCTCACTTGCCTTTCAACAGTCAGCAATGTGTAAATGTAAAATACACTAGAAGGAAATGCTGTGATCTGAGACTATAGAACTATTACACCCGCGGGAACACTTTCCATTTCTCCTCTTAGCAGTGTCATATGGAGCCTACTTTCCCACAGGAACCTTCCCCTAGACAAACATTCGGTCACAAATCAGGATTTCACATAGCTGGTTAGCAAAGAAAAAAAGCTCATAAGAGTCTTCCATATGTCTCCCGGGTCTGGCTAGTCATTTTTGGCCCAGCTTTAAGCATAGTAGATGATGGTCTCAAGCTGAGCTTTAACCTGATGATAACGTTTTGGGATGTTCTGAGCACAGTTGATGCACAGAGCATTATTTTCAACTTGCATCATTACATTTCAGGCAACTGCATATAAAAAATGAGTCAGTACCAGAGGTATGATAAGAACATTTGTAAGTTCTCAGGACAGGAGCAGGACCCTCACTACCTTCTGTATCTGTGTGCGCTTGTCCTTACTTGTATGTCATTCAGTTTGTGCAATTGATGCTACTCTGTACCCCCACACTGCGGAATATGTTGGCGCTGCACAAATAAAGGATAACAATAATAATTGAGAAAGAAGTGGTAATGTGCCTGGTTTCATGATAAAGGTTTATACAATATGTATGCTTTTAACAGCCAATCCCATATTCTTTCCAAAGTGGAGCTGCACGTTTTTAAATCCACAAAGTGTTATTCTGGGTTTGTAACTACAAAAGTTGTGGCATTAGGTACTCCGTACCTCCATAGTAATATCACACTTCGACCACGCTAAAGCAGCCTTTTTCTGCTCTAAAATTGCCTTAGTGCATAGTCCCTGACTGTATATTTGCGCTGGTAACATATTCCTGTATTATATAATGCAGTTTGACGGAATGATTCCGTTGACGTGCTGCAAATAATGATTATCTCCGGCTTTCTGGTACACAGCAAGAGTGCAACAGGCCCTTCTTATTTTAGAACTACCGATAAACTCATTCCTTGGTAAGGATGCCAGTGACACAATTCTGGGGAGAAAAGGTTTAATGAGTATTCAAATTAAGCTCTCACGTGCATGGTCCTCATTACTTTTTGTATTTGTTGCGCTTATTTGTCCTCATTTATATCATTCTGTTCCCCTGTTGTACCACGCTGCAGAATATTCCTGACCCCATCGTTCTCCTTTTAATTATTTAGCAAGAAGGAAATCTACTCCTGCCTTTCCTGTGGTTTTGATACAGATCTGCGGCATCCTCTGTTTAGGACTGCTGCCCAGCTCCAGCTCTATCCCTTAGGCACGTTCTATAGTGCCGTGCGCGTGCTACGCCGTGCGCGCGTGCGGATTTTTAGTTGGCTGACGTTAGTCAGCCTTTCTATAGATGTGCCACGCGCGAACGGCAGGGAGAGGGGAGCTGACAAACAGCGGCGAAGATGAAGAAATTCATCTTTTCGCGCCGCTGCCTGCGCTCAAATGTATGTATTGGTGTGTATGTGTGTATGTATGTATGTATGCATGTATGCGTGTTTGTATGGGTGTGTGTGTGTGTGTGTTGTGGGGGGGGGAGTAAATAAATGCACACAAAAAAAAAATATTAAACTTTTTTTTTAATTAAAAAAAAATCTTACTTACACTCCCCTTACACTTACACTCACACAACATATACGCACACACATACACGCACATACACGCGCATACACGCATATACACTTACCTGCAGATCCCGGCTCTATATACATGGAAAGCACGCGGCACGTGCACGCGCATTCGCATAGGAACGCGCGGCCGCATTCTGTATAGAACGGCCCTTACATGGACTGATTTCTCTCATGATTGAGCTGAGTATTGTCTGTTTCCATACAGTTATCTTACCACCAGGACTGGTTCATCTCTTTGCATTTTTTGCACATACAAGTTACTGCCTAGCCTATCTTGGATAGCTACATTTATGGCATGTCTCTGTGCTATATTTATTTAGATGTTCCTTGGCTTTTACGCTCTGTGGATTTCCCATGTCTGTATATTTTTTTGCATTACATTTCCTCATTCCTGTGATTGTTTTGTATTGGGTTTGAGTTTTTCTTTTCTTTTCTCCCCATCCTCCCCTTTGGTTATTTTTCTTATGTGCTTATTAGTACATTTAAGTGTATTAGATTATATCTTTCCTATTGATTGTTATTTTGAACTTTAATATTTATAGTTTATGCTATTATTATTATTATTATTATTATTTATCATTGGTTCATTACTAATAGGTTTAGGTAGGGAGTTTTTTGGACTGAGATCTTTGTAGGCTACTTTAGCTTATTAGTATAGATCTCCTTTTTTCACAGGTCTTAGAGGTGTGCTTTACGTTTATATGTATTTTTCTTGTTATTATTTAGGAGTTGCTGCTGTCAGTGTATGCTGTTATTAATGTTAGTGTTATCTACTGTGCTTCATTGAAATCTATCATATTTTGCATTCTGATTTTTTGATCCATTTTTTCTCATTTTGATTTATATGTAGGTTTATTTGAGTGCTATATTAGGGATCTTGTTAGTTTTTTGTGTGTTTAGATATTATTCTTATCACTTAGCACCGCTAGTTCCCAGTTTATTATTATTTTTGGCTCTACTTTGTACCAATTATATTTTTTTCATTCTTTTCTGGGTTCTGTTTTTTTACCTAGATTATATATAGTGTTAGCGATACCCTTTAGTGTGTGTTTGGTTCACGCTGCAGAATATCTTGGTGCTTTATAAATAAAGGATAATAATAATAGTAATAATAAACCTCAGCTTCATATTCTCTTTGAGGCCTCTGTCTGGACTGGCAAAAGGGAACTACTGGAATTTGTGTAACATCCAATAATCACAGAGCCACAGAAATGTATGCATTTTAGATCTGGTGTGAGGGACACTCTTTGGAAGACCATCTTATTCATTCACAGTATTAATGACGTTACAGGTGTTTATAGACCTTTATTTTTAAAGTCAGAATGAATCTGTCCAAAATTTTACTTTTTTTGTACTGACTCCCAAAACTCTAATTATTTGGAACTATACTGAAGCAAGAAAAAGTAGTTGGTTTATCAAAGCAAAAAACACCATTGCTGCTTATGAGGTTTGTTCTGATTATATAACTGGTATCCTGGAACCAGGGTCACGTGTGATGTGTGAATAGCTCAGTTAGCTTTAACTCAGCCCCCTTTCCAAAGCACACCAAGTCCTGCTATATTTTCTTCACTTTATTGGAAAAGCATCAGTATATACAGGCACTTGTGGATGGTATGATGTGGTGAGAGAGTGCTTCTCTGTGGGTGCTTGATAATCAGGGGCAGGTAAAAAGGAAATGGCCCTGCCAAGAGGGATATAGCAGGAGTACTCATTCAGCCAGTGTCAGGAAGAAAAGGAAGTGTGTACTGCTTGTAACACAGGAATAGGGTCAGGCTAAACTATCTGTAAAAACAGACAGGGGAGAATGGTAAAGTCCATTAACTTGGAGGACTTGGACTTGGAGATGTTGCCAGGGCAACCAGGGTATGACAGACTGGAGGGAGAAAAGTAACATAATGTATCCATTCCATCTGCACTAGGAGTGAAGCTGCAGGGAAAACTTACATCCAAATATAGCTAGCAGGCAGAGCTGCAAGAAAAAAAAGGGGGATGAGGTAAAACAGAGGCAGAAATAGATAGTCCTGTTCCAGGACAACTGGTAACATTTTCTTGCTTCAGTTTTGCAGATGGGAGACTGAAATATCCTTCCATATCTGTAAGGTTCTCAGGAAGCATGTAAGTGATATCTGAGTAATCTTGGGAAAACACTAATCAGACTTTAATGGACAACTCAGGATTCAGTGTCTGAGTGTCTCAAGATGATTAAGGCTATGGCCCCGCTCCCTCAGTCAGCACGCCCGCACTGCATGCAGGCAGTGCGCTGAGAGGCACTGACCGCTATCTGCGGTCTGTAGGGAGCGGGAGCGGCGGCCGTGGTTTGAGCGGGGGGGGGGGGGGCGTGGTTTGAGCGGAGGGATCCGCTACTCCCCCCCTCCATGGGCTCAGTCTCCCGGGCTGCAGGAGGGAGCTGCTGCGGGCTGCTGGAAGGTAAGCAGCTCCTGCTCCCTCTCCCACAAATGCCCTCCTCACACAAGCTGATACACACACACACACACACACACACACCACCCCCTACCTTGTGGAGGAAGCTCTCTGACAGCTCCCGGCCCTGCCGCTGATAGGCTCATCAGCGCACCCCGTGACGCGTCACCGTTCGGGATCACAATTTTCTTGCATCCCCTGGCGGCTGACGTGTCACAGCGTGTAATGAGCCGTGCAGCGAGGGGGGACTGGGACCGGCTCAAGAAGGATACCCCTGCTGGTGAGGGCCGCGCGCGCTGCCGGACACAGCGGGTCCAAAGCCTTAGGCTCTCTTGGATGCTGGGGGCCTGTAGCAACCACACCATTTGCTGATGCCCAAATTCTCTATCTGCAACATGGTAACTTGGGAAACATTGTTGTAGTTGAAGTATTTCGATTTAATACCTGTTTCTAGAAATGTACTGCAGAACCCTCTAGACGAGAAGTGAATGGGTCCGCCATGTCCAGTCAGTTAGCTCCCACTTACCAATTGTCTTGGCCAATCACTGCTATCCATTGCACTTACTCCTTCCCCTATTACCTGCCAACATACTGTGGCACCTAGGGCTCTATATTAATAAGCCGATCCCACTGCCAATGGTAATATTCTGCAAACGTCTGCTTCGTGGCCTATTTAACAAGCCCTTAGATTGTAATTACTTTTCGGTAGGGATTCCTTTTGCTATGGTGTGCCTTTGTATGATGCACTTAGTATATTGTATTTTTAATGTATTTTCTACAGTGCTGCACGCACTTTACTAGAGCTATATAAATAAAAACATACAAATGTAGCCATGCTGTAAAATGGTTGCAGTCATCTCTCCTGCTGACAGTAAGGCCTGGTAAGTTATGGGCATGCCAGCAGTAATCATGGAGGTTTGCCCTCACACCCTGGTGAGGTGCCCTATGTATGGATGGGAGTGGTCACAGGCTCTGACTCCATGGTTAGTGATGTCAGAGTTGTGCCGGCCCCCAGAGGATACATAAGGCACAGCACTGATTCAAAAGTTAGTTGAGAGAAGGAGTTGCTGAGTGGTTAGAGGAGGAGAAGAAGTAGTTATGTTATAGTAGCTGAAGAAAGAGACTGTGACCAGGGACCTGGCACAGAGTAGATATTAAAAAACAGAAAAAATACTGTGCGCTACTATCTAACTAACTACTAGGATTTATAATATATGGATATACACAGTGCAGTGACTAAACCATAAAAATATGTGATAAGAGGTTATACCACAGCTCCCACAGTGAGATATATAAAAAATAAATAAATTATATCACATAACCGTGTTAATGATACGGGCGTCTGCTGCTATAAACACAGGGGGTGGCTCAGCACCCCACACACACTAAGAAAATGGAAACAAAAGAAAACAGCGCACAACGCCAAATGGTGAAGCAAGTTCAACAATATAATTTAAATTAAAGGGGTAATATATCTGCGTACATAATAAAGGTTGGTAAAGTGCATTTAGTGTGTTTCACATTGTTTACCACTCGGCAGCTGCTGTCAGGAGAGTCAGGTGCTTGCTTCTCTCAGCTAGTGCCACTCCGTTGGTTCTGGGGCAGGGCGTCAGTCTTTCGCTCCCAAGGGTTTTTTTGGGGGGGATTGGGTTTGGAACAGAATGTTCTAAGACAGGGCTGCACCACACGTGGCCCGCGGGCCACATGCGGCCTGCCTGGCCTCTCTGTGCGGCCCTCGATGAGATTAAAAAAACAACTTTGAAAAAAAAAAAACTTTGAAAAAAAAAAAACCCATTTGGCGTTGTGCGCTGTTTTCTTTTGTTTCCATTTACAGAGTAGATATCCCTGCGGGGATAGGGAATCCCTACATTAGGAGGATATTACCTTTCCAAGGGAAGTACGGTGAACAATGGAGGGCTAAATACACCCCATTGTGGAGGGCAGTTGGCCCGCCGTACCAATAAAGATGATTCTGATAAAAGAAACCCTCGTGTGTAAGTGTGGAGTGATTACACAGGGGGGCTGCACCACAGAGGAGTTCCTCACCAGGACTATCCACAAGCTCACGCTGTGATCCTGATGAGGTGGAGGCGCTGCACTGGATCTAGGTAGGACTCAAGCACACTACCTCAGCTGCCTGTCTGGGTTGGCACATCCCCACACACCATCATGCGGGAGACTCAGGAGTCCTGTAGCCAACAGGTGCACCACCAGACACTACACCGTAATGGGGACTGGTTAGACCACAGGGGCCAATATGAGATTGGGGGGGTCAGACCGGTTCAGAAAAACCGTTACATTTGGAGGCGCTGCTGAGATAAGTAGACCTGTCAACAGGACAGGATTTAGCTGGGCACACTGGGAAACAGGGAGAAGTGTCTGCTGCCACTTTGTGCTGCGTTGGGACGGAGCCGGGCTATAGCTGTCCTAGTCACCTTGAGGTAGTGCTAGTTGGTAGGATGCCAGAAGGGATAGCCTGTTAACGTGGTCAGGAATCCTGGAGAGGGTCTGCGCTAGGCTAACCAAGACAGGTAGATGTCCCAGTACTGCATGGAAGCCCCAGAGTACTCTAGCCCATTCGAGACCTCTTACCGTAGGGAGCACAGACTGGGAGGAAGGAGATACAGCAGACACTAGTGAGCCTAGCCTGAGGTAGTGCATACATGAGTCCAGCCTACATTAGGTACACATGGTGGTGCATCAGAAAAATCTTTATTGTACCGGTGTGGTGGCTGCCCCGCAGAGAGGAGCCCCATGTACGATAACCGTTACGAGGGAATGACGACCGCAAGAATGGAGGATCCGCGCGGAGCGGATAGTCCAAAATGGCGACCGGAGGTTGATTGGGGAAGCACCCCTGGCGTGCGCCCCGCTGGAGAGCAAGCTGTTGCTGACCTGTCTTTTACAAGCCTGCTCTGGAGTGGAGTGAAAGCTGTGGCCGCACCGTTTTGGTCCTGTCTAGGACAACGAGGTGCCACCCTGGAGGATTGTGTTGAGGACATTGCCATTGTAGCTGATGGAAAGGATTTACAAAATGGCGGCTCCCGCTTCCCTGGGAGACCGCGTGGGCCGATGGCGGACTATTCTGCAAATACACCAGTTGCAAAGAATTGGCCAGAAGTGGCGCCAACAGGAGAGCCCCGCCCACATGGGGGGTATGGCGCGAAAGCTGCGGCCGCGCCTTCTTGGACAGTGACTCATTCAGCCCCGGTGCTGAGTCAACCACTTTGTCTGTGGGACCCTCCCCTAATATCAACCAGGGGGAGTGGTTTCCAGCTATGCCCCGTGGGTGTGAATCCCGCGGGCCCAGGAGCCGGTGCGCTGACGGCCCCATTACCAGAAGTAGTTCCGGCAGCTGAAATTGGGTGCAAGAAAGAAGGATACTTTGCACGCAAGGCAGCTGAAAGGAAGCGATTGGAGTTGGTGGCAAAAGAAGAACCCCGCCCTGTTGGGGAAAAGCGCGCGAAAGCTGTGGTCGCGCCCTCTAGGACTGAAAGAGGTGCGGCCTCAATTAAAGGACATCCTATTCCCTTGTGGGACCCGCCCATAATCGTTACTCTTGGGGGCGGATTCCAATTGTGTCAAATGAGGGCAGAGCTGAACCAAGGAGTGGCTGACCATTCAACCCCTGTTGGTCACTCACGCGGAACCAGCTTCCAGGATAGACCAGTGTTACGAGTGGCTCCCACTAAGACTATGGCCTGCTCCCCAGATGTAAACCGGATGGTTTCGACCCAGCCCTACGCAGTACCCGACGGGGTACTGGTGATCCGTGTAGGGGGCGCAGAGACAGTAGTGGGCCTCTGCCTGCAATGCCGACTGCCCGGCGGCGCCATGGGCACAGCGGCGCGCTGTCCCCAGTGTGGCACCCAATATCTGTGGCCAATGCCCACCTTCGTGCCCATACAGAAAAATGACCCAGGGGGGAATACGGCTATGCTGTCCGCCGAGTCCCCGGTGCACTATGGACCAAGGGTACGGATCTCGAGGAGTGTGACGTGGTTGGTCCAGCAACCGACAGAGAAAAGAGGAGGCGGTCGCCGCGCTCAGCGACCCCAAGTACCCTAAGTGCGGATCCCTCGGACGAGGGACCCAAAGAACCAACAAGTACCCTGGTCTGGCCGGTGGCGGTGTCCGGTGGAGGGAATGGGATCAAAAGGCCACTTACCGGAAGTGACAGTGGACGGAGCCGGGTGTCACCGGTGGAGCCGAAACCGGAGAGGCGAAGCCCAGCTGTTCTCGGGACCGGCGGGTCCAGTGGTATCGGACGGTCCACGCCCAACCTGCGGACTGGTAAGGATAGCCCTTGTCCTTGCCAGGCTCCGATGCCATCACTCGAAGAGGAGAGGCTGTGCCAGGCCAGGTCGGCGCACGTGGACGCAGAGGGACTTCCGGATCTGATTGTGGAGGAAGAGATCCCGCATGGGGGTCCATCCCAAGATGGCGACGCTTCTGACTCCAGTGATGACGGCGTTTCCGGTAGAGGCGGCGGAACCAGCGGAAGCAGAGGGCACGCATCTCAGCGATCGGGTGGTGGTTCCCGATCGATTAAGAAGAACCGGAGTACGCGGAGACCGGAGAGGGGTGAGACGCCACCGGCGATACCACCGTCCGGTGTTACGGGACAATCCAAGGAAGGCGAACGGGTCGGAACCCCGCGGCTGCCGACTGCCTATCCCTACGCCCAACCCCACGCCCTAGGTAATGCCCCTGTCCCCGTCACCTGTTCCCGGGGATCATCATCCAGTGTGGGGGTGTCGGAAGGATCTTTGGGGGTTGGTGAGAACCGGACTGGGGAAAGACTGAGCAGCTTTGATTGCAGGGAGGGCTCAAAGGGAGGAGGACAATTGGGACAGTTATCCAAGTCCCGGTGGGTGCCTAAAGAGGCGGATATACCTGCTGGGGAGGACCCAAAACATGAGAGATGGTCCAGGCCCTGTTCTGTAGGGACTTCCAGGGTATGCTCCTGGGGAGGTACAGAAGAGGGAGATTCTCAAGAGTGGGACGAGAAGCCTAGGGAGACCCGTTGGTGGGCGCCCTTATTTGAGGGGTACGTGGGCTGGATGGACCGCACGCGGTTCTTGTTACAAACAGACAACATCGTAGATTACTGGTGGTCTAAAGGGGAGTTCACGCCCGCCGAGAGGAAAAAGGAGATGCAATATTGGTGGCTCATGATAGACCGAAATGAGATAGAACCCATGGGCCCTGGTATATTGTCCGACCCCGTAGATCCGGATGAGCCCCTATCATGGGTGTTACCAGGGAGAGCAGGGAACGCCAACCTAACTAGGAGTAGTAGGGCTGAAAGGGCGATCGTTGCAAAATACAAGTACTCCCATGGGTTGGAGTACCCGTATGTTCCTGAACCCCTCATGGAGGAGATCGAGGAGAATAGGGACAAGTGGTTAAGGGAGACCATAGAGGAGTACATGGTCAACAAAGGGGGTGCCATTACTGGTAGTAAGGCAGAAGAGAGGATAGAGCACCTGATAAGGGTTTGGAGCATTGGGAGAAGTGTATACAAACCCCGGGTAGTATACAGGCCTGAGAGGGGGTTGCCGCGTAGCTACCATGTGACTGTTCTGGACATGGGAGGACGGGAGGTAAAGAAACCTGACCCACGGCACTATTATTAGGAGGGCTCGTGGCTGCTGGTCAGGGCGTGCTTGGCGCGATGTGAACTGTTTTGTTATAATTACGAATCTCATGTATGATGTTCCATTTTACAGTGCTTCCTGACGAAAGGTACTGCAAATTTAGGTCCCAGCCGGGGTCGGTGGGATTCACCAGGGGGAGAATGTAACGATGCTGTAAAATGGTTGCAGTCATCTCTCCTGCTGACAGTAAGGCCTGGTAAGTTATGGGCATGCCAGCAGTAATTATGGAGGTTTGCCTTCACACCCTGGTGAGGTGCCCTATGTATGGATGGGAGTGGTCACAGGCTCTGACTCCATGGTTAGTGATGTCAGAGTTGTGCCAGCCCCCAGAGGATACATAAGGCACAGCACTGATTCAAAAGTTAGTTGAGAGAAGGAGTTGCTGAGTGGTTAGAGGAGGAGAAGAAGTAGTTATGTTATAGTAGCTGAAGAAAGAGACTGTGACCAGGGACCTGGCACAGAGTAGATATCCCTGCGGGGATAGGGAATCCCTACATTAGGAGGACATTACCTTTCCAAGGGAAGTACGGTGAACAATGGAGGGCTAAATACACCCCATTGTGGAGGGCAGTTGGCCCGCCGTACCAATAAAGATGATTCTGATAAAAGAAACCCTCGTGTGTAAGTGTGGAGTGATTACACAGGGGGCTGCACCACAGAGAAGTTCCTCACCAGGACTATCCACAAGCTCACGCTGGGATCCTGATGAGGTGGAGGCGCTGCACTGGATCTAGGTAGGACTCAAGCACACTACCTCAGCTGCCTGTCTGGGTTGGCACATCCCCACACACCATCATGCGGGAGACTCAGGAGTCCTGTAGCCAACAGGTGCACCACCAGACACTACACTGTAATGGGGACTGGTTAGACCACAGGGGCCAATATGAGGTTTGGGGGTTTCAGACCGGTTCAGAAAAACCGTTACACATACAAACACCTCTCTCCCTAAATTGTCAAGCATTGCAGACTGACAGTGTGTCAGAGAGGTTAAAAAAAATCAACACTGATGGTACTATGTCTTTTACAGTACTTATTTAATTACAAACCTATAGCTTCCTGTTTTACAGCATAAAAAATAACTGAAGAGACTTTTTTCCCCATTTGGTCGTAGGAAAATGGATTATTGCACATTAGCTCTCTTGTATTTAAAACACTGTACAACTATTTTCTTTATGCCCCTGTCAGTGATCACTGGAGAATCATGAACACACGTTAATTATTTGCAACTGGTGAAGTGGATCCTTTGGTGAATATAAGAATTGAGCCACATCCCTATAAAGCAGGACTGCGGTGCTGAACTTGTACAAAACAGAGATTGTGGCCCTGAAGAAAATCTATATTAATTACACTAAGATGAAGCATAGTAACTATATAGATCTTTTGTGATTATTAATACTCTACTATCCATTCATTTGAAATTTGAAAGCAGCCGTAACTACTTTTCTTATCAAGGAGTAACATGTGTGAGATTTATTACATGAAACATGACACTTTTCCTGTAATGGATATGAAAAGGAGATTATTGAAATGCATTCCTGAATCAGAGCAGTTCTATAAATTACCTTTGACAGGATAGAAAAAGACAGGCCTACACTTACTAAGTGGAACCATTCAACAAGACACCTTATAGGTCATTAAAGGTGCAAACTCACACAGTCAGACAGTTTTCTGTACCCTTATCTCACTTTGTCCTTATCAGAGAACTAATAAAGTTAAGGGGAGGTGGGGTCTTGCTGTACAAGCACTTGCTGAACACACAGTGACATCACACAAAAGAACGCTCTGGACTTGTAAGGAAGGGGCAGCATGACTTTAGGTCGAGGGGCCACCTGCCTAAGGAGCCGTGATGTCATACTAGGGGGAGGGGTTACGTAAGGGGTACTTATAGCAAGGCGGAGGTATCTTAGTATAGCCTAGCCTCCCGGCAGCTACTTCTTTTTCCTGGGCCTTTCCAGTGTCAGTCCTGTTAGGTGTAGGCAGTCGAAAGGTTAATTCCTTCTTTAGGCCCGGTGTGTGTGTTGCAGCCTTGGGTGATGTCATCAGCATCCAAGGGCGGGTCTAGCAACTGTCAGAGAATGTCAACCTGAGAGAGGGATACTTGTTGGTTCATCTATGGAGAGTGATAGCCAATCAGTATTCAAACTGTCTAGTTAAGGGTCAGGGTTACAATAAACAGCTCTCAGGTTATAAAAAGGCATTCTCCTAAATTAGCAGGGCCCTGAAAGATTCTACCTCCTCCTCTGAGGAGTGAACACCATCCAAGCCCTCCACCTCCCAAGGAGGAGGAGGGGTACAGCAGGCCTGAGAGGGGTTTAATGCCTTGCTCAGGGCATTACCTGTCTTTATAAGAGAAAGCCAAGAAATACACGTCTGTAATCTATAACATCTACCTGCAATAAAACCAAGAAAGACTGTCTCTGCTGTATGGAGGAATGTCAGTAGGGGCTCATCCCCTGATCAACCACAGAGGATCCCTGCTGGCTGGAGGCGCTGCACCTATGGAGAACTAAGGTAAAACCTGTCCCTCCTGTCCTGCTTCTCCCCACACCATCGCGGAACACTCAGTCCTCCTGTTGCCATCAGGTACACATCACCACACAGAGAAGCCAGGAGAAGGCGTACCCACCCCAATCTCACTTAGGGGTAGATGGGCTACATTAGCTTTCTCTTTCTTCTAGGATCTACAGGAGCAAAATCAGATTTTCCTGATTCCTGAAATCAATCAGTATTGGCTCCTGGAGGGAAGTCGCAGACCTACCTCAGAAGTATTTTAGTGAGGAAGGTGGTACCATTTCAGGTTATGGCAGCGACCTCCCAGAAGGAATCTGTGGAATGCGGTACCATGCCAGATTAGGCTTGGTTGGTTTGGTAGTGACCTTTCAAATGGGGGCTCTGTGCCATTTGGACTAAGGTACTGAATTGCTAGAAGTGCATGAGCTGGGGTTATCCCTCGAGTTGCAGTAGATATGGGCAGAGCAATCTGGCTGGGTCTCTAGTTGGGAATAAATATGATCTATATGTATCTGTTGTAATAAATGGACGGTGGACATTACTTTCTCCCAAGAATTTGTATGGTGTGTTTATTAAGAACGGGAGACGAGTCCAGCTCAAGGCATGGGTAAGTCAAGGGAAACTAAACACCTCCCAAGTCTATCTTTAAAAAAAGAAATAATAAAAATAATGATATCAATTACCCAGATCAGACCTCTAACACCAGGGTTTTTTACAGAGGCCCCGCGGTCCCCCCAAAGCATTTAAATGCCGGGGGGATCACTCGAGTCTTCTGTACCTTGTCTCCGATGGCGCGACGCCAGGGCAACGCGACATCACGACATGCGGCATCATTTGATGCCAGAGACAAGGTAAGAGGGTGGGGGTCGCCAGCAGGTAGGGCGGCGCAGGGGCAAAAAAGTTTGCGCACCCCTCTCTTACACGTCACTGGAATTAGTTTATGTGGGTCCTAGGAGGGATTGCCCCTTTAAAGCAGAACAACATGTTAAAAAAAAAAAAAATAGGTTTCAAGCGGTGGTCTCCAGAGCTGAACTAAACTGTTAATTTCTCTTACTGGTGTAGAGTGCTAGTATTTCTGCAGGTAGCAGCTCCTACGAGGCTATCAAAATGGCGGCGTTTAAATGTCCCACGTCATATGGGCCAATAGGAAGATGGGACGTCATTCCTTGCGGCTTCCAATTAGCCCACGTGACCAGGACATTTAGACCTGCAGAGAAAGATACCAGCACCTACTACAGGAGGTATGAATCCGGGAAAAAATGGGGTCCCCGGAGCTCAAATTAACACAGTTCAGCTACAGGGATCCCCTGCATCAAACCTATGACTCTCAAAAAGAAGATGTAAATGGGGGTATAAGGGGTCTACTGGTGCTGGAAGGTGCCTTGTGGCATAGCACTGCGTAGTGCATGTGGGTCACAATGTGTGAAGGAAAACGGGATAGAAATATCCTTCTTAACAACCTAGTGAAGTGCAATCATCGCAACACTGTGTGTTACTTCTGACTTAGGTTTCATTACTGAAGAACTGTTTAATTGGCTTAGACTCATTCTGAACAACAGAGCATGAAGTACTACAAATACCATGGAATATGCAATGCATGCAAGTGGTGGGTAGTTATGGGTTCATCCCGAAGTGGTGAATGCACAAGTGATTCCAAAATTGAGAACTACGGAGGTGTAGTTTTCTTTTTGTATAGAAGAGACAGGTCAGATTTCTACACAAAACAAAAAATGCATTAAAATGACCTTTATTGTAACAAGTGCGACAGCGCAGATCTTGTGCTGTTGAACAGAAAGCCCTATTTTCGTCAATGGCGCTTTGTGTGATATCGTCAGGTTGTCATTATCACACGTGATTGAATTAGGACCAATATGCCATAGTTAGTATAACTAAGAGGCTTATTCTAAATCTCTCCACCCTCCCCCTCCCAAGCAGCCAGTCGGGCTGTTTTTTTTTCCAAGACAAAATTTATCATTGAAGTTCCCCATCCTCAGCTTCGATGGATATAGAATTGGCCCCAAAGCAGGAAACTAAACACAAATTCCAATCACATGGATGCCAAATACAGTACTTTAATTTAAAATGTTTATTTTTAATGAAAAAAAAAAATCAGTACATACAAACAAAAAAAGGAAAGAAAAAAAAAGGACAAGGATCCTTTCCCACAATATTCTTATACGTCATGTTAAGTACTTAAAGGAATAACTGATTTGTAAACAGTCTTGTATGTTTAAACCTTCATTGCCTTAGGAGCCAGTCAATCATTGCACTGCAATTTGAGGCCCTCTGGCAGAAAAAGGGTTAAAATGACACTTTGTAGTCGACTATATACAAACATATGTACACCTATAATACATAAAATGCTATAATTTTATAATTTTAACAGTCAGAATTGATTCATCTGCTGCCGGGGAAACCGATAACCAATTATGTTACAAATGCAGCACAGATAACAGTCAGTGACAACAGTACTTTCTACTCTGCCACTGTTAGATAAAAGGCAGCTGTGATAGCACCACTAAAGTTATGAATATCCAAGTGGGAAAGGAGACAGAGGAAGTCACCGCGGGTCTTCCCAGCCACGCTTAGCTGCCGACGCTCACCGTTTACTGTGGGTGAGAATGAATGATGTCAGGAAGCTGGCACACTCCCCCCCCTGTATCACAGGATATCATTTCAGGCATCTGTGTCTCAGACCCCAAGACAGTAACAGGTGTGTTTGTACAGGTTTTAAATGGAGTTGTTACACCTACTCAATTTAATTGAACAGTAAATATTGCTGGATTTTTTAAATACAACATTTTATTCTTTCTTCTGATTCATGTGTTCGATTATTTTTATTTTCCATCAGATCACAGTCTGGAAAGCTATTTTTATTTGTATTTTCCTTTTTTGTTGCCAGATAGAAAATGGATGAGGTTTAATATTCTAGAAACGGGATTGATTTTTGAAATGCTTCTTTTACTAAAAAAACAAAAAAAAACAAAAAAGGGGGAGGGGGGGGCTTCAGCTTTATTACAGTAACCTAAGTAAAAGTGACATATCAGGCAGTACTGATGCTGGCAAACAAAGCATTCAGAAACAAATTTTTCGACAGGAAGCATTTTTGAGCTTGGCGTAACATTAGTTAATGATAATCTGGGAAACAATCAGCATCAGCAGTGATATCGATGACAGACTGCCTTACCTAGCAGTGTGCGGTTCTCTAGAGTAGTGTTTTGGGCAACTGCTTTACTGCCGGAGGGTCCTGGAATGGATTGCTCTGCAATGTGTTGCTGGGCCTTCCTGGCAGCAAAAGGGCTTAAGTTTATTATATCATAGTTTAGCTTCCCAGATTTATGTACATTTTGGGTGCCAATGAATGTGCTAGTGGCCGAGGATCATATTAGCCTTATGAGTTTCAATGTTTTATAAAGGTAGCATGGATCTGCAGATGCCAAGTACTGGCAGCAGAGCCAGTCCTCCAGTGAGACGCTTTGCTTGGGCTCCAGAGCCCTCTCAGCAAATTTCATCATTAGCAGTGCCCGCTTCATGTCGATCCAGTTCTGCAGGGCACAATGCAGAGCCTCCTCATGGCTAAAGGGCTGGTCTGTTAAGTCTTTCCTAGGACCCCACAACAGGCACTGAAGGATGCGCTTGGCTTCAGATATGCGGATACGTTTGATTGGATCAGCTTCCAGCAGTAAGTGGGCTAGATGCTGTAGTCCCCGAGAGTAAACAGAAAGGGAGGGAAGCGGGGGCAAGTCCTTCTGGCTGTACTCTTGCTCATGGAGGCTGGTCCGGACCTCAAATGGGTTTGGCTGGTGGAGGAGCTCGTAAATAAGGATGCCCGTCTGGAACTCGTCAAACTTTTTGTACTGGGAAGCAGCCATAATCTCAGGAGCCAGCCTGGCCTTATCCCTTCTGGGCTTGGAGTCCTCAGATCCAGGCTTATGTTTGGCTTTGGAGAAGTTGCTGACAATGAGCCTTGGTACATACTTGCCGTCCTTGATCTTGTCAGGTGAGGTCTGGCAGTGGACAAGCAGCAGATTTTGCAGGCAGAGGTCGCGGTGGATAATGCCATGTTCCTTCAGGTGCTCCAAGCCATTGCAGAGCTGCAGCAGGAGAAGGCAAACTTGGCGTTCATAAACCTCTGGATTGGCCTGATGGCTGGACACAGACTCCTTGACAAAGCCTGCAGTTGTGCAGAAAGGAACCTCCCGGGTGATCACCACCACACACTCCTCCTCAGTGGAGAGACTGCCAGGCTGGCCCTCACTGGCAGAAGGACCCTGGTATGTATCCAAATGATGTAACATGCTTGAGGGCACAGAGGCCACAAAATGGCCACAGTCCTGCTGGATGTTAAAGTGGACAGGTAGCGAGAGGCTGCAATATGATTGCGTTTTTGAGTCCTCGGTCTTACACATCTGTAGAAATACACAAACAGATACGCATTATAAATAGATTGATTATTTGATTGGCTTCTAGCTGACTGACCAAATGGCAACATATTATTGAAGACTGCTACTTTTTCCCCCCACCAATTGATTTTCTTGAACCTAAATGCTCTTATATACAAATGTTAATGTCGGAGTTAACGTGGGGCTAATCCAACAAAATGCCTATGAAAACAGCAAGCTATGGTATTCTATGGAATCTAATTATGGGAGTTGTACTATTTAAAATACTTAAAAACAAATTAGGTTAAAACAGCACAACAACAAATAGCACACGTAATACTAAATATGTCCCATTACAGCCTCTCACTCCAGACTCATGAAACAGTTCACAGCAATTACAATGAGTGAGTGGTGGATTACAAAGCAATGTGTAGAAAACCACAATGGAGGCCATAATTAGGAGTCTTTGAATAATTACTTAAAAAAAAAAAAAAAAGGGGAGATTTGTATATGTTGTATCTGTTCAAGTTTGTAAAGGGGGACAAAAAATAAATAAATATTTTTTTTTTTTGCTCTGGTGTGAATTAGGGTGCATAACCACTGCAATATATTGTACTGTAGTGGAGGGGTTAATATAATTGCACTGTGCACGGTGCCGACAGCTGTTTTTCAATCGATCTTTGTCCAAATCACACAGCTATCAAACGTATGATTATACAGGACTACGATTTGTGACTTTTTAAACTGCGGTTCCACTTACGGTGCCCCAACATTTGTTCTTCCTTTTACTAGCATGTAATAACTATTTCCCCTTCTTAACCCGATAATGTGTGACCCGAAATGTAGAGGGAAAAAAAAGTTAAATCATGGATCCTTAGCAATGGCCAACACTGTCTATTTACTAAAGTAGGATTGTGTCATTTAGCCTTGATGACTGATTTCTGTACCATTACAATACCTAACCAGTGACTTACAGAATTTTGGTTTGCAGGCTTTTTGGGGGATTTGTGAAAAAATACGATAAAAATCCCAAACGGTGAAACATTTGCCATACATTTATTTTTGCCAACTTCCGCAAATTTTTGCATATTCCAACTAATTCAAAACCCAATGGTGTCTTTTTTTACCAAACGCTAATAGACTCGGACATATTTAAAAAAGTGGAAGAATGCAATTTGTCATAAATTCATCCACCTCTAGTGCAACTAGACCAGTGGTGTTCAACCTTTTTTGGTTAAGGAACCCTATTATTATATTGTGACATTCTGAGGAACCCCAACCCTCTCTATTAGTGTGTCTGAGATCAGATGCATTGTAAGGAACCCCAACCCTCTCTAATAGTGCACCCGAGAGCAAATGCATTGTAAATTCTTCTGAATCTGCAAATGTCAGATCATTTCAAAATTGTGCAGGGAACCCTTTATGGATGCCCGCGAAACCCTAGGCTTCCTAGGAACCCATGTTGAAAAACACTGCACTAGACACTAAAACTAACTACAGGCAGTCCTCATTTTACAACGCTTCGCTTTACAACGAATGGCTTATCCAACGCTGTGCAGTGCATACCTATATTCATTTTTACAACGCCAAAATGGCTTATCCAACGCTCTTACGACCCTTTTTTTAATGTTGTGTGTGTGTATATATATACACATTCACATAAACAACGTTGCAAAGCGTCGTAAGAGCGTATATATATATATATATAATATTATACTATAGAATATATTATTTATTATGTTATATTATATATATAATACAGTATATACACTATATCATTTATGTGTGTGCTGCATATCTTATTGCCTGCATAAAATATTTGGTGTATTTTAGTGTTAAAAATGCCTTCAGGAATGGAACCTTTCATTTAAACAGTGTTCCTATGGGAAAACGTGTTTCGCTTTACAACGTTTCGCTTAACAACGCCATTTTGAGTAACGCATTGTGTCGGATAACCGAGGACTGCCTGTAAATCAATACTACTTGTATATTGAACATTATTAGTTTTGCTTCTAAGTGGTGGTGGTGCCGCTTTAAAGGAGAAGCCCAAACGACATGTTTAAAAATAAATAAATAAAATAGGTTTGAAGCATATGTTCAGCTACGGGGACCACCTGCTTCCCGAGATACTTATCTTGGAAGAAGATGATGCCGGTAGCAGAAAAAGCTGTGCTAGTTTTGGTTCTCGTAGCGGTGGCTTAAATGTCCCAGTGGACCAACAGGAAGTCATGACATCATTCCTTGCAAATTCCTATTGGCCCGTGTGACAGGGACATTTTAAAACAGCAGTGTACCAGCACCCCCTACGGAGGTAAGTATCTCAGGAAGCAGGGGAGTCCCCGGAGCTGAAATCAACACGGTTCAGCTGCAGAGACTCCCTGCTTCAAACCTATTTTACAAAAAACAGATACTGTCGCTTGGATTGACGCTTCTACATAAAATTAGCAAATCTTTTAAGCAAATCAATGTTTTTTTATTCACACTGAATTGTGAAACAAACAGTAGTAAAGTAGAGGTAGTAGTGAACGGGTCAGATGGTTGAGCTCTTTACTTTATTACAATACCACTTTAAATTGATTAGCTTCAGTGCAGACTTCAGGGAGTGATTCTAGTAAGATCTATGTAGCCAGCTGTTGAGGGTAAGAGGTTGATGAGTATTGGTTTGTGTGAATAGCATGGCTGTAACACACTGTACTAAACGCTATCAATTATAAATGCATTTCTGTAACCTACTGCAGAAACCATTATTTAATGAGCAAAGGTTGATTCAGCAACTATTATGTACTGTACCTAAAACACACTCTGCAATGTATTATTTATGGGGGAGTCAACATTAAATCACCTGTAATTACATTATTGGTAGTCAGTATTCTACAACTATCTTCTTTCTCTGTTGAAAGATCTCATCAAATTTGTCTTTGGAATAGCTATCCTTTTATGTACAGGATGAGGAGCAACTAATGTGTGCTTACACATGCAAATACACAGTGATCTCTCAGCATGACAGTTTAAATAGATGTTGAGCTCCAGTCTAACAAGTGCTCGATTGGTTTAACGCAGGAGAACAGCTGATAGATTCCCTAAAATGGCCATTAAAACTATGTAGGTTTTCGAAGAGTGATTTGCTTTGGCATTGATTTATTTCTTAATCAATAAATCATATGGATACATGGTGGTATTCTTCTACTCCAATTCTCCAGACTGGGCAATTACTCCAAACAATACACACGTTTCCCCCAACTGAAACAAAACAATTGATGCAATGTTGATCTACAAAAGATTGGAATAGAAGAACGATGAATGATGAATAATTTTGCACGAATACGTGAAATCAAACTGATCTATGAACTGTAACGATGTATTAAAAGTGCAGTATCGATTAACAAATGTTAGAAGTGCTTTAAAGTGAGAGAACTTGGGTATCTTCTTTACCATCTTCAATTTTTTTTTTTATCATTTAAGATATGTTAAATCTGTTTGCAAATTTAGACACAAAATCCCAACTGAAATAGGCATGTTAAGAAACAGCACATTGCCTATACAATACACAATGCTTTTGCTGTGGGCTTGTTCAATCAGTGCTCATATAAAACAGAGGGAAGAATAAAGCAATTATCTCAAAGTTGGAGCAATCAGCGTTGGGCTAAATCAATGGTTGTCCCACCAAAAGATAAACAAAAAGCCCCAAGACCAATAATGTGGAACTTCACTTAAAAATATATACTAAAGCATAGTACCATTCTGATATGAATCATAATGTACATTTAAAAAATATACATGAAAAAAACAGGAGTAAACCGATTTTTACTTCAAAGCACCCATGTATAAAATCACTAGTTCAAATGTACATTTTATTTCACAATTTGAAAAGACCAAATGGCACAAAAATGAACCACCCTCAGGGCTTTCAACAGATTAAATAATTCTACAGTATATGCATACCAATGTATTTATTTATATTTATGGATCCACTATCTTAACCCATCGGCTGAAGTGACACTGTCTTGCTCCTTTGCAGCTTTATCAGCTTCAAGCAATGCTTCAGCTTCAGCAAGTGTAATATTTAAATTTCTGTTCTGGTCTTCCAAAGAGCATCCCGCAAACAGGGGAAAGTATTTAGTACGGATACTTCTTTCCGCTATCAAAATAATAATTAGATATGCTTTAACATGGACTATAGTAGGAAGAATACAGTATTGGGGCGACTGGGAAGATCTCTGGGGATTAACTGACTGAGTGCATGTACCCCCACACCCTACAAAACACCTACTAAAAATCAATTACTACTTCTATTAACTCTAGACAGTGTTGGAAAGATCTTGTAGAGATACAAGTTTCAACTGTTTTACTGTATGTATCATGCCAGATTTTATTGTGCAATTATAGTACTTGCAAAAGAAGCTCAATCTTGTGAAAGTAAAAAAAATATATATGTATTTACCTTTACAGCATAGTTATTAAGAGGATCCTTGGCACAGGTTGCACAGTAATAAATAGCATCACCAGCATTGCAGCAGGGCTTGTTGCTCGTCAACTTAAAGAGTGACCAGTTGTTCTCATTAAAGCGAAATTCCTTCTTCTGGTCCCGCATGAAGTGGTCATCACATTTGTTCACCAAGCGGCGCATGGACTGTGCATAAAGGCCGCTAAGCTTGGCATACATCCCTTCCTTGCTGTCGATGTTGCTAAGCAAGTGGTGGAGCTGGAGGCTTGATCCAGAGGAGGTATGGCTGGACACGCTTAACTGTGAGGAAGACAGAACCTGGGATCCTCTGCTTTGAAGGCAGTTTCTGTTCTGGACCTCAGTTCTGTGCCTACTACCTCTGCAGCATTTCTCTAAGGACTCAGAGGAGGAAAACATAACTTGTTTGTCCCCTGGGCTTAAGGGATAGCCAACATGTGTAACTTCCTGCCCACAGACATTGCTTTCGGAGTTACTAAGATTTTGTCTGGGACTGCTTGGATTGACTCCCGTTCTCGCAGGGTAGGCCCGGCCCCAAGCAGAGTTGTCTGGTACAGAGGAAGCCCTGTTTATAGTCTTCTTTATTGGCAAGGGTGGGGGTTGTAGGAATCCATGTGGAGTCCCCACACTTGAGTCCATGGGGCATGAAACTTGGGGGAACAGCTTCTCATCACCCCCGTGAGAAAGAGTGGGTGAATTAACTGCCTCATAAGATTGACCTGCAAAAATAAAAAAAAGCCACATATATAAACATTTAATAACTGGTGTGTCCAAACAGTAATCTCACTGGCTCTAAGTGTAACCTGTCAAAATAAACAAGATAAAGAACCAACATTTTCTTTAGTATTGCAGATATGACATAATTAAAGGATAAATCACATCATAAAGCCTTCTATGCAGAACCCATTCTCCCCTGGAATAGGAGCTACAAAAGCCATGATAAGGCCACTAGGTTATGGGGCAATCAAACGGACAATACTAAGGGGAAAAAAAATTGTAAAAAATTGCAGAACGTGCTTAGAGGTGAAGATGCCAACATCGGTTAAACACATATATAGATATTTGGACAGAAGTCAGGATACGCTCCCTGGATATTTTAGGCCAAACCGCCCCCCCTCCCCCATCAAAAGCCGCCCACAGATTTGACCATTGTTAATAATCAATCAATAAATATATATATAAATATTTTTTTTTATATAGGCTTCAAGCAGGGGCTCTTCGGAGCTGAACTCCATTAATTTCAGCTCCCGGGGACCTCCTGCTTCCCGAGATACTTACCTCCATAGGGGGCAACGGTATCCCTCTGCAGTTTAGATGTTCCAGTCATGTGGGACAATAGAAAGCTGTGACAGAACATTTAAAATGCAGAGGTACCGGCAACCCTTACGGAGCTGTGCATCTCGGGAAGCAGGGGTTACCCAGAGCTGAAATGAATGGGGTTCAATTCCAGAGACTCCTTGCTTCAAACCTATTAAAATATATATTATATTATTTTATTACCTAGTCCAGGCGGGCGTTAGCCCTGTCTTTCCTATGTATATAAAGGCCAATATACGTAGGCAAGATAAACAGCCTGAAATAGATGATAAAATAGTAATTAAAATACATTACAGTACATATTAACCACTTAGTAGCCCACGGGCCACTTAATATAAAACAAAACTACACTACCTAACAACCCCCCCCCCCCGTCCACCTTACTCTTAGTAAAGCTTTGCCATGCACTAATAGCACTTATGCCCATTGAGAAGCATAAAAAAAAATACATTTAACAAATTAGACATATCAAATAATAACAATCAAATGCTAGCTTTTAAGCCATTCATTATGGCTACCTAAGCCCTCAACAGGGCCTAGATATCCACATTGCCAATCAATGAACAGCCTAAATAAATAAAAGCATTACTTACACTTGCTGGGATGAAGGCTTATCCTCCTCCTCTGGGCCACCAACAGATACATCCAATAAAGGGCAGAGGACTAACCATCAACAAAAAAAAAACAATCCTAGCCCGATGGCCAATAAAAATGAATCCCTCTCTGATGGCACAAAAACAAGCAGGAACAATAAATCCAATCTGGAAACAATGGATCCTCTGTTGATTGAAGAGCAGTCTCTGTTGAGTAGTTCTTTGTTGCTTCAAAGACGTCTTCTGGCTTTTCTTCTTCCAAATGTTGACTGGTCGTCTTCTTCCGGTCAAATGAGACATAATAGACCTTATGTAACGCCTGTGACATCACATTTGATCAGACACATGGTGATCTACTACTTTTTGCCATAAAATTACATCTCAGGCAAAAATGAAGCATCACGATACATCAATCAACCTGATTGGTTAATATACAAAGCGATTCCTTCCCTTCAAAGATGACCTCACACATGACCAAAAAAAGAAATGGAATCACATGGTATATCAGGTTGCTTGATGCATCATGTGATGCTTCATTTTTGCCGGAGATGTAATTTTCAGGCAAAAATTAGGGGTTCACTGATTAAATGTGATGTCACAGGCATTACATAATGCCTATTATGTCTCATTTGTCCGGAAGACGATGACGAGTCAACATTTGTAAGAAAAGAAGAAAAGCAAGAAGACATCTTTAAAGCAATAAAGAAGAACTAACTAATCACCAGAGACTGCTCTTCAAATCAACAGAGGAACCATTTCTTCCAGATTGGATTTATTGTGCCTGCTCGTTGTTTGTTTATTTTTGTGCCATCGGGCAGGGATTACATTTTTCGGATTTTAGTTTTTATTGACCATCGGGCTAGGATTGTTATTTTGTTGATGGTTAGGCAATGGCCCTTTACTGGATATATCTGTTGGTGCCCCTGAGGAGGATGTGTCTTCATCCCAGCAAGATTGAATAATACTTTTATTTACGTAGTGTGTTCATTGATTGCCAATATGGGTATCTAGATCCCTGTTGAGGGCTTTGGTAGCCACAGTGCCAATGGATAACAAAGGCTAGAGTTTGATTACGTTATTTTATTGTAAAGTCTATTTTCTTAAATGTATTTTTTAATGCTTCTCAATGGACAAAAAGAGCTATTGGGCACATTTGGCTAATTCGACTATTGCCCATTACTGTGGGGGAGGGGGAACTCTTGTTGGGGATTTATGTTTTCATTTATTGTAATGTATATTTTGTTAAATGTGCTTTTTAAGGCTTTTCTATGGGCAAAATCCCCATTAGCCACATTTAGCTAATAGGGCTATTGCCCATTACTGTTGTGGGGGTGGGTTGTTTTGTTGGGGGGTGGGAGGGGTTAACTTTTTGGTTACCACTGCGGTTAGTCACGCATTGCAGGGCAATGCTTTACTACCCACTAAGGCAGTCAAGGGGCTAGGTAGTGTAGTTTTATGTTTCTATTAACCCATTTCTAGCCTTTGTTTATCAGCTAGTGATGGAAACCCATGATGACTTGTTGACCCTTGGGCTACTAAGGGGTTAATATGTACTGTAATGCATTTTAATTACTATTTTAACATCTATTTCAGGATGTTTTAGCTTATCTTGACTATGTATATATAATGGCCAATATATTGGCCATTATTTAGGGCCGGCCTTACCTTTGGCGTGGCCCAAGGCGGCACGCTGGCAGCAGGGCCCCTCCTCCAGCAGCGTTATGATGTCACGGTGCAACGCTGCAGAAAGAAGGCCGCTCCGCATAAGGCAAGACCCCGTCTACGCATGCACACTCATCTCCCCCAGATACACACACACACACACACACACACTACTTTGGGGTAAGCAGTGGTGGGGTCCTGCGCCGCTTCGAGGACTCCCCGGCTCCCTCCTCCAGCTCTCCCATCAGGCGGAATTTGGATTCTTGCGCTGACAAGAGGGGGCGCAGGGCCCCCTAAATGCAAGGGACCCAAGGCAACAACCTTGCCCCAAGGCAGTCCCTGATCCCTGATTATATACATCGGAAAGATAGGGATAACGCCAGCCTGGACTAGGTGATATAAAAAAAATATCTTATATTATTTTAATGTTTGATGCAGGGGGTCTCTGGAGCTGAACCCCATTAATTTCAGCTCAGGGACCCCATGCTTCCTGAGATACATCCGTAGGGAGTGCCGGTATCTCTCTACAGTTCCTGGTCCTGGTCACGTGAGCCAATAGGAAGCTGTGACCGGGACATTTAAACTGTCGAGATACTGGCACCCTCTACGGATGTATGTATCTCAGGAGGCATTGGGTCCCGAGAGCTGAAATTAATGGTGAGAACCCCTGTTTAAACATATTTTTTTTTAAAACACACAACAGGAAAATTTTAAGCCGCAATTACGGATCGTCCTTATTTGTGACTGATCTGTGGAAATTCCCGGGCCAAAAGGAACCGGCTGATCAGAGGTGGGTCCAAATCTGCCAAAAAATTTGCCCATCTCTACTCATACAGTATTAGGTCTCTGAAGGGGATTGACAAGTTGTTTTACTTAAAGCAGCAAAGTTGTTCTCTAATTCTGCACCAAGGGTCTTCTTTTTCCTACTGAAAATCACGCTAATGGCTTTAAATAATTGTCCAAATAGAAAACCTGCAACATCATCGGTTATAGCCCCCCACTGGGGGGCCATTTAAATCCCCTTAAAAAAACAGGAACTAATACCGGTAACTTCACTCGTAAGAAAGATTTGGAGAAATCCCCTGCTCCAATAAAGGGGGACTAGTTAGAGGGATTGCTGCTTATTCAAACACTCTCAAAAGTTATGTTCCAGTATTAAACAGGAGAGAAAAAGAATGTGTTTTGTACTCAAAGCCGCAGCAAGAAACAGAAAATGGATTTGGAGTATATTAAAAAGCACCAAGGTGGCAGGTAACCTTTTCTTTAACTATTTAAAGAAAATAATAATAATTTATAGCATGAAATATCTTTTCGGTTTTCCACAGAAAATTCTAGCCCCAACAGCAATTTCCATGGACTGCACATGAAAATAATGTTTTCCCTAGGGGGTAGGCCAGTGATCATATCTTGATGGCAGAAGAATACCACAATGGTTAATGTGCAGTCGTCTGAGGGAAGTTACATACGGTGAGCTGGGCCCTTCAGAGGTAAACTCATTGTGGAGGCCCTGCAAAGAAATATGATATATTAATACTGCTCTACAATGGATAAAGTATTTGGCAGCTGAGAATATAATTATGATTAAAAAAATAAAATGTAAAAAGGCAAAAATAAAAAAAACAAAATGAACGATGTTGGTGTTAAACGTGAATGAATGTCTGTTGACACTGCACATAAAGGCTTTTCGGTACATTCTAATTTTCCGACCGGAAAAAGGAAAAACCCGTGCACCAGTCTGCTGTAACAACTTGCATGCATTATACAAGGATACATTAAATAGTATTTAGCAAACCGTGATAATACATTTTTTTTACTTTAATACCGTTAATGTATTGGAATCACATATAAAGATACCTACACACATTTGTATGTGTACAGTGTAAAATATTTAAGACTTTGTTAAGAATGGATCAAATGACAATCTTCTTGTCATTTTTTTTGTATAGTTCTTGCTGACCTGCACGGTTTACAATATGCCATGATTCATTGCTCCATTGAGTCATAAAAAACAGGCCCAGTAAATCGTAACTGTGTGATAACTGGTGAACCCGCTGGAAACAGATTGTGCCAGCACTGCAGTTAAACCATATGTTTGTGGTGTTCAGGTAGGGTGTGTATAATACCATTCCCAGGCTGCTTTGTGACTACAGCCACGTTGGAGACAGATTACAAATAGAGGTGGGGAGTGGCAGCTTGCTGAATGCTGATCTGGCAGCTTATATTATGTTAGGCACTCATTCTGTGCAGAGGGCAGGTGACGCAATAGCTTTAACTAAAGCTTAGTATATTTGTATCTCTTAGACACTAAAGTCCTTTGCTTAACAATGTTACGTTTTCAGCACACCCGTCTCTTGATATGAATACCGTATCCAGTTATATCCAACATTCTTTGTGAAACAAACAGAATGGGCTTAAAATATATCAAAAAAATTAAAAAGTAAGAAAGTGCCAAAAAGACCCAACAGGTAGCAGGTGTAGAGTGATTTGAAGGATATCTAAAAAGGTCAGTGAGCCAATCAGATTTTGTTTCCACTACTAAAATGTCACATTGTTACACAGAATCTAAGTGCTGAAAATAAACAGGAGAGCAATATTTGAGCCCAGATGTTTCCATATAGCAAGAGTCAAACGGGTATTTTACCAAGAGTATGAAAGGGGAAACAATTTGCAAGGTATGAAACTACAGTACAAATAAAAGTACTGGTGCAATATATCATAGTAAACTAGGTTCCTTTCCATAAAAGAGGAAGTATATCTACATATCTAGACTTGGTGCTCACAACATGAGCATGTTAAGGACGGTACACTATCAATTCTATTTACTGTAATATCACATTGATAATTTAGCAACAGAATGTCTAAGAATGTAGTCAGGGACGCCAACATGGGGGGGTCTGCCGGGTTGGCGTTCCGGGCCCAGTGGGCCCGGCCCCCCAGCATGGCCGTGCCCGTTAATGAAAAATAAAAATGCAGTGTGGCTGCGGGGCACCTTGGGCTAAGCTTCTGCCGCGCCGGCGTGAGAAGGATGCCCGGCGCTCGCATGAGCAGCCTCAGCGTGGGACAGACAGTTGCCTGCAGCGGGGCGGGGCCGGCAGTAACTGCTGTGACCTGCCATCGGGCGCCCCGCAGAACCGCCACCCACCGCAGCAATAGCCCTCTCGCAGCCACCCCCGCAACCACCGACCCCCACAGCCACGAGCCCCCTTCCCCCCCCGCAGCCACCGGCCCTATGCAGCCACCGCCACACCATCCCCCCCCGTAGCAACGGCTTCCCCCACAGCCACGAGCCCCCTTCCCCCCCGCAGCCACCGGCCCCTATGCAGCCACCGCCACACCACCCCCCCGTAGCAACGGCTTCCCCCACAGCCACTGGGCCTGACCTGAGGCCATCTCCATGGTTGGGGGGAGCCCTGCTCCTTTCATTTATCCTGGGTCCCATGATTTCTGTTGGCAGCCCTGGTTGTAGTATAAGACAATAGGAAATGGTTTGCTTCCAATTGTTACTACCTAACTTATTCCTATTCTTGGCCCAAAACTTTAGATCTTTTTACCTTGACAACCAAAACTAAAGCTGTGAATAATATAATTTGGGTCACGTAAAAGAACCTCGTCTTATCCCGCAGATCAAGCAAGCTGAAAAGTAAGTGAAAATGTTTTAAATGCCTATGAATGAAATCACAGCTTTGTTTTGGAACCATGGGATGCATAATGAAGAAATAGTTGATTTCCCAAAATTCCACGGTAGGAAGGCCTTCTGGTCTATGTGACCTCATTTTTCAGGTCCGATTGATTACTTTACCCCTCCCCCCTCGTCCGGCAGGCTGACGCTTTCTCCCTTACACTCTGTCAAAACCAAGTCACTAACTCTTAGGGTCCGCTCCTCTATTTAAATACCAATGCTTATAGATGCTGTCTTTTATTTGAGATCTATTTTTCAGGGTCTAGAGAGCAAAACATCAAGTGAACCATTTCAAAATGGACGTTTCATTTACCAGACAGAATATAAATATCAGTTTGCATGAATACATCAAGGTGCTTTGCATCAAAATGTGTTTCCTTAGCATCATTTGTTTAAGCAAATTGTATAAAAGAGGTTGGATAGTGTGGTATAGGTAGCTGGTGCAGAAGGAACTTGACATTTATTAAAAAAAGATTTTCCTCATTAAAATGACCAATTACTAGGTTTGAGCTACTGATAAATTATAGGCAACTCAATATTTAGTGTAAAAAGCACTATTTTATAGTTCCTTTAGCAGTCCCTCTATACACCTATGATGAATGCAATGATGAGGCATGACCAATGGTTAGTGAATAAAACCATGGTAACTTTTGACAATGCGATAGCTGATTTACTGTGTTGCAACAAAGTCTGCGGACTACAACCTATTGATCCTTAAGAAAATTAGATTATTCAGATGGTTGTAATACCCTTTTGTAGGATCATGTATATATTATACCGGAGTTTAAGAACTCATCTTTTTTAGATCTTGCATTAACTTTCCTATAAAAAGATGTTAACTGGCTATTCTATTCCTAACCAGGTGATTGTTCACGTGAGTGGAAACCACATGTAATATAATTACCTCCTTCGCTACAGGTTCGGGAATCCAGGCTATCTACGGAGCCGGTGCTGAAGCTGACATTGATATTCACGTTCGATTGGCTGACATTCATGGCCTTGAATGACTCTCCAAGACTCTCCACAGAGCCAAGGCTGAGATTCTCCAGCTCAGAGCTACTCTTGTTCATTTTAAGGAGATGCCTTGGGGGGAAAAAAACATGTAGTTGGTCAGTTAATTCTGTGCATCTTGCAGCCATTAAAAACATGTTCACCGTACATATATGCTACAGGAATTTCACATGGAAGCCTCCCCCTCTGGCTTTCAACAGCATGCACATGTAAAATAAAATGTTACCATACAGGGGAACTATCTTTGTGGTTATTATTGTGGTTTATGGAGAAGCAGACAAGGGTTCAAACACAAATGAACATGGTGGAACTGACAAGGTACTACGAGTCATAAGTCAAATCTCTTAATGCACCATACAATCCACTTATTTCAACGGGCCATAAGGTGCCTTATGACTTGGCAGCACTTAGCAAATCTGGGCTTGCGTCATACATAATGTAAGGAACATTTTTCCAATGTAAAGTGCTATTAGGGAGTACAAAAAGGCAGAGATTGGTTATACTGCATCAGTACAGAAAGCAGTGTGCTCATTCTCAATATCTGGATAATGGGGGGGGGATTTGTCACCCCAATCTAACACTTATAAGTCATTTGAAATCATGATGAAGTTATCATGTAAATATGGTGATATACATTTGGGGAGGGGTTTGAGTTCCTCTGGTTAATCCCTTTGATCTGATGTCACTGTGTTCAGCAAATGGTTGCAGAGCCAGAGCTCCCTTTATCCCCATCATTATTGGCTCTCTGAGAACAGGGTGGGATAAGAGTAAAGAAAACGGATGAATGACAAACACTTCCAAATTCAGAGGCCCCTATAAAAATGTAACTTAAGAATTTCCCCAAAACCTAAAGCAGCAAAATATTAGACGTTCCCCCCACTAATTCCAGAAGCACATACACTTATGACAAAACAAGAGACTGCATATAAAGAACGCAATTCTTTTACTACAATTATTACACGTTTTCAAGTGTACAAAACGACAGTAAACAGTACAGCTGGCCAACACTGTGCCACTGGGACCCAATGTTACATACAGTATATGTGGAAGACGAGTAGCTCTTTGGCTTTGCAGTGCTGGACATGGTTTGATACAGTGTCATGTGCAAGTCATTTTATATATCTAAGCCTACCCAATTCTATGTGCTGAACAGAGTGCATTTTCAAAAAATATATAAGAAAAAATAAAACCTATAAAAAAAACTTTCTCCAGTACTTTGGTTTATAATAGTCACGGTTTATTCTAGTATTTACTTTCCTATGGTTTGCCTTTCAAAATCACTACAGCTCAGCTGAATTTGGCCCCTGAATAGAATTCATTAGGAAACATTGCTATAGTCCTGTGCGGTTGATTTAGAGCTCTGTATTAGGTAACAATATTCATATGGATCAACAACACAAATAAAAAGGACAGAGACAAAAGAGAGAGCACAATACGTTCTATATCCTGCACCAAGCTAAAGCTGCGTTTGGCTTACAACGTACATATTTCTAGGCGATTAGACTTGGAGCCAGTACAGAACACAAAAGATAAAGGCTAGAATCTCTCAGAAAATATGTGGAAAAGCAACCTAGTTCTGGCATAAATCAACAAGAATGTTTCTGAAAGGAGATATTGTGGTGGTTAATGTTTGTTCTCCTTGGAACATTAGCAATCATTAACCTCTCTTCCCCTTGCTATATTTACATTTTCTTCAGTGGAATGCATAAAATTGCCGGTAAATTGGCCAGTGTTTTGTGGAGGTTGGTGCCGATGCTCTTTTCTTGTCTTCTCAGTGTATGCAACTTGAATTTTGGGCTGAGCAGTGGATGTCCTTTGTGAGTTCCACTGCTGAATAGAAGTCACAATACTTGAGAGGTCAGGGCTACGGGATGGAATGCGACTAGGCCGCACTCCAGGATTTTTTTTATCCTTTAAAGGCTGTGGGAATAGGTGGAAGGGATTTCAAGGGAGAGACACACAGAAGGCACCAGATCATTGTGTAAATCAATCACCGGATTCAAGGACACTACAAATTCTTAACATAGCTCACCCCCCTCTTATGTAGTACTGCTACTGAGAAATATAAAACAAATGCCATTTAAGGCTTTGAGGTCGTACATTAACAAAGCACAGCTTGGAACTTATAACGGGAACAGCTCGTGTTTAAACAATCTTCATTGACCGTACCAAGAAAATGCCACCACAACATAAACACAAGATGCATAACAAATCATACCATTGCCATGGCAGCCCCCATGATGTCTGTGGGTTGATGTCTCATATGCCTGAGCATTGTCACAGAGAAATGGGTGCTACCGTATAAAGCAAGAATATTGTACATAGTTTATCATGGAGAAGCGTACAGTATAGGCAATGTTACCCACTACAAAAGATCATACGACCATTTATAGTTGAAAAAGCAATAAATTAACTAAACACAAAAGAGTGGATGTTAAACCTCTCCTCATTTTGCACTTATATTTTATGGAGTAGGCAATATAAATTGCTTCCTTTGAGGGACTAGTTAAGAAAGTGTACCTCATTGAGGCGATTCCACAGTTGCATGGATTTGTGCTGAGATACAACACATTGCTTTGATAATCACAATAATGACCATACTTAAAGGTCCCGTAAAAATTATTTTAGTTTAATATTTCAGTTTGAAAACATCTAGAAGATATGACTGAAGTATTTCACTCACAAGAAGGAAAAAGCAAATGTCATTCCTAATGATAGAAAATTGAACCTGTAAGAGAGGTTGAATCTTTACAAATCATCAGGCCAGTCAGTGTTGTGAGAACAAGACTATAGTCTCATAGTCATGTGTTGATCTAATCTAACAGACAACCTTTTGTGTGTCCCGAGTCAATTATCCCATTTATCTTACGGCACAGGTCAGTGACAGGACCCATCAAGCTACACACTTGTATATGGCTGTGCAGCTTGAATGCCATCCTGCTGCACAATGCCTGCAAGGAATGTTGAGAAGATAGCTCCAAAGAAGTGGGTGATGATAATTGCTAGCAGGCAAGTCCCATAGATTAAGGTGAAATGAACTTTACATGTTGTTCGGTATTTCAGAGTTATTAGGCAGAGGCCTCTGGTATAAAGAAAAAAGGTGGAGTTATGATATGAATAAATTGTCATTACTATAAAATTCTGGTATAGCAGATGGGATTTGTTTATAATGATACCTAATTTGAACAGAGGTGCTCTCACCTTCCTTTTCTTAAAGGCCAAGTCTCTCTAACCAATATGTAGTATAGCTGCAATGACATTAAAGTACTCGGCTACTCAACCATTCTGTTACGGTTGTTTCCTAAATCGGTGCACAATATATGTTGGGAAGCTCAGCTTTTTAAAGAAAAATTATATGGAATATACAACATATACTATTGGTTTTTGTTAGGGCTACGGATGTGGTGAATAACATTATTCCCCCAGATAACGCAACTTAACCTAATATAACTCAGAGTATCACAGGGTGTGTACTGCGATACATTCGAACATATAGAAAGGCCCTTATTCAATATGCTGTTAAACCACTTCCCTGGTTTTAGTCTCATTCATTTGAATGAAGCCGATCTCTTCTCCAGCACTGGGAAGTGGTTTCACTGTATATTGAACACGGGCCACGGGGAGAAAGATGCAGCTCAATACATCTGTAGTTGGGTTACAGAGAATACAGCAATGATTTTAAAGCATTGATCAGATCACTCCAGTGATCAAGTCACAAAGTGGGTTATGCCAGTATTTTGGCATCTCTGGCAGTAAAGTATTCCTAGATTTTGCAATGGCTTTTGATACGGTTGACCATGTTATCTTGCTTAACAAACTCCAGAGCTCTGGAATAGGGAAGCATGCTTTAAACTGGTTTCAGTCCTACCTATCAGGTAGATCCCAACATGCGTCTCTCAGGCTCTAACTCCAACCCCCTGGATATCACCTGCAGTGTCCCGCAAGGCTCTGTTCTGGGGCCCCAACTCATCTCGGTGTTCATCAATGATCTTCCTACAGCTTGTAAGGGAGCCTCAATACACATGTATGCAGATGACACAGTCTTATATGCACACAGCCATAGCCTCTCAGACCTTGAACACATACTTCAATCTGTCTTTTTGAGACTTGAAAATTGGATTTCCCAAAACAAACTGTTTTTAAACACAGACAAGACTGTAACAATGGTATTTCGGACCAAGGCTACATTTTTAAAGCTTCCAATGACGGAGCTCCAAATCAGAACCAACACTAACTAACACACCCTAACTCCTGTTACTAGTTTTAAATACTTGGGCATGTGGTTTGACTCCCATTTAACATTTGGAATGCACATTGATACCCTGGCATCCACAATCTATGCCAAACTAGATGTACTTTATAGGAAAAAAATCCTTCCTAAGTCTGCTGGTCAGAAAGCATATCGCACAGCAGATGCCAATGCCAATTAATCGACTATGGGGACATAGAATACGACTCGGCACCCCAAACCCACCTTGGAAAACTTGACACCCTCTACAATTCAATATGCCGTTTTGTTCTCCAATGCAACTACAACACACATCACTGCGAAATGCTCAAAGAACTAGATTGGTCTTGAGTCTAGGCGCAAAGTTCATCTTTCCTTTCTTGCATTCAAATACTTTCTGGGCAAGCTACCCATCTATCTGAACAAGCGCCTCTCCCTACCACATGCAGCACTTATCATCTGAGATCAGACTCCAAAAGACTGTTCATGGCCCCAAGGTTCAGCAAAGTATCCGGCCGTTCCTCTTTCTCTTACCATGTACCCCACAACTGGAAAACCTACCGGAGACTCTCACAGCCACCACCAGTCTCAGTTCTTTCAAAACTAAAGCTGTCTCACATTTTAACCTGGTCTGTAACTGCTACATACGTCTATAATATATATTATCTTTAACTGTGCATGCAATGTCTTGTATATAATATATACCCTGTTCATTTTTGTAACTGTATTTGTAACCATGTATTATTTGTCATCTTAACTCTATGCCCAGGACATACTTGAAAACGAGCGGTAACTCTCAATGTATTACTTCCTGGTAAAACATTTTTTAAATAAATAATCTTCTCTCACTCCCCCCTCCCTTTATCCTCTCACCCCCCTTCCCTTCATCCTCTCTAAACCCCCTCCCTTCATCCTCTCACCCCCCCCTCCCTTCATCCTCTCACCCCCCTCCCTTCATCTTCTCTCACCCCCCCCCTCCCTTCATCTTCTCTCACCCTCCCTCCCTTCATCCTCTCACATTTTAATCTGGTCTGTAACTGTTACATACGCCTACAATATATAGTATGTTTAACTGTGCATGCAATGTCTTGTATATAATGTATACCCTGTTCATTTATGTAACTGTATTTGTAACCATGTATTATTTGTCATTTTAACTCTATGCCCAGGACATACTTGAAAACGAGAGGTAATTCTAAATGTATTACTTCCTGGTTAAACATTTCATAAATAAAGGGTTAAAGACTACTTTGGCTTCTTGTGCCTCCTTCAAAGGAAGGGGATTGCACCAATAACCGTCTCTGAAAAAAAAAAAGTCTATACATCTCTATTTCTCCAAGCAGGCTATAGGTGGTAAGGAGTCGAGATAAAAGGGAAAAGGTGTTTTACAACCGTGTCCTTTGTGTTTCGCTAGCTTGAAAACGCCTATGTATTTCTGTTACATAGCTTTAGAACCAGACTCATATGTAACAAAAGTAGTGGGATATTGCAGGGGCTTATATTTTCACCCTGTAGATATATTTGCATCAGATCTCTTCCCCATCTTTTTTTCTATATACTGTGAAGATACCTCCCTCGTGCTCAAAAACATATGATTCCTATTTATTTGAGTGTATCTAAAACGCGTCTCCAGCCTAGTAAAACAGACTACACAGCATATTGATCAGGAGTCAAAGTGATTTGCTTGCCCAAATTTCACTCTGATTAATAGGCAGGTATACAATTTTATGTATTTATAAAATGTTTTACCTCTCATTTTCAAGTATGTCCTGGGCACAGTTATAATAATAAATGGTAACATTAAATATAATGTATAACCCTGTTCATATTTAAAGACATTGCATGCACAGTTAGATATAATATATATTATAGGCGTGTGTAACAGTTACAGACCAGATTAAAATGTGAGACAGCTTTAGCTTTGAAAGAACTTAGACTGGTGGCGGATGAGAGTCTTAGGTACAGATGCAGCGGCCGTTATTCGAACGAATCACGGAGCCATTTTTGTGTGCGCTGCTGTATTCCACGCGGCATTAACGCCGCCAATCGCCCCAGGCACACGTGTTTATCGCGGTTGCTTTGTTTGAATTGCATGGATTCTGTTTCGTATCCATGGCAGTAATGAATGAATTGTAATGTGCTACTGTGTCAATTTCAGTGTTTAACACTAAAATGCCATTTTCTGCATTCGCGTCTTAAAGGTGGGAAGGGGCGGGAAGGTTGGAAGAAATCACGCGCCATGACATGGGTATTCCGAGGTATACAACGCGTGAATGTTCGAATAACGGCCGCTGCATCTGTAGATCTTTCCAGTTGTGGGGTGCACGGTAAGAGAAGAAGGAGCGGTCAGATTCTTTGTTGAACCTTGGAACCATGAGCAGACTTTTGAAGTCAGATCTCAGGTGATGTCACCAGCAGTTTTTTTTTTTTAACAGCGATCACAATGTTCCTGTGTTACAGCCTAGTTAATGTACAAACCATTAACTAGCATGGTAATAAATACTACAGTAGAGATACTAATTTGAGAGCCATAGTGCAAAAGTAATGTCAAACACACACAGCCCCAGCAATATCAGAACCTAATCCCACCACACCATATATATTTGTGTCAAAAGGAGTGCTACTTGGTTTGTGAGCATGTACGCAACAAAACAAAAAAGGTCCAACTACATTTTAGTTTAAGGACCTGTAAAAAAGGCATAGCTTGGTGTGGTCACAGACTAAAAATGCTTTGACCGAAGAATTCTACTAAATTACCATTACTTACAGCAGCGATGCGCAAAGTGGGGGGCGCGAGATTTTCAGGGGTGGGGTGGCACGGTTGTTACCGAGGCCCCACACCCTTCCCCCAGGCAGAGAGGGGGCATTTAAATTAAATGGCGGGGGAGACACGAGGCCTCTGTAAATCTGTTTTACCTGGTCTGAGCTGCCTCTTTGGCAACACGTCGCCATAACGCAACATCAAATGACGCCGTGGTGTCAAATGGCAACGCGACGTCACGTGACGTCAGATGACGCCGCAAGCTCAGAGCCGGTAAATGAAGGGGGGCAGAAGCAGGGGGGAGAGCTGACAAGGGGGGCGCTAACAGAAAAGTTTGCGCACCCCTGGCACAGTATGAGGGGGGACATAAGTATTTAACTGTATAATGTGTCATATTGGATGTAGCTCTGGGGCCTTTTATCTTTTGTTATATACTTTAGGTCACAAACCCAGTATCACTCCTCATTGCATAAATATATATGACGTGGTGTGTCTGGGTTGAGAGCCTGCAGGGGTTGTGTGTGTGTTTGTAGGTTTCAATTGGAGAACAATTGTTTGTAGGTTTCAATTGGTGAACAATTGGTTGGAGGCTTTTGACCTCTCCTCCCTGGTTTTAATCTCACCCACCCTACTTTAAATAGCAGCTCTTGTTATGCACCTATGAATGACCAGTCTATTAAGACATTTCTCCCTCCATTAGAGCAGTTAAGAAAGCATTTGCATGTAGTTTTAGGACCTGTAATGGGTGTACTGTGGTGTGGTTACAGGCTTAAAAAACTTTGGCTAAAGAATTTGACTAAATGACCCTCACTTATGAGAAGAGAGACATAAGTATTTAAACTATATCATTTGTCATATTAGATGTAGCACTGGGGCTTTTTGTCTTTTGTCAAAAGACATGTCAAGTACAAGGACTAGGTAACGATGCCTAGTCAGCCCAACCAGCTCTACTACATGAAATATGTTTGGAATGGAAATCCTTTTTGTGCACGAGTGCACAATAATCTGTATATTGGTCTATGGTCTGCCGATGGGCCACACCTTTTTCTTTAATGGATATTACATGCATATTCGCCGAGTCAATATGTTTAATCCTTTAAACTAAAAAACGGTAATAAACTAAAATCTGTTAATTTGTCCCACCATTATTTGGTTAGAAAGAGGAAACAAGTACAGTATATTCTGTAGCCATCTGCCTAAAATAGATCCACAGTGAAAGCTCAACAATCTCATGGTTGGTAAAAAGTTGTAACTTTCATTAGACTAGTGTGTACAGTGAGATATAACACCTTCTTAGAACCCCAGCCTAAAAACATGAATTAGCTGTAAAAAGTATAATAAGAGACAATGTCATAGTATAGGTCACATCTCCAGGATAAAAAGGTGAACAAGTTGCCGCTGACCACATCCATCTGCCTTCTACTTTGTGATTACAAATCCTATTCCGAAGAATGGTTTGTATGACGTAAGTCCAATTAGCATTATTCTGCTTAAAAAGCATGCAAATATGAAAAGTTTAGTTTTACAAAAAGGCGCTGTTCTTTAAGACTAAGGGGATGATACAGGGAGTGTGCTTAGCTATTTTTCACCCATTTAATGACTTCTGTGAAAATTCTGCCCATCACACTGACTAAAACGGTATAACATCAGCCTGACACTTCTAATGTTTTAAAGTTTGAAGCATCTCAAGACATGATCTGAAACAGTCTCAAACTGATGAATACAAACATTAGCATAGATAATGCCAATTTAAAAGAAGGTAATTGAACATGCAAGTACAATACTTACTAAAAAAAAAGGCATGTCAGGGCAAGTCTCACAGTAGATTGTGCATGGTATTTCCTTTTATATTTCCATGAAACATACAGTACTTAATTATTGTTCCCGTCACTAGGTAATAGAGGATGATTTATAAACTTTTTATTATAGCATTGGGTCAACAAAGCTGTTAGAAATGCCCCCTTATATTCCATAAAGCTGGTACAGAACTAACATTATTTGCAGTTGACAAGATGTACTCAAACTTAGAACAACACAATCCCGAAATCGGTTGGTAATGAGCACATACCTCGATTGTTTCTTGGGTGGGGGAGGTGGGGGGTGGCTGGAATCCTCTATTGCACTGCTTACTTTAGCAAGTTCAACAGGACAAGAGGCGGATTTACTCATGCCTTGTCTGCTTTTGGGCTTTTCCAAGTTGGTTCTGTCATCATAATTACAACTAGCACTGCTGGAAGCAACAAGCTGTCCACTGCCCAAAGCACTTGTCCTTGATTGCTGAGAGAGAGAGGCCTCCTCCTCCTCTTCCTCGTCAATCCTGCACTGTCTACTCCATGATGCCTGGTACAACTTTTGCCTTCGGTCCCCAGATAAAGAAGGCAGACACCGGTCATTTACCTCCATTGTTTCCTTCTTATGAGAAGGTGAGCATATCATGCCAGCATTGTGTGTTGGTGGTGATAGTCTTTTACTAGTAGATGATTTGGTCATCTTGGGCGGTACAACAGCACTGTTATTACCATGGCATTTATTTGATAGATGCACAAGGCTCTTTTGGCTCACTTCAGCAGATTTAATTTCTTGTTTCCCTTGGCTTTGCTCACCCCAGTGAAAAGATGGCGACAGACTTGCACGGTCATTAGTAGATGATGGACTGTTGCTTGTCCACTGAACCCCAACTGCAGAGTCTGGACTGCTGAGATAAATTGTTCTGTTGTCTTCTTCTGTGTGGGCTGCCATGACCGTTATTTTTGCGGTCACCAGTGTTGTGGAATCGTGGAACACAGTTTTGTGCAAAGACTGTAGTTTCTCCTCACTGGCGTCAGCAGCCTGTTTTTTACAGCTTCCATCTATTTGCCCATCAGTCTTTGTACCTACCCCTACCCTACCTAAAACACCTTTCCTTTTAGTGCTTTCTGCATAAATAGGCTCACTGTGGCTTTCTTCAGCCTGAAGCTGTAGATGTGGCTCGGGGAATGTAAAATGCTGAGGGCTTGTTGCCAGGCCTTTTTTGTAGTTCTTAAGTGGATGAAACTCACTAATCTGAGAATCTGAGTTAGTGGGTGATGCGAAAGGGTTGTCTTTCATTCGGTCATATGAAAAAGTGTCTGACAAGGTATCAGATTTAGAGTGAAGCGATACTTTGATTTTGCTGAAGTACAGGTTCTTACTGCAACCCCATTCAGAGCTTTTTAACCCGTTTTTGGCAGGTCTTCCTTGCATTGGGTTGTCCAGGTTACACAATCCTGTATCTGGAATCCCAGTGCCCTGACGCACCGTATTGTCCCTTGATTGCAATGTTCCAGGAGGAGCTGGCTTATCTTTACATGAGTGTGTGATATGACGATAAGTCTCTTTGTTACCATGGGTTCCAGAGGAGTAACCACTTCTACTCTTTAAAGAAAGTAATGCAGCTTCTTCCTGAATGCAGTTTAATTTCTTGATATCGCCATCATCATTAGGTGTAGTTACCCGAGTAGATTCCTCATAAGAGGTAGGTAGCTTTTCCTTAAGAAATGTGGCTTTGTCAGCTGGACCACCAAGGTGACTCACGTAAGTCAGGTTGTGTACAGCATTAATCCCCATGTTCTTGTCACGGCTTTGTAGTCCATTTAAGACACATTGTGAAGTAGTGTCACTAGCACAGTTGTAATTATGACCGAAGGGCTTCTTAAAGTTGTCCAGGGTAACCCTGGAAATGTCCTCAGGTTTCAAAGTTGAATTGCTTGTTGAATACATTTTCCAGCTAACCTAAGGGAGCAGGAGAAGAAAGAAGAAAAATTAGCATTTTCTATGAAAACACACCAGATTCTAAATACTATGTTCTCTCTACGTAAAATGTATGGTATATACCATATGGTGTTTGAGGCAAAGGGATACTACTGTTACAGACTTATGTTCTGAAGATGCTATTGTTTTATGGAGTTGATTGTGCATTATAAAAAGTAAGCTCTTTAAAAAAGTACTGTAGTTTCTACACCGTTACATAAATATTGCCGTATTTTAATAAGTTACCCAATATGTACCCTCAGTTACTTTCCCCACAACCCTTAGAGATACATTTACAAAAACTAAACTTTGACAAGTGTCTGGATTAACTGTGCCCATTTCAAATCTGTTTTCGAACAAATATATTAGTTGCAGACAAGGTTGTTCTCTATTGACCTTTCCTTGACATGACTTTTGATATTTGACAAGATATTTATTGCACTATTTTTCTGTGGGGGTAGGGCAGCCAAAGTAGCGCTCTACGATGTTTACCAGGTCACTGCTGCAAAGAGGTTAGTCTCACAATGATCATATGGATTATTATAAGTTTTAGCCTTTTGTTATTGTTCCAAGTCTCTAAAGTGTGTTTCTTTTCCCATAAACAACTTCCTCAAAATGCAGGTCTCCTGTAGGACAGAGGTACAAAGTAGAGCTCTACTCCTCACAAGTTCACAATGCAATTCTTCATGTATTGCAAAGGCCAAGAACAGAGGAGAAACAATATTTCCGGTCCTATATGGAACTTTCATTAGGTGATGAAAAATCCATATGGGACCTGAAACGTTGTTTCTCCTCTGTTCTTGGCTGTTACGATAAATGAAGAATTGCATTGTGAACTTGTGAGGAGTAGAGCTCTACTTTGTACCTCTGTCCTACAGGAGACCAGCATTTTGAGGAATTTGTTTGTCTATGTTATGTTGGCTGCACAAGCAGGATTCTCCTCGCCTGAAACGATTTCCCTGCACTTTGGACCTTTTCCTATCATGCCATGGCACGATGGTTAGGGGGGGGGGGGGGGGGGGGGAGAAAGGGAGATTGTAGAGAAAGTAGGTTTTGCATAGCAGGATTGAAAGATATCCTATTATTTGGTTGGAAAGATGGCATGTCATTCGTATTCATAGACTCCCTCACTATCTTAATTCTACTAACCATGACCACATTGAGTAATCGAGTGAACAGCCCTTTCCACAAAGTAATGGTTAATGTGGTAAAGTGAACAACAAGGCAATAGCGCCCATTACATAAATAAAAACTTGTAAAGGGCTCCAACACCAGCACAGGCTTGTGTGGAGGCTATTCATCTGCAGAATAGATGCAGCTTGCAAGAGATCTATAGTGTGGTTCGAGTCAGAACACTGCAGAGATGTCACAGCTTAACCTCACACAAACACACTGAAGCCCTTATTCAATATGCTGTGAAGCTACTGTACATTGCTGCAGAAGATTTTAGTCCCATTCATATGAATGGACCTGAAACGTTCTCCAGCACTGGGAAGTGGCTTCACGGCATATTGAATAGGGGCACAGTCACACTCCAAGGACAGACTTTTTAAAAAAAACTTCTTATTCCTTGCCTCAAAAATGAATACACTTATAAGAACAGTACTTTCTAACTACAGAACATAAAATTAGCTGGGAAAAAAGCCAGATCGGAGGTACTGCATTAAAGACTCAATTTATATAGTTTATTACAAACTCTAAAAAGTTATATACATGAATGTGTTTTTGTAGAAATAACCAAACATGAATAGACTGTCTCCTGTCTCCTTTTGGTTGGGCCTTTCTGAAATAAAAGGATTTATAGCTCCATCAAAAATCTATTATTCCATCTATGATAAACTCATGTTTTCCCCTTAAAAACTAACCACAACCTGCAAGCTACATTTCCCCAGGGCTTATACAGCAACAAGAACCTTAAACTACTGCCTCTTTAAAATAAGTGAACTGCAGTAGGTTAGATAGAGTTGGGAGTGCTTTTTTGGAGTTTTGTTTTCCAAGTGTATTTGAAGAGAAAAATGATGAGCAACAAAAACATGAGGGAGTCAAGGAGAACCTGGAACTAAGGCAAAAAGGGAGAGAAAGGACACCGGAAGTGTAGTGAAATCTCCAGGGTCCCATGTGGGGAAAAAAAAGCTCTCTTCAATTCCCAGATGTAGTATAGCTTTGTTCTACAGATATAGTCAATGTTATTACTCCCACCGGTGTGCTGCAGCAGGGCATACACCATGCACCAGTGGGAAGAGCAGCCATTGTTTAGAATTAGCCGAAAATGAAAAAGGGATAGGGCTAACCTTACTTCTCTTGCATGAGAGCGCGCCAGCAGGTGCAAGATCATTGGTTAGATCTGTATACTTGATGGTGAAGTTATTTCAAACTAAGTATTTACTTCTATGCAGATGCCTCAGCTCCAGCACAGAAAGTGCTAGGACACTTTGCATTCTTTAATTAGCCGAGCAGTGATAACTTACCTGAGAGAGGGTCTCGGTGCTGTTCAGCTCTGCCCACACCTCAGCGGTATCAGAGGTAATCATGGTTGGCTTTACTGCTATGGTGGGCTTGGAATACAGAGCAGCAATTACACAGTCATCATCCTGGTGCGTGTTCTCGGACTTGATCCTAATCCCATTAAGGCTGTGCAACACTGGCAAATTGCCAGCTCTCACATCGGAGGGGGATTGAGGCTGCCGGTGGGCACTTCTTGGGTAGAAGCAGTTCTTGCAAGATCCGGGCTTCCAAATTTGTTCAACGAAGTTGCTGCACGCAGACATTTTGAAGCCCTCACTGTTTAGTGGGTTGGCTTTGTGCATCCTATGCCTGGAATTGTCGCTCTCATCTTGCGCCCTGCTCCGTGCAGAATGGATGGAAGCTTTTTTGGACAGACCTAAAAAAAAATCACAAGTCTCAGTCACTAAAAAAAAGTTTGGATACAATATTGCATTTGACAAAAATGTTACATTTACCAATGATTAACAGCAACAGTAAAACAAGACCTATTCTCCAAGGATTACAAAAATTCACACTTACAAAGTTTATTCTCATAAAATTAGTCTGAATTACCTACAATGCACCTGGTTTCTAAAGTAAACTGTATTACAGAATGTGGATAATGTGTACACCTTTTTTCACATCCTTAACATTAGTATTTTTCAATTGAAATATATTGCATTATGTTCTTGTGTAAACTCTGATGCATTCTCCCTTATGCTACATAAGAGAATACAAGTTATGCAAAAATTATATACAGTTTAAATTTGTTCAGCATTTGTGCTACACCTTAGTGTTTGATATAGGACTCCCCAAAAGGGATAAAGCTTTAATGACTTAAGTGGATGCCAAGATCTGATGTTCGTAAAACTGGCTCCTTTTAGACTGCAACGCAGACACGCAAATCTGATTTAACTGTATGTGTCATACAGTTAACTGCCAAGGAAGTTACTCAGTATAGGGTCATTGTCATATCTGAACCTTCCTATGAGTACATCCTTCATTCTCACGATACCAGGATATTAATGTTGACTATATGATTACAGTCTGTCTAAATTATGTGTTTCTACTGTTGGATAAGATTTAGTGTCCCCCCCCCCCCCCCCAAACACCCTACTTCTATGACAAAAATCACAGCAATATAAATATAGGGTCCTACTGTATGTGCATTTCCTCTTGGTTTATTGACAATTAGAACTGACACCTTGAACATTTAACATATCAAAAGTGTGCTCTCTCCTTTCACAGCTTCATCAGCCTTATTGCACACTTCAAACAACTAGCACCAATTGGTCTGCACTTATCATTGTTCCTTTTATGCTGCCTCTTGTATGGAGGAGTTTGTGATATAATGCTGAACTCTTTCAAAGCTGTAGGTTCCCATCAGAAAGGCAAATAACATGACAAACAGAATTGCCACGTGGCTGGGATCCAGTCCTTGTTCTCTGAACCCACAGCCCCTGTAAACTCACAACAAAAAAACCACCACATCCCGTAGATTTGTGTCAAAAGGAGTGCTGCTGGGATTGTAACCTCATGTACAGAACAAGAGACAAAAAGCCTCAGTGCTACATCTAACTTGACATATTGTATAGTTAAATACTGATCTGTTTGTCTTCTCATAAGCACGTTTTGTTCATCCAGTGCATTCTTGTTCATAATTGTCCTAAATATCTATGGAACATTCAAAAACTAGAGTTAGATTTTAATCTCATGATGACAAAGCCTGGTGCCAGCATTTCTACCTTTTGTTAGGGTTTCATTCTCTGTAAACCACTAGTTGTAAAGTCGTTTTTAGAATTAAAAACGAGGCCATATTTTAAGAGTCCCCACAAATACCGTGTTCAATTAATATTTCTCTGGAATAGAAAACTGAAGCAGAATTTGTGAATATGTGATCAGGATGAAGAAGGGAAAGGAAAGGCAATATGTACAAGGAATATTTTTTGGGCTAAGTGGGAAGCAGTAGATCCTGAAGCCCAGAAGTAGGCTCACAGTGGAGATAAAAATGAAAAGGCACAGTCCCACTAACAGTAGATTTAAACATATCTTAAATTAATGTAAAAATAGTGCAAAATATTATATTACAAGGCCAAGTGATTTAACGCAAAAAATAAATAAATATATATATATATATATATATATATATATATATATATATATATATATAAAACTAGATACTGGAAGAGAATAAAAGGTAGATAGATATACAGTAGATATGGCATCAGTGGGGTGGAATAGAAATGTAGCATTTGTTTATGGCACAGGAGACAGAGGAAAAATTGCCACAGAGAAAAAAACATTGTGGGTAGAAAGAAGATACTGTATATTTATCACTCTATTCAATATGGTGAGAAGTGATCAAATACATACTTAATGATTAATCAAATTCCATTGATTGCGCATCATCCTGCTTCTTATTCAACTAAATAGGGAAAATAAGACGAGAAGGGGAAACCATTTGGTGGGACCTGAAGTAGCCATGGGATGTGACAGTACATATACAGGAAGAGAAGGTAAGGAAGGAATGGTATAGGGATCTGAAAAAGGGGAGGATGTAAGACATGGTTTTGTAATGGTGTGCTCATTTCCCAGAATCCCTCGCTGCAGTGGAAGCACTGTATGCCACGAGATAACAGGGAAAAGCAGGGCTGCAGACCTGTGTAAGACATGTGAATATGCTCACAAGGGGATATTTTTTATTAAATGTAATTTAGAATAGACCATTCATGTGTGCGAGTTGTGGGAGAATTTAGAAATAAAGATATTTCTGTACTGTTACATAATAATGTCAGTAGGGCTCATGATCATATTTTAACTTCCCCATAGCATCACAGAGATGCTTTGTAAGAGATAGATATATATGCCTTATTCCATACATTGCAAAGATATCCTTCCCTTGCCGGAAAACCAAAGTGAACCAATGCCAGCAACATGGATGTTACATGCTGATTATTGATGCCCTTTTTTTTTTTTACCCAAATCTGATAACTAGAAATATTTTTAAAATGTTTATTTTTTTTAAAAATTAGTCTATAAACACGGTGATTTGATTCCCTCCAGCTGCTCCCTTTTGTGCGATATCACAGTGTTCAGCTAGTGCTTGTACAGCCAGAATTCCCTCTCTCCCTCTTGTCTTATCTTTATTGGTTCTCTAATAGGGACAGGGCGGGATAACACTTGATTGACAAACACTTTCACATTCAGAGGCCCCTAAGAAAATCTAATTTCCCAAAAACGAAAGCAGCCAAACCTTTGCTATGGGCACAGTTAGGTTTGTTTACGAAATCCAAATAGATTGTTACATTACGTATAAAAAGTTGTTTTATGCCCAGCTATGTGGGATTGCACTTTTGAATGATGCTAAATTCATGGAGTAGGAGGGTCATACACTAGGATTTATCAAGCTCCGATGTGGGTTATGTCCATCCCAATCTGGAATTATTTGCCATTAAAGTTAACGCTGGATGAGGTGTGGTAACCTGCATCAGGGCTTGATGAATCAGTCCCCATTTCTCAATCGGAGTTCATGGTCTTTACATCTCTGAAAGATCACCTATGCTTAGTAAGAGAAAGTCAGTAACAAGATTTAACCAGTAGGCCAATGTGCTCAGTTAGACCTGTTATATACAGGATGTGGCCATGCGTAGAGTATACTAAAATGGAGAGGTGCAACACTTTGACCGAAGAAGTTCGTGGCTGTATTTTCAGCGTACATTCTAGTGCAAAATCCGGAAGCGTCGCAAAACATATTCGTCAAATCATTAAAAGTGCAGGCGTGGCCCTTTGTATACTGCCATTTTCACTAAATACTGGCCCGTAAAAAGTGAAATTCTGGCAAAGTTTAGAGCAAAAATGTCACAAAAATGCAAAAAAAAAAAAACCAAGAAAAAAAGATGCAAACAATTCCTCAAAATCGGAAACATTTTGCATATCCTTAACGTTAAGTGATTGTGCTAAAGCTGACATGCATCATACACAGACAGCAAAGATTAGTAATTATGTGCAAAAAAAAATAAATGGTTCAGTAGCCATGTTAGTCTGATGTGTTAGCCAAATAGAAACAAATAGCAGCAGAATGCTACATTATAAAAGAAATGGAAAGAATTTAGGTAGAGAACATTAAAAAAAAGCTTGTTAAAAGAACATGTATTTTTAGATGGGGAACACAAATTATACATTTAAGCATTTTCTTTATTATTATTTCATTTAAAGTCATATTCTTGATTAAGAAAGAAATTGGTGTGCCACCACCTTTAGGTTTAAGGTTAAAATACCAGTTGATTTGAGTTTGTAGAAAGGATTTGGACAGTTACACCTTTTCCTAATGTTACTTTTATGTCACAAGCGCTTATTCCCATTATGCGTTATATTATTATGTGACGTCTATCACTGCTGTGAAGTGTTATATACACAGATAGCGCTATATATATATATATAAAGATCTACATATTAGAAGATTGAAATGCCCAGGCTTCAAGGGGTTAATCAGGACAGGTAAATTGAATAATCTACTGCTGAATGCCAAATCTATGATTAATTTATCTAATCCCTCCAGGAATGTGGCTTCACTTAACAGCAGCACAATGCACTGGCTCTGAACTATCCCATGTCACCAAAATGTTGCTGTCAAGCAATATAGTTATTGTTTGTTTGTTTTGTACACCTTGCAGTAAAAAGGTATTACTGAGAGCTGAATACATTTAAAGGCTGTTAGCAACGTAGACCACTTTGCTTTGGTCGTCTGCCCTGCAATAACATTTGTCAGTCAGCAGATACCTGCCTTGAGTAAAAACATGTGCTGTGCAGCAGCTGGTATAACATGCAGTTGCTGCGCACAGCTAGGTCCTAGAAGAGCTGCGTAAGGGCTCAATTGTACAAAATGCGGGAAGGTGGCAGTGCTATTCTGTGATGTCACCCAGCGCTGAGCAGCATAGTGATTATACCAGGGAGCCGGTGGAGAGCAGGCGTGGCCGTGAGCGGTTCGCCCTCACTGTTTGGAACCGCTCAAGTGACTGAACCCAGCAGGTAACTCTGCTGCTGCAACATTTATAAAACCGCGCTACTTTTTGTGGCCTAGACGTGCAACTTCGGTGGATTCATTCAATGTCGGACCAATAAAATGCATTACAATCTGGGAATTACAATGATATAGATGGGAGAACAGTTAACATTTGTAGGGAGCAGCGGAACAATTTTTTCAATTTTGGCTCACTTTCCACATGAACCCCCTTTTGCAGTGCGTTGCAGGGCCCCCTCTAGCAGGAAAAGAGTTAAGCAAAAAGAAAGGAAAACAAAAACAAAAAAAACTGTCAATGTAATGCTGACCTGCGCTCATTTCGCACTAGAGCAAAAAGCAGGATGACTCACCTCTTTAGTCAGTATCGGACTTAGAAACAAGTCACATTTATTACAGTGCTAACCGGCTGTAATAGACCGTTAGAGAAATGGCACCTTGTAACTGCAGAAATACGAAGTGCTTTGAGAAAAGGTAATCTCTCAATTCAGCTGCGCTATATGACACAGTTATACTGACTGCTTATCACACAGTTGGACCCATAAACGTTTATATGATTGCCCTTCCTTCAGTGCTGGAGAAAGATTCAAGTCACTGCAATGGAATGCACTGCGGGCACAAGGTAGATGCTCTTAAAAAGCCTTCAAAGAAGACGGGAGAAGCCACATTTGCACTGGCAACAAGGTGCTACAGAAATTAGGTTACCATTTGTGGTCTCTGGCAGGGAGGACTGCATTACTAATACACTTATATGCAAGTGATAGTACAAGTGTAAACATGACAATCGCATTGGCTCCTCCAGCTGTAAAGGAACATACAGATCTTGGCAGATCATAGATGACTATGTTGAATGCGGTGTTGATCAAATAAAGGCTATGCGCAATCTGGAAACAATACTCTCCTAATAAAAAAGCTTATTGCAAACATGGGCAGTTTATTTCAGATACTGGAAAAACAACACACGGTAATCCCTGCAGTGCCCTATCTTCTAAGGCTGATCAATTCACATTCCTGTCTTTTCTTTCCACATGGCTTGCCCTTGTGTTTGTTTTGAAGTGGTGGGATTTCTATTTTGAGGGTGACCCTTACATGCAAAAATAGAAGTACAAAAGAAACAACCACCATAATACATTGGATTGTAGTAAGGTAACTTAACTAATGGGTTTCTCCAAAAGACATTAAATGTACAGTCATAAAATCTGCCTTAATCCCATATTGAGGTTTTCTGTGTGTACATATTACTGTTGAATTCCAGAGTGCTTTACAATATTAGTTAAGATACATTTAAGCAGCCACCACTGGGTTTCCATGGGGGATGCATGGAAACCTCAGTGTGAACTCGAGTCACCAGAACAAATTCCTCTTATACATGGTTGCTGCTATTTAAAACACTGTCTTCCCACCCCATTGTACTTTCCTTCAGGTATGTTGGCACATTCTAAAAGTAGAATGGGTTGTGAAGACAATAACAATAAAATAACAGTAATATACACACTAGTAGATGTGGAGGGTGTGCTTCAAGGAGCTCACTGTACATCGAACACATGCACAATGAATCCAGATCTTACAGTCTCATTTGCAGTAACTGACATATATGGTACATAGTCCAAAAGATCCGAGTGAGAAACTACGACTGGATTATTTATTTACAAACCTTACATAGCACTTTATAATTCATCATCTTTCATATTGACCTGCTTTAGAATACAAATATATTTACCCCACAATTTCCCTTTTTGACTTTACAGAGCAGATACTTTTTAAAGGAGCTTCAACTATTGTGACAAGTAACATCCCCAAATAGTTGCAAAGTCAGCAAGCCTCTATTGATTATCCACAATGCTACTCTTACCTCTGCCACCCTCACTCAAGTAGTGGGGTAAACATTTATTTACAAGTTAATGGACCCGTTAAATGATATTAGGAGTTACTACACAGCACTCTTATTTTGCTATGTTACTGGAACCATTTTCAGCAAAGTAAGAACAAGAGTTATGTTACCAAGATACTGCTTCAGGTTTCAGGTCTCCACTTGCTTGTGCTGCATGAAAAGTGACCCCAGGAACAAAACTTTCCAATTTCTCCTAGAAACGCTCACTGGGAGACTACCTGCCTTGTGCGGCTGCTGCTTTCACACCCTGTCCCCTGAAGTCAGTTCCTCTTGTTAAACAGGATTCTCCAGGAAAGCAGCAGACTCACGGGATCTCCACAGCTTCCCCACCATAAATACCCCCACTGATAAACAATGGCAAAACAGAAACCTCTGTTTTGGGTTAAAATGTAACACCAAAGAGTTTCAGCTTTTTCCCCCCTAATTCCACCTATCCCTTGGGATCGAAACAAACTTTCCTTGTAACCCTTTGACTGCTAACATGTCAGCAGCCTGGGGGAAGGGGTGGGCTATCACAAGACAAGTAGAAAGTGAAGGGAATACGATGTTGCCTGGGCAAGTTCCTATTGCTTTTTTTTTTTTTTTTAAACACTAGTAGATGATGCAGGTTACAATCAGATCCCGAAAACTAAAGAAACTGTTATGCAAAACAATGTGTTTTTTTTTGTCTAAAGACAGCCAGATCCTTTTTCTTTTTTGCATAAACATGGTATGAGTTTGTTTGTTTACACTTGTAAACACACAATTCAAATAAACTGCATCCTGTTACCTGGTAGTGTTCAGGGGAGGGTTGTAGTGCCTTCAGTGCAGATCATGGCAAAATCAATCCGAGGATCTCCCTTAATCTGGATGGCATGCAGAGTCAATGGCAAGTGGGTTCAAATCAGCGTCACTTAATAGTATGTGAAGAGTCAGACTCGGCTGCTGCTCACAGCCTGTGCGGGAGAATGTGAGCTGCCAGAAGACTTCTGTTACTACTGCAGCAAGGAGGCTGGCTGGGGGCAGAGGTGGGGAGTGAGGGGTGGAGCTCAGCCCTTCCCTTCTCCAACTAGATAAGAACAGAACGAATCCTACACACAAGTAGCACTGGTTCTGTATTCATTCTGCAGTGCTCCACCCACAGGACACCTTTTGTCTGCTTAAACGGGTTCATTTCACAGTATACACAGGACAATTAATGTAATTACATTAAGGAAGACAAAAGAGGAGGGGAGGGGGGGGGACAGGCTGAGGACGTGTTAACCCCTTCTGTGCCTGTAATGTAGTGCTATGCCTCTTATGGACATCCTAGCAAAAAGATCCATAAAAGTTCAGAGTAAATGAGTACTTCAGTATTAGGCTGCGGCCACGCTGCCGCGACGTGCGCTATGCTTGGCGCGCTCCCTTTAGTGTTATCAAATGAGCATGGCCACGCTGACGCTTCGTGTGCGCGCATGTGCACGTACGCTCGGCAATGCTCAGCGCTTGGGGAGACATGGAAAAATGATTTCCAAGCGCTCAGAAGGGTCACATGATCCTTCTGCAACGAATCAGCACCAGTCAATGCACTCCCTACCAGAGACAATAAAAACAGTATTATTCCCCAGTTCTAAAGATTGAGAAATAAAGTGTAGTACACCAATCCGATAGATTTGATCAATTTTATTTTATGTTGATATTGTTGCCTGTCTACTTGGACTTTATTGTTATTGCTATATATATATGGAGGGTTTTTGTCACTTTTTTTACTCACCATAACTTAACTCAGTATTATGGTATATCCCATCCCTTAGCTTCTTTGCATACCCAGTCAATCAACCCCACACTGATGAGACCCATTAAGGTCGAAACAGCTGACTGTGGGTAGTTTTCTGGGTATGCACCTTAACCCTGGCTGTGCTCAAAGCTGTGACCATGCAGTAAGCTTAAGCCTATAGGGAACCATGTTAAAAATGGTTTTTGAAGCAAAAAGTGGCACTGAGTGCTCATTTGCATGTCATTTCCCAGAATCCCTTGCTGCAGTGGAAGTGCTGTGTGCTGGGTGATAATGGTGAAGGGCGTGGTTGCAGACCTGCCTTAGACATGCAGATGAGCATACAGTTATATTTACATATCTATATATATATACAGTGCTTGACAAATCACCCAAAAATCTACTCGCCGCACCAAAAAATCTACTCGCCACCTAGTCCCGCCCCCAACCCCGCCCCCGCTAAAAAAAAAATACATAAATAAAATAAATTGAATAAATTCCTAGTAAGAACATTAGTTTTTGACATAAGTTTATTTACTATATTACATTATACTACAATTAGTCTTTGTTACGTGTGTGTGTGTGTGTGTGTGTGTGTGTGTGTGTGTGTGTGTGTGTGTGTGTGTGTGTGTGTGTGTGTGTGTGTGTGTGTGTGTGTGTGTGTGTGTGTGTGTGTGTGTGTGTGTGTAAATGTCGGATCTAGAAAAAAAAACCAGATGTGAATGACTAGTTTCCTGCACCCCTTAACCAGTGTCTGGATGCCCCCGCTTCACAATATTTAAAGCAGCAATCCCGCATGGGATCTTACCTGATCCGCAGTTCTTCAATGTCCAGGTACCCTCATTCCCGCAATGTTATACCTGTCTTCTGGGTTAGGGGGGATTCCGTGTGAAGCTTGAGTCAGATCTGGAAGAAAGCAGTATAGGTTATTTCGGTGTAGTATAGGGCAGTTAATATATACAGGGTAAATAAGATATCCAGATCGAGAGTGTGAGGCAGAGAGTGAGAGAGAGACAGAGAGGGGAGAGAGAGACAGAGAGGGGAGAGAGAGACAGAGAGGGGAGAGAGAGACAGAGAGGGGAGAGAGAGACAGAGGGGAGAGAGAGAGACAGAGAGGGGAGAGAGACAAAGAGGGGAGAGAGACAGAGAGGGGAGAGAGACAGAGAGGGGAGAGAGGGAAGAGCGAAGAGACAGAGAGGGAAGAGCGAAGACACAGAGAGGGGAGAGCGAAGAGACAGAGAGGGAAAAGCGAAGAGACAGAGAGGGGAGAGCGAAGAGACAGAGAAGGGAGAGCGAAGAGACAGAGAAAGGAGAGCGAAGAGACAGAGAAGGGAGAGAGAGCGAGAGAGAGAGAGACAGAGAGGGGAGAGACAGAGAGACAGAGAGGGGAGAGACAGAGAGGGGAGAGACAGAGAGGGGAGAGACAGAGAGGGGAGAGACAGAGAGGGGAGAGACAGAGAGGCGAGAGACAAAGAGGCGAGATACAGAGAGGCGAGAGACAGAGAGGGGAGAGACAGAGGGGAGAGACAGAGAGGGGGGAGACAGAGAGACAGAGAGGGGAGAGACAGAGAGACAGAGAGGGGAGAGACAGAGAGACAGAGAGGGGAGAGACAGAGAGACAGAGAGGGGAGAGACAGAGAGGGGAGAGACAGAGAGGGGAGAGACAGAGAGGGGAGAGACAGATAGGGGGGAGACAGAGAGGGGAGAGACAGAGAGACAGAGAGGGGAGAGACAGAGAGACAGAGAGGGGAGAGACAGAGAGACAGAGAGGGGAGAGACAGAGAGGCGAGAGACAGAGAGGCGAGAGACAGAGAGGCGAGAGACAGAGAGGGGAGAGACAGAGAGGGGGGAGACAGAGAGACAGAGAGGGGAGAGACAGAGAGGGGAGAGACAGAGAGACAGAGAGGGGAGAGACAGAGAGACAGAGGGGGAGAGACAGAGAGACAGAGAGGGGAGAGACAGAGAGACAGAGAGGGGAGAGACAGAGAGGGGAGAGACAGAGAGGGGAGAGACTGAGAGGGGAGAGACAGAGAGGGGAGAGACAGAGAGGGGAGAGACAGAGAGGGGAGAGACAGAGAGGCGAGAGACAGAGAGGGGAGAGACAGAGAGGCGAGAGACAGAGAGGGGAGAGACAGAGAGGGGAGAGACAGAGAGGCGACAGACCGAGAGGCGAGAGACCGAGAGGCGAGAGACCGAGAGGCGAGAGACCGAGAGACAGAGAGGGGAGAGACAGAGAGACAGAGAGGGGAGAGACAGAGAGGGAGGAAAACTGACTGACGGGGGGGGGGGGGGGGAACTGACTGACGGGGGGGGGGGTAACTGACTGACGGGGGGGAACTGACTGACGGGGGGTAACTGACTGGGGGGGTAACTGATTGGGGGGGGTAACTAACTGGGGGGGGGTAACTAACTGGGGGGTGGGATGACTGGGGGGGGTGACTGACTGGGTGGGGGGGTGACTGACTGGGTGGGGGGGGGGTGACTGACTGGGTGGGGGGGGGGGTGACTGACTGGGTGGGGGGGGTGACTGACTGGGTGGGGGTGACTGACTGGGGGGTTACCTCTGTGTCCTGCACACACACACACACACACACAATCTCTCTCCCATACACACACACACACACTCAATCTCTCATACCCGTACACACACACACACACACACACACACACACACACACACACACACACACACACACACACACACACACACACACACACACACACACACACACACACACACGGGAAGGTACATGCGCCGGAGGGGAGAGGGGGGGGAGGGGTAGAGAGAGAAACACCCCGCTACTTCCTCCCGCCCCGCGCCAGCAGCGGGAGCACCGAGGGGAGAGAAACACCGGCAACTGCAATATCTTCAGACCCGCGCGGGCAGCGGGAACACCGGAGGGGAGGGGAGGGGAGGGGGGGGGGAGAAACAGCCCGCTACCTCAGTATGTGACCCGCGCGAGCAGGGGGAACACCGGAGGGGAGGGGAGGTGAGGGGGGGGGAGAAACAGCCCGCTACCTCAGTATGTGACCCGCGCGAGCAGCGGGAACACCGGAGGGGAGGGGAGGGGGGGGAGAAACACCCCGCTACCTCAGTATGTGACCCGCGCGAGCAGGGGGAACACCGGAGGGGAGTGGGGGGGGGGGGAGAAACAGCCCGCTACCTCAGTATGTGACCCGCGCGAGCAGCGGGAACACCGGAGGGGAGGGGGGGGGGGGAGAAACAGCCCGCTACCTCAGTATGTGACCCGCGCGAGCAGCGGGAACACCGGAGGGGAGGGGGGGGGGAGAAATAGCCCGCTACCTCAGTATGTGACCCGCGCGGGCAGCGGGAACACTGGAAGGAGGGGGGGGGAGAGAAACACCCCGGCTACTACAGTATGTGACCCGCGCGGGCACCGGACGGTGGGGGAGGGAAACACCCCGGCTTTTGCAGTATGTTCCGACCCGCGCGGGCAGCGGGAACACCGGAGGGGGGGATGTATCAGTGTATACTGTATATAAATATTTAATGTGTATTATATTCCCCCCACCTGAAGCATCTGTCCAAACTCCTCCATGACCGGATCCTTAAATTGTAAATTATAGGAGCTGACACAATTATACAGGAGGATATGAGGAGGAGGAGGAAGGGGAGGAGCAGCAGACGCGCATGCACACACTCACTGCCCCCCCACCCCCCCCCCCATTACTTACCCGTGCACAAAGGGCGGTTTGAAGTCCTGGCAACTCCATCCCGCGTCACAGCCAATCAGCTACGATTTTTTTTTTTTTCATTTTTTTTTTTTTTTCTCGAGCAGGGGATTTTTTTTTTGCAGAGCAGGGGAAAGGTTACTGGCCAAGAGCCAATATCCGATCGCAGCTGGCGAGCTGGTGACCGGGTTTGTCGAGCACTGTATATATATATATATTTATTTATTGACACACACACAATACAGACAATAACACGCCCCCTCCCTAAAATGCCACGCCCCCGGCTCACGCTCGCAAATTGCAGAAGGACAGCCTAGCGCTCATGCTTAGAGAGCTGGTGACGTCACTGTTCTCAAGAATGGTCAAGCTAAAATATATATGCATGTGTAAGGGGGTCACCCCCGGTTCCCCTGATTTTCCTTTGCCCTCTGCCTTACCCCTGTGGCAGTGGGGAAGGGGACGGCGACTTCTCCCGGCGGGCACCGCCCTCTTGGTTTGGGCGCGAGCTTCGCTCATGCGCAGTAAAGATCGCGCACGTGGTCCCCATAGAAAAGAGCTTTGCCAAGGACTACAATTCCCAGCAGTCTCTGGGGACTGCACTTTCACCCTTGTCACAGGCAGCAATGAAGCCAATAGAGCTGGCAGATTCTCATGCTGCAGAGTTGCAACAATGTTGTGTGCAGACAGGGTTTTTGTCAGTTGCAGCACATTGGGCAGTGAGAGACCGGAGCAGCCCAGGGAAGGAGGTAGGGTACAGGAGTCAGGGACTCCCTGTACTAGGCCAGCACCCCCAGGGCCCGAGATAGCTCAGCTCCCCAGTAAGGTGAGTGTTGCCAGGGACAGCCCTCAGGTTAGGGACCCTGCCACTTACATTAGTGGGAGCTGGGAAAGAAAAGTTAAGAGAGTTGGAGTCAGGGAGCTGTGAGGGAAGGAAGGGTGCGGGGAGCGAGTGCAGCTCCTGCCCCATATAGGTACCCACACCCCAGGTAGGCCCCAACTCCCCACTAGTTTAGTGGGTAAATGCTGAGGGAGGCCCAAGATAGGGACGCTGCCCTTAGTGTAGAGTGCTGCCTTGTCAGAGTCACGGCTGTTAGTGCTGTGAGGTCTGACAGGCAGGCACCTTGTTGCGCAGCACGTTGGCTGCAGCATCCAATGAGCTACAGCTTGCTGCTGTAGGCGCTGGGATTAGTTTAGCAACAGTCAGGACTGGGAAGAGTTAGGGGAGTGGGGCAGGTTATTTAACCCCTGTAGGCCCCTAGGAGTTTTCCCTAAAGCCATTACAGGTTGCTGTGCTGTAGGGACGGCCTATAGTATAGCGCGTGTCACTTAGTGCTGTAGGGACAGGTCCTATGTTAGGGATCCTGTCACGGTAGGGTAGATTAGACAGGGACACAGCGGACGCTGTGGTTCCTGCTAAGAGGTTCGGATCCAAGTTGCGGTCCTCAGAGACTGTTTCCAGGTTGGGATCGCCCCTGGCGGTCCACGTGCAAGGAGTCCGGTGTAGGATCAGACGGAACCATCACACGACTGATCCTTTGTGAAGCAGTTGGAGATCCGAGCACGGGAGTGCTCGGCAGGTACTATCTAATACACAAGTGCACCAACGGCCCTTAGTATAAATAGTGACTGCGCAGTCACCCATTGACTCTCTCTGCAAGAGTACGGGACATTGGGTGGGGTTCTTTGGACACTGGGTGGGATCACCTGGTGTTGGGGAAGCATCATGCGAGACGTCGCAGTTAGATTCTACTCGTGAGAGGGACACCTGTTATTCTATGTGGTCTTGTCTGTTAGTAAAGTCACCAGTTATTATATATAGGCTGTGTATGGTATTATTGATTGTCCTGCGAGGAACCACTCCCCCACGAGGTGGGAGCCATCGCAGGTGGAGGCGCTGCATTGTTGTGAGTGAGTACCCCTAGTATAATTGCCCCAGGTTCCCCGGGGCGGAAGCTCAGCCCTCCTGCGAGCCAACAGGTAATGCACCACACCCGAGTAACATTGTATGTTCTCCTTCACCCCACACTAAATCTGCGATTGGGGGGAGGGGAATACCCGTTACACATGTTTAACTGCTTTAATGGTGGGACAAAGTATGGCATACTAACTTGAGTACTGACACAAACATACATGGACAGTGAAGCCTGAAGACTTTACAGTGTAACTAGTGAAGCACTCACACTCATTGGCAGATTTCCCAGTAGGCCCGGGCCTAAGGCAGCACAATTTTGGGGTGGCAAAAATGTCTGCGCTCTCGGGCCTGATGGGAAGTCACTTACACATGCCAGGCGCCTCCTTGCTGCCTGCCCTCCTCCTCCTTTTGATTCGCAGCGTGAAATGACGCTGCGGACGTCACCAACAGGGCATCACACGGCGTCTTGTTGCCATGGCAACTTTGGTGACGTCCGACGCTGTGAATCGGAAGGAGGAAGAAGACATATGTAAGTGCCCAGGGGCGGTGGATTTTGAAACACTCACACTCACACTCACGTCCTCTTTAAACTACTGGTCTGGTCCAGGGAAACTAGTCCCTGGATTTCTGTGCCAGTCTCAGAAACATCCCTGGATTATTATTATTTGCCAACATATTCTGGGCACATTACTTAAGGGGATTTAAACGTAATAACATCAAATAAAATGTGATATATATCAGTTAGTACATTATGTCACGTGTATTACTGCTGTGAAGCGCTATGTACATAAATAGCGCTATATAAATAAAAATATGCATACATGCAATTAAAACTGCCCACATTTTTCTTTACCATCGTTAAAAAAGGAGTTTGTCTATCAATGCAATGTTGGCATGAAATTGATGCTGAGGGAGGCATTTTCATCTTGGATTTCTTAGTATCAAGGTGTTATCCATATTGGAAAAACCCTGACAGCTTGCAGTTAGCTGTTTGCCAAAGGAGAGTTAGTGATGATGAGTTACATAATGAACAGATGTATGCATGTATATGTAACGGGTATTCCCCCCCCAATCGCAGATCTGATGTGGGTGCAAGGAACATACGGTGTTACCATAGGTGTGGTGCATTACCTGTTGGCTCGCAGGAGGGCTGAGCTTCCGCCACGGGGAACCTGGGGCAATTATACTAGGGGTAACCACTTACTCAATTCAGCGCCTCCACCTGCGATGGCTCCCACCAGAGGGGGAGTGGTTCCTCGCAGGACAATACAATAATCACATACACGGGTATATAATAACTAAGGACTTTACTAACATGCAAACAACATATCACGGCAGTACCACAATATAACCTGTGTCCCTCTCTCGAGGAGACACCTACTGCGTCACGCAGGACGCTTCCCCAACACCAGGTGATCCCACCCAGTGTCCCGAGAATCCCCACCCAATGTCCCGCACTCTTGCAGAGAGTCAATGGGTGACTGCGCAGTCACAGTTAAGCTAAGGGCCCGGTGGTGCACTTATGTATTAGATACCTGCCGAGCACTCCGGTGCTCGGGTCAGCAATCTTCACAAAGGGTCAGACGTGTGATGAATCCGTCTGATTATCCAAGCGAACTCCGGCATGTGCGCACCGCTAGGGCGGTCCCACTCTGGAATCGTCTCTGTGGACCTCAACGTGGGTCCAACCGCTTCCACAGGAACAGCAGCAGCCGCTGTGTCCCTATCTATCTAAGTAGTACTAACGTGACAGGAACCCTAACCTAGGGCCTGTCCCTGTAGTACAGCAACCTGTAGTGGCTTGGGGGAACTCCTATGGGCCTGCAGGGGTAATGACCTGTCCCACTCCCCTAACTACCCAAGTCCCTTCAGCCTCACTACTTGCTAACTAGTCCCAGCGCCTACAGCCGCAAGCTGTAGCTCACTGGAGGCTGCAGCCAACGTGCTGCAAAACAAGGTGCCTGCCTGTCAGACCTCACAGCACTAACAGCCGTGACTCTGACAAGGCAGCACTCTATGCTAAAGGGCAGCGTTCCTATCTCGGGCCTCCCTAAGCACTTACCCACTAAACTAGTGGGGCGTTGGGGCCTACCTGGGGTGTAGGTACCTATATGGGGCAGAAGCTGCACTCGCTCCCCGCACCCTACTTCCCTACAGCTCCCTGACTCCAACTCTCTGTAACCTTCCTTTCCCCAGCTCCCACTAATGTAAGTGGCAGGGTCCCTATCCTGAGGGCTGCCCCTGGCAACACTCACCTTACTGGGGAGCTGAGCTATCTCGGACCAAGGGGGTGCTGGCCTAGTACAGGGGAGTCCCTGACTCCTGTACCCTACCTCCTTCCCTTGTCTGTTCCTTCCTCTGACTGATCTAACGTGCTCCAAGCCCGCCAAATGTATCTCTTTTCCCAGGGGTCTCCTAAGCCCTATTGGCTCCCTGGGGTCACATGGGGCTCGCAAAGGCTCTTGGGATATGTAGTCCCAGCTCAGAGCCTTCCCTGGTAGGCTAGGGGTTCGCGGGCTTTTCCCTACCTTCACTGCGCTTGCGCAAGCTTTCCCGGGCTGCCTCGACCTTCCCTCAGCTTTCCCTGCTCTCGCGCGAGCTATCCCTGTCTCGGGGGCTGTCCCTGCGCCTACGCGTCCCTGCGCATGCGCAACAGTGTCCTCAATGGCGGCGCCCTGCTTGTCCGGCCGCCGGGACCTTAGAGACGCGATCGCGGCCTTAGCAACCGCCCGATCGCGTCCCCGGCAACCGGCCGCAGGCAGGAGAAGCCGCGCTGCTCCCTGCTCCAGCCCCCACCCTTGGAAGCAGTCGTCGGGTCTCTCGACACCCGCGACCGAGCTGCCCAAGGGGAGGGGGGTCTCCAGGAGCCACGGGAGCTCCAGGCTACATATATATCTTTATTTATATAGCGCTCACAATGTACAAAGCGCTTTACAAAAGAGACAGTACTGTTCAGCTAATTAAAATACAATAAGGGCAACAATAGGAAAGGAAATCCCTTCGCCGGAGAGCTTACAATCTAATAGATAAATAATAAGAAAAAGGAGAAATCCTATATTCTTTGTACGGTTTTTTTTCTCCCTTTGTTCTTTTTCAGAAACTGCTGGGTCAGAGAAGGGTTAAATTAAGGTCTCTGACAAGCAATCTGCTGCAAGATTAAGAAACGTTATTACTACGCTCAATGCATTCAACACTGCCACCAGTAGAAACCCTGCATGGCACTGCAACACACCTGCTACAAGCTTTCTACCTAGGCCACACAAAAGAGACTTGCCCTACTCCGGGAGAGCGGTTAGGTTAGTTAGTGATCCAACAGAGACATTACTATTATTATCATTCATTTGTAGAGCGCCAACATATTCCGCAGTGTGGTACAATGGGAGTACAGAGTTATGTATATTACTTTTGCACTATTGTAAGTGTGTTTCATTCTTTACATAAAATGTCTTTTTTACAATATTGATCTGCGCTATGTAGTCTCTCTCTACCCTCTTATGTTGGACAAACCTCCCCTGAGTCCACTGATGGGATCATAGACTACAATATACCTTTGGAGAAACTCCAGGCACAGCGACATTTATTATTCCCGCTGTGTTACATCCTGCATCTTGTGAGTAGGCTGTATATAGAGCCAAGTCTGCAACATTTCTCCCAACATTGAAACACGTCTGCACTTATATTGTTTGCACTATTGTCTTTTTTCCCCACATGCTCCCCCTGGATTGTACGAAAATATTACAGAAACAGAATGACATCCCAAATAAGGACAAGCATCCACAAATACATACAGAAGGTAATAAGGGCCCTGCTCATGAGAGTTTACAATCTAGGCGGAATAAGGGGCAACGTTGAAACAAGAGGTAAAATGGCTGCTCATTGTGGGAGGGAGTGTGCCACACCTAGACATCTACAATAGTGTTTGTTGTTCCTTTCTTTATACCTATGGTGAGTAGTTTAGTACACAATTTGAAATTTGGTATTGCTATAGAGAAGCAGGACCAGGACGTTTAGAGCTACTGTACAAATCCCTGTTTTAGTGTAAGAACAGATACAGCAGGAGAATAGTGTTACATTGACATCCTGTTACGTTTTCTCATTATGGTGCAGTAACTTTTGATGCACGCCTGAGACATAGGTGGCATTGATCCTTTTTTGAGGGTGATGTATCATAGCACATTTGGAGCAAAATGTACTCAAATTGCATCATTTTCATCTTGTGTCTCTTTGCGCCAATGCACAGTATGAAGGTCTTTGCTCCCGGTTGTGCGCCGTTTGCATCACCTTTCGATTTGGGGAGTGACAATAGGAGGAGTTAGAGAGGATTTACACAGCGGACAGATTATAATGAGAGATAGAGCAAAATAAGGAGTGGCTCAGTGAGCAAAGACACTGACTGTAAACAACGTCACTGAGTTTGAATCAGAGGAGCCTGGTTCAATTTCCAGTGTCAGCTCCTTGTGACCTTGGGCAAGTCACGCACCCAAAATCATAGATTGTAAACTCTACAGGGCAGGGACTGTGTCTGTAACATATGTGTATATCTTTATTTATATAGCGCCAAAAGTGTACTCAGTGCTTCGCAAATTATACAGTACAAGTAATTATAATAATACAATAAGCGCTGCAAAATCAGACAATAGGAAAAGAAATCCCTGCACTGAAGAGTTTATAATCTAAGTGGTATGATGGAAGATTTACAGAGACAGCAGGTGAGGGACTAAGTGCAGTAGATCAGGGGTGCGCAAACTTTTTGAGCTACGGCCCCCTTCCTCAAAGCCGCAGCGTTCGCGCGCCCCCCCCTCCCAATGGCTTGGCGTCAAATGACGTCGCGGTTCATGTGACGTCATGTCACTGACCCCATCGCATTATTTGCCGCACGTTGCCATGGCGATGCATCGCCGAAGACCCGGCAGGCAGCAGGTAAGTGAATTACAGAGGCCTCACGCCTCCCCCAGCATTTAATTTAGAAGCCGTGGGGAAGAGCGCAGGGCCTATGTAACCCGCCATGCATCCCCTAGAAATTCTCCTGCCCCCCCCCAGTTTGCGCACCGCTGCTGTAGATGGCAGTGCTTGGGCACAATCGTTGGTAGGAGTGACTGTGGGTGTGAGACAGTAGCCATGAATGCAGGCTATTATGATGCTTCTTTTGCGAGGCAAGTTTTAAGGTTGGTTAGTATTAAATTAGATAGGTTAACACCATTTGCAGGGGAAGAGATGGCAGGGAGGCGTGGGTGAGAGCAGGTTTGTATATGGCTGGGTTAGGAAAGAAATCCCCAGCAGCAGGAAGAAGTAGATAGACAGAGGGTGTGAATAGGATTTGTGGGGGTTCATTTCTATGTGCTGAATACCGTGCACTATACTGTATTTTTGAAGCGCTTTGGAGAAACGTGCTATATGAATTAAAGTTATTAAATAAAAATAAAGCTTGTAGGGACATTCACATATCTGAGACAGGTCTGCAACCCTGTTTTTCCCCATTATCTCTTAGTATACAGAGCTTTCACTGCAGCCAGGGATCCTAGGAAATGACATGCAAATGAGCACACAATGAGATGTGGCAAACTCTGTGTGTCACTTTTATATCTTGTATTCGCACCAAAAAAATCTGCCAGGTCTAAGGTGACGTAAACTTTTCTGGCTCACAATTTGCATCAAATGTAGGAAATACTTTGATACATTTGACACAAGTGTTTGTAGAAAATGAAGAAATGTGTAAAAATAAACAAGTATTTGCCTTTTTTATATTGTTACATCTTTATGTCTTTGCTTATTAACCCCTCAATTTGCGGTTTTGGCGGTATCAGACTATACAGTATGTGCTTAGCAACATTTAAGCTCAGTTTATTGAACACTTGTGTACATTCAGTGGTTTGTGTATACCCTGCATTTTTTTTGTATTTTCTCCTATGCCTTACATTGTGATATGTGGGAAAGGCATGATTTAATGTTTCTTTTGTTTTCTAAACATCAGGGATTTTATCACACTATTGGGTTGGTATGCAACAAGAGCTGCTGGCATTAGATTCTCGTGGCATCTGGGTTGTGGATAATTAAATGCAATTCAGGAGCTGTGTTGGCTTCATTGTGACAAAAGTCCGTGTTTAGGCCTAAACGTTGACTCTTCAATAAATAAGCAGCCTGTGTTTTGAAGCGGTCAGTGCTGAGTGATTTCTTCATCACAATATGAGTTGCATCAAAGGAAACTCTTTGCATGAATACACAGGACCCCATAGAGATTTGTGGTCCTCAGGGAAGGTTGTGAACCACTTTATCTTGAATCCATTTTATTTATGGAGATAAGCAACAGTATTTCAAGCACATACTGTACTGTACTATATCTAAGGCAACTTATGTGGCACACAGGAAGTAAACTCTGTAACAAAGCACGTTCTTTCAATTTTGGAGGGGAAATTGTGTCAGCATTTCCTTTGGGAATGGATGCAATTTCTGGATATTTACTCACGCTTCCTTTTTCTTTCTGATCTTTTTCCATTTCCTTACAAGGCCACAGAAATCTAACTTAACCCCGTTTTGACCAGAACATTTTTAGTGTTTAAAAAAAAAAAAGTATTTTACTAGTTATCTCACATGAGACCATTTCCTAGTTAGGAACAGTGATAAAGGTTTGATTACCATCAGCAAGATTTAATTTCTTGGCAGAATTGGCAACACTGTACATGGTAGAATTTATAGCATTCTAAATTCCGGCCACAATGATTTTGCTGTGTAATATTATTCCCTAAGGCAAGACGGAAATAAAGTGATCTCCCCGTGATCACCAGGAATGGATCATTTGCCTTGGATCAAGCTTTCTTACTTAGTTGACCAGTGATCTTCCTTTATAACACTCCATTATAACAATATATACACAAGTTACAGTGCCATCTAATAAGTCCACAATTGTAGACAGGAGAATAAACAAGGGTGCCTCTTGATAGTACTGCAGTTTACTTTAGTAAAAAGACTGATTTACAATGTGCCCCAATTTGCATGTATATCTTTGTTTATATAGCACCGGCAGGGTACTCAGCGCATTACAAAAGCAATACAGAACAGGAAATTATAATAATACAATAATCGCAGCAAGTCAGACAATAGGAAAGGAAATCCCTACCCCAGAGAGCTTACAATCTATGTGGTATGTTGGTAGACACAGAGACAGCAGGTGAGGGAATAAGCGCAGTAGATGTCAGTGTTTGGCCACAATGGTTGGTAGGAGCGACTGTGGGTGTGGGACAGTGGCAATTTAAGTTTGAAAAATGAGCTTCTAGTTGGTTAGCGGAGGCACCAATATGCTCCTGCCCTCCAATTTTCTGTTTATTCATTAATATCAGCTCATCAACTGCACCCACAATATTAATGAATAAACAGAAAATTGGAGGGCAGGAGCATATTGGTGCCTCCGCTAACCAACTAGAAGCTCATTTTTCAAACGCACTCCTGGGCGGTTAAAACTTAACGTTTAATAATTAACTTGCTAAAATTAATTCTACATACAAAGTATTGATAATATACACACAATGTACTTATAAAGGAAGGGTGGTGGGGAGGTAGGGTTGGGCTAGAGGTGTATAACACTATTGCATATATCTGAAATGAATCAGAAGAGCTAATTAACACCTGATGTTGCCTATTGTTATAGAACATTGGATCTCTGAATTACAGTCACTAACGAGACTCTAATCACTATATCAACATATATGTGTTGTGCGGCATAAAGCGTAGCATACCGATCAAACCAACCTGTAATTGTGGGATGTAGCACCAAACAGTGTGTTGATAGAATAATTAACTGCTGTTCTGAACAAATAAAACATAATATTAACACTGTAGGTACAACACAATCACAAGTTGGAGGTATGTGGATTGACTCTACGCCTGATAATGTTAACATACACAGCACATAGATCAATAACAAATATAGCTAATAAAAAGTATAAATGCCTGGAATCAGCTGTGACTAAACACTCTGCTTAAATGAATACAAGCAGCACATAAATTGAACTGTGGTTTATGGACATGCCGTCTAAGTTAAACAGTGCTAATAAGACAATATCTTATATAGAGCAATCAGCGTCAAACAATCATATGGTCTGCTGCAAAGCACTGTGCCTTCATATATAGTAGCACTCAGTTGGCAGTGAGTGGTGCATAAAGCCCTCAATATGACAGTCAGTGTTTGTTGAATCAATGTATCCAGTGCATAACATTGAACCGTCTGACATACATAATAGATAGCACTGAGACAGCCACAAACAAAACCCACAGTGTGAAAGCCAACAACTGAACCGAGACACAAGAGCAAATAAAACGAGTCTGTAGCAGAGACAGAAGATACAGTGTACCAACGATACTCGACTCCCACCAGTCCCTCCCTGATGACATCACCACGCCGAACGCCCTACGCGTTTCCTTCCTACACGGAGATTCTTCAGGGGCGAGTGAATAACAGCTGAGGTCGGAAGCGTGTATTTATAGCGTCACGGGTTACCATAGTAACCCGTGGCCAATCGGAAAGTCGCAGAATGCTATTACGGGCTGACAACAACGCTATCCTGACCTCAGAATTACTGACTGCAGTAGACAGCAGTATGTGCAAAGTACACTATATTAACCGCACAGGAGTGCGTTTGAAAAATGAGCTTCTAGTTGGTTAGCGGAGGCACCAATATGCTCCTGCCCTCCAATTTTCTGTTTATCCATTGGGGTTTATATTAACCAATTCCATGTCTTTTGAAATAAAATTATGTATAAATTAGACAAACAATTAGTAATTAAGAGTCGGGGTATGTGCAAAAGTAAGTGAAACCTTGGTTTTATCAGCTAAATTAAAGGGGATAACAAGAATAAGGTGTTTAAATAATTAAGTAGATCTTCAGGAGTGAGTGTGTGAGTCCCCATCCTATATAAAGGTTAGAAACTTTGTGAGTTTGGTCTGCACCATATACTGTAGGTGTGTGGAAACACGTCATGCCATGATCAAAATAAACCTCTGAGGACCTCAGAAAAGCAGTTATTGATGCTCATCAGTCTAGAAAGGGTTACAAAACCTTTTAAAAGGATTGGCTCCACCAATCCACTGTCAGGTACTCTACAAATGGAGAAAGTTCAAGATGACAGTCACTCTACTCAGGAGCAGTCATCCTACCAAAATCTCTCCAAGAACAAACCTGCAAATCATCCAGGAAGTCACAAAGAGCCCCAGAGTAAAATCAAAGGATCTGCAGGCCACTCTCACCTTGGTTAATGTGAGTGTTCATGACTCAACTATCAGAAAAAGATTGAACAAGAATGGTGTTCATGGAAGGATAGCCAGGAAGAAACCACTGCTCTCTAAAAAGAACATTGCTTCCCGCTTAAAGTTCGCGAAAGAGCACATACATGATCCACAAGACTAATGAAAATGTTCTCTGGACACACAAGTCAAAGATAGAACCTTTTGGCCTCAATGAGAAATTGTATATTTGGCAAAAATCAAACACTGCGTTCGATCAGAAGAACCTCATCCCAAATGGCAAGCATGGTGGTGAGAGTGTGATGGTTTGGGGCTGCTTTGCTGACTCGGGACCTGGTCGGCTTGCCATCATTGACACAACCACGAATTCTGCATTGTGAAAGTGGGTCATGCAGCAAGACAATGATCCTAAACATGCAAGCAGATCTACAGACGAATGGCTGCAGAAGAAGAAATTCCATGTTTTAGAAAGGCTTGGTCAAACTCCGGACCTAAACCCCATTGAAATGTTGTGGCGGAACCTGAAGTGAGCTGTCCATGCAATTAAGCCCTCAAATGTCACTGAGTTGAAGCAGCTGTAATGAGGAATGGACCAAAATTCCTCAAAACCGATGTGAGAGACTGACCAGCAGTTGCAGGAAACACTTAGTTGAAGTTAGTGCTGCTCAAAGGGGTGCCACCAGGTACTGCATCTAAAGGTGCACATACTTTTTCACACATGGATATTGAACGTTGAATAATTTGTGAATAAATAAATAAATGTAGAATAAGTATCATGTTTTTGTGTCATTTGTTTGTTCAGGTTATCTTTATCTATTAGTTGGACTTAAATTAAGATCGAATAAAATTTTAGGGTTGAAATATGTGAAAATCCTAAGGGGTTCACAACATTTTTCTCGCCCCTCTAAGGCACAGACAATAAGGGTCTTGTTCTATAAACACTGAAGCAGCTGTTTAGGCCGATTTTAGCCCAAAATCCCTATTGAAGTCTTTGGTGTATATAGAGTTACCCCCTAAATAACTTGAAATCCATTTTGGAGAGTCTTGATAAAATTGACCATATGCAGCTGTGTCTATTAGATTGATCAAAATACACACAAACTCTCCTGATTTGTGGGAAAATCTCCCATCCCATCCTGTCACCATGTTAACCCAGTGTGTCAGAATTCCAGCACCTCCAGGTCACCCTCCTGCTGGTTGCAGACATTTGAATGGCAACATTGGAGGAGTAGAACTGTCTTTAGCAAGAACAAGAGGCGAAGAATTGCTAATGGACTATACAGTTCCACAGCTAGTACATAGCAGGAGAAAGCTCGCTGAGATACTGTACTAATGTGTGATGCGTGAAAACGGCCTGGGAAGAGTGCAAAATACAGGATTGTGGGAGCTTTCCCTCTCTTTGGGAAAGCAGGATAGGAGAGAGAGAGGAAACAGGAAAGTGGGGTTGGGGTTGACTAGACAATGTAGGGACTTTAAGTAGAAGTTTTTAAAATCTTTCCAGAATGGAAGAGGGAAGTAGGGGGATGTGTGAAAAGTAGGGCTACTTTGCAGGAAAGCATTATCATTACAAACACTGTGGCAATTAATGCTTTATAGACACAGTTTATAAAATCTGTTATACTATTTGTGATAGAAGAAATCAGAAAGGGGTGGACACTTTTTAAGAGACATCTTTGAATTTGTAAATAATAAATTGTATTACACCGCCCTGTACCCAATGCCATGCACTACAGCGCCTTGAGTGCATGGAATTGGGTAGATGGATATGAAACCAGCGCCTGATTTTATTGCACCTATTGTTGGCATTTGCTATGGGGGGAAATGACATTCTACCAAGTTCTTTCTTCTTAAATAAATATATTTCCTATATTTATTTTATTTTAATTAGGTAAAATAGCCTTGATGTGTGTAATTATGTGTGATGCCAGGTCCGGCTTCCTATTCTTTTAATACAGTACTTATCTGCAGGAAAGTCCTTCTTCACTATGATATGGGGTTTGCAAGTTGTATTTGGACTGGGTTAGACTGTATAGATCAGCAGCTGTAAGCAAGAGAGCCAATCATCATTTCGCTGTCGCTGTTCTTTAAACAGAGCATTTTCATTGGAAATTCATTGGAAATTTGTATACTCATCAATACTTTTATACTGCTGCACGTTCACTCACAGAGAACATTGGTGGGAACATTAAATTAAGTCATATTTAAGTAGCACAACCCATATCTACCCAAGAGCATGACTTGCGTTGTACATCGTTTTACTCTCCAGTTTATTACATGTTGTGTCTTCAGGCATTGATTCTTGGCCAAATACATCCAGCATATTCAAGTGAACGAAAAATACTTATTTTTTTCCCCCTCCCAATCTCATATCGTTGGTGGCATTGCCACAATGGCAGTTAAAGTAAATTGGACACACAAAGCAGATGCAACAGCCAGAACATTCCAGTCCGCACCTGCTGCCTGTGATTTACAGGCTTTACATGAATAAACAGTCAACGGATATTCTAACAGTGCTGCGTTTTTCAAAGCCCCTTTTCTCTAAACAAAGGCCCTTTCAATTGCTTAACCCCCTCATTTCAGGATGAGTTAAACATCCATGCTAACTAACATCGTAACTTGAAAACATGACATGTTTCCATTTTGTGTCAGGCAGGACTGTGGTATGTTGGGAAATGGGATCTGTTGTGCTCTATAAAGGAATGTGGCAGGATTTGTTTTGCAGCTCATTGGCCCCAGTACAATATGCTATGAAGCCGTCTCCTCCTATATTTACCCTTAGATATATATTTTGCAGTCCAGGACATGATTTACCCCCCACCCCTCCCCCCTAAGTTGGTGAACAGGTTATTTTTTTTTATTTAATAGCAACCATTTATAACAATGAAGGAAACGTGGAATCCTCCTCCTGGCGTTCTTTGAAGTGTCAAAAAATTGTTCATTCCTTTTATTGTCTCTCTTGGTCTTTTCTGCACATCTGCGTCTAGCGTGGCATGTGAAGTATGTCATTTCTATTCAGGATTTGGGAGCTCGGAATTTTTATTCACCAGAGTAGGTGTTGCTGGTGCAGCTCTACACATTCCACACACGAAGAAGACCCAAGGAAAGCATTGCAGATATGCACACAGGGCTGGGGTTTCTTGTGCAGGACACATCACAGGATCTGCTTATCAATGCATCGGCTCTTTTTTTTTAGGCTTGATCTTGGGGAAATTAAATGATCACTTTTTTGCCTGTTGTACCAAAGATTACATTTAGAAATGTATCTATTCTCTGCTTGGTAAGGTAACCAAAATCAATTAGGTGGAGTACACACTCTAAACAACATTTTTAAAAGGATTATGCAGGGGCCGCAGTGCCATTAAAAAAAGCAATGCTACTTTGATTGAGTGCAGGAAAGCCCAATATTTGTGGACAATGGTGGGAAAAGCGCTAAAGAGTTGGGTTGTTTAGATTTGAAGAATAAAAAAAAATTGTGTTTTTTTTCCATACCCCATTGTACCATTATATAGTATAGTTGACCACTGAGATTGTGTTCATATGCTACAAGTCAGAGGCAGACCATTTATGGAATAGATTGCTTGTTTTCTAGAATCCTTGCTGAATAAGAATACCGCCACATACTGTAAAGCCATGCGTGCCTGATCCTGTGACAGAAAAGGGATTAAACAAATTAAGAAATGGCAATCTAGGTTTAGGTATTATCCCGCGTCACATTATTTTAGGGCAAAGTTTCTAATGCAGCAATCCATGCTACTCGTTTTCATTTATATATTTCTGTTCTAGATATATTGTATAGAAAGTGGGGATATATAGGGTGGCGCTCTCTACTAGCACTAGTGATGCTGAAACACACTGCATAGGTGTGAACAAATAAAGTGCACAGTGCAAGTGACTTATAAATAATTATTAAAGTGTTAAAAATAATAAGCTGTGAGCCTCCACTCAACCTTCAAAAAGACGGTTTCTACGTCTCTTCAAGTAATGGGTAGGAGCAAGTTTGAGGGAGCGGTGGATATCACATCATACATGAAAGATAAAACATAACAACCAATAGTCCCCTATGTCTATTATAAATAAATAAATAAATAAATGGAGTGCTGAAGTGTTCACTGTGTATAATCACATTCTGGTGAGTATATAAATGCAGAATCCAATCATTAGCACTGCTTGCAGGATTAGATGGGTTAACCTTCAAAGAGAAAAACAGGAACACCATAGCGCAGATCTATTAACAAACTTTATCTGAATATTAAAACTGGTCCTGGCACATAAAGTGCGCACTTACAAGAAGGCCACTTGGTGAAAGGCAATTAAACATCAATAATTGAACTTGGCGGCGATCTCACCGCCTCTGCACTGCTACGGTGATCACTGCGAGGTGCCGGTTGGTACAGCTTCTGGTTGCGGCCGCCCGGAAACTTTGGTCGTCTCACTGGAGTTCCCTGTTTGGTGCAATAGAACTCAACACGTTTCTCTGGGTGTCCCCGGCTTCATCAGCATCTATTGCCTAGCCCACACGCTCTGAAGATTAAAAGGGACTCAGAACTTTTGATTGGATACAGAATCCCCTGCTCTTAAAGTTGCGCTCAAGTGATTGGTGGATACTATATCAATTGAGGGAGGCAGTCTAGAAATGCTTTACATGAGCACAATAAACATGCATTTCGAATAACAATAACAACTACAATTGAAGAACTATAATAAAAATAATTTAAAACAGACTTGTATGTGATATCTCCAGAGTGTAGTGCTGGTGTCAAACTAAAATGCAGTGTTAACTGTATTACATTATTCCTCTGCTCTACAGTCTTTAACATCGACATTTACTATGGTCAGAACTATGGATAAATATAGAATATTAAATGTCCTCGTTATAGAAATGTCACAGTGTCTTGGAAGACACCAGCAATACAACACATTAAACATGTTAAAACAAACAGATGGATCACACATAGTAATTTTATATACATTAACCGACGCAATCTTCAGTCGTAGGTGAGTATATCCTCATATGAACATGTATATGAGATAAAAGAGAGAAAGAGGACCATACATTAATATATTCATACTCATACTCTGTTGAAAGGTGGGTGTAAGGTATTCACAGTAATCACCCTCTACCTATGAACATGTCAAAATGTAATGTAATATATTATAATACATTTTTCTCATGTTTGAATATACTCTAAAGGCAATAGTAAATATTAATATTCCCATTGATAGATACAACTCCTATTGCAGAGATGACTCAATACACAAGGATATTCAAAATCAAAAACACCCCCTGGCACTTTGTGGGTCAGTGTTCTTAATTTGTGTATCCAATATGTTTCCTTTCTCATGAGGTCCACGTCCCTGTTCTCACCTCTCCAATTTTGCAATACTTTTTCTATGCCTTGATATTTTAGGCCTGAACTATCTGCCTGGTGATACATGCAGAAATGTTTGGTGGCATTATGGGTCATCATTTTCCTCCTGATATTGCTGAGATGCTTAAGTATTCGAGTCTTGAGAGATCTTTTGGTTTTACCCAAGTACTAGAGTTATATTTAGTGTGTTTGTCCTTTTTTGGCTATTATGCCTAATTAATAAACTCATTTTTTGCATCAGGCCCTCTTCATTTTCCTTTGGCAGTGCTCTGCTCTTCCATTATCATTTTTTGACCTCTCCCTAGCATTGCAGCACGCACCGGCACTTTACACACGGAGCAGCTGTTCCATCCGAGAGGATTTTCTTCACGAGCTGCGCAGTGTCCTGGACATAGCCAGTGTGCAGCCGATAACCCCTTCCCTCACCTGCTCCGGGACATCACAGCATCGACGGACCCAGCTTGGAGGTTTGAGTGTGTCGTCCTCCCCACCATTAGCCGCCACCTACCCCCCTGCAGCGACGGACCGGTTCACCAAGGGATCTCCAGCAGGCACCCGGTTAGACGGTCAGAGACTCTGCCTGCAGGGCTGCTTTACACCTGTCAGTCTCTTCACCGGGTTTGCCGCAAGTTCAGCCGAGGAGGTGTACACCAGCTATCTTCTCCTCCCCGGGGGGGTGTGTTCCATCGGCGTGGGGACATCGCTTCCAACGGCTCCAAACAGGTGAGGTGGGGGTATTCAGGCCCGCACATAACATCGGCATTCCAATTGGGACACTTATACCGTTCATTTATTCAATATTTGGTTTTTACTTAGTGCATATTTCTTTATTGACTGCCTGGTATATTTGTAGCACCACCAGGGGATTTTCCCCATTTCTTTCACATAGTCTCACAAGTAATATGACTTTTAATGGAGAATTGTTCACCAGTGGCTTTAAATCTAAACTGTAGTTTATCCACAGCTTTAAACTGACAAGCTCTACATGAAAAGCAGCCAAAAAAAACATTAGTTGGATTAAGCCAAATGTTTGAATTTTGTTTTTTTTGGATGACAGATTGCTTGGTGCTAATCGATTTGTCAGATTTTTTAGCTTTTTTAAAAATCACTCCTGGGGGCGTGCATGCAGCGTCAGGGAGAATTGAAGCTCTCTGAGCCAGCTCCATGAACTCCGCCAAGTTTGCGGATCAATTAGCCCTCTAAACAGCCGCAAAGTGGACAAAAATAACCTCCCCTGATGGCGGAACCTCTGAGGATGCCCCTCTCCCGCAAAGACCGTAAGGCTACAACTCCCTCCGTCTCCGGATACTTACAAAAGCTCCCTCTTCGGTTCCTTGGTCCCAAGATGGCACCTGTGCAGGCTTGCGCATGCATGCGCACTCACAGGCACAGGGGGAACTACAACAACAAGAGGAAAGGTTTACAGACAAAGAGGACGAATAAGACACAGAAGAAAATACCCAGATCGCCCCAAAAGCCTTAAAATAATTATTTAAAGAGATGCAAGGGGTGTTTCAAGTGGCTCTGAACAAAGCTGTGGCTGAATTTAAAGCAGGGTTGACTTCCTTGACAGAAGGAACAATTCAGCTGGTAAACAATCTTGCAGAATCCTTACAGAGCCAGGGCTCAATGAAGGAAGAATTGTTCCGACTTAACGATGAGATCAGGAACCTGAACGACACAGTGGATGACTTGGAGAACCGGGAAAGGAGGCAAAATCTCAGAGTCAGAAACATCCCGAAACAGTTGAACCGGGTGAGTTACAACCATATCTGATTAACTTGTTTACCCAAAAAGACTCATTGCTTCAATCAAGTGATTTACATATGGATACAGTACATCGAGCCTTGGTTCCAAAATTCGCGGATCCTCGGTGATGCAGGGATGTAATAGTTAAACTGCACTATTATACTACAACAGAGAAAATTACGAGAGGCTGTGGAAACCAAGAATTTGTCCATACCGAAGGTTCCAAGATCCAGATCTTCCAAGACATTTCTAGATCTACAATTTCTAGAAGGAGAGGTCCCTGCCCAGTCACAACGGTTCTGAGAGATAACGAGATCCGCTACAGATGGGCCTTCCCATTGCGCCTAGTTGTGACTAAAGATGGGAAGAAACACTCCATAAGATTCCCAGAAGAGGCAGAGAATTTCCTAGGAGCCCTGTATGTACACAGCCAGCAGTCGGCGAAGTCGCAACCATCTCCGAAGCACAAGAGTCCACCGGAAGCTTCTCGGCGGAGTGAAAGCGACGCCAACCCAGAGACCCCCGACTCAGCTCTTCTGACTTGTTTGGGAGAAAGATTTTCTTCTTTTGCCTTGGCTGACCCGGATCGACCGCTGGAGGAGGATGGCGGCTCAGATTAGATGATCCGTGGTGAACGTTTTTCCACGCCGAGGTTTGACATTCATGAGGCCCCTACCCTGGGACCTGTTAGACCTAAGGGGAGACTAAGAAATTCGAGAAACAGACAATTTTTTCAGCCTTAATCTTGTCCTTGATAATATCTTCTGTGGTTTGAAATGTTTTTATTTATTTCAGGTTTTACGTAATACTTCCAGTTATTTCCCCTCCTTCTTTTCATCTCTTGCGGGTATTATGAAAGGGGTTGAGTTTAGAGGTTAAGAGGCTCAGCGGTATTGGTAAGCAGGAGTCCTCAGCGGAGTTCGGAGGGCTCCGGAACCCTCGGCGCTTGTGCACCCCCCCCATTTGGGTATTTTTTAGCCCTTTAGTTTGGTCCGCATGAGGACCATCAGTTAACAAGTTTTAGGATAAATACTAGATCCATCCCACCCATTTACTCTTTGTTGTTGTTTTTGTTTTTTGAGTCTGTTCCCCTAATCTCTTTCCCCTCCCCAAGGTGTTCCCTTCCCAATACCACCACAGATCATCGAGAAAGATACGTCTTCCCTCCCCCAAAATGGGTCGTAGTGAGTTCTCAATCCAGGTAATGACGTCTGTGCACTGTGGCAGGACGGCCTCGCGGCGGGGTCAGTAAGACGCTAGACACGATGGGAAACGTTCAACTATAGTAGTTTATTAGCCACAACCAAAATAAAGTACGGGTGCACTGTCCCTTTAAAAACTACTTTCTAGAAATTAAAGCCTGTTCCCGTTAGGGAAACTAACTCACTTTTTGAGCCCTTACTAACAGGACAGCCAGCTAATCTGGTCATGCCCAAAACATATGCTACACAAAGGATAACCAATAAGCATAATAATAAAGTCTTATCTGTAATGCAGCTCCAACAGCAAACAGGAACACGGTTCCGGGGAGCAAGCTGTGTCCAGCCTCGCAGCAATCTGTATCTTTATCTTTACCCTGGGTTGGGGTCCCAGCTGGTCCCAGCAGCAAAGCTCCTCGCAGGACTGGGGTACCAGAGCAGCAGCAGCTACGGCTTCCTAGCCGGGAGAAGTCTCTCCACCCTCAGATGGAAAAACAAGCTCACCTTGTGTGAGCAACTTCCTGCTTTTTAAAGCACTTGTTTCACTGATAGTTCAGCCCCTGTTTAATCAGTCTTCAGCTGTGCTTTCTCTGTCTGAGCAGATTAACACTCGGTGAACTGGCTACAGCATCTCTTCATTCACTGTCACAGCCTACTGAGTCAGTGACTCTGTCACAGCACCCACAATCTATTTTATATCTCACGAATTCTGCAGAGCGAGTTTTGATTTGTAAACTATGACTGTCCAACTTCCCATTAAAGTAGTCTCTTTAAATGTGAAAGGACATAAACTCAAATAAAAAGAGGAGAATAGACCTGAGAAAATTTAAGAAAATGCAGGCAGATATTCTATTTCTGCAGGAAGCCCATTTTAACACCCAGGACCTCCCTAACACTTTTCAGGATACTTATCCATTGGCTTTCTACTCCTCTTTCTCCAAAAAGAAAAGAGTTAAAATTCTGTTAAAACATGATATCCAATTCCAAATGGAAGAAATTAAAAGGGATAAGGAAGGTAGATTTATTTTGGTGAGAGGGCTGCTGTCGGGGATTAGAATGACCTTAGTAAATATATATATATGCCCCGAATGATCAACAAGCTGATTTTCTGAAAGCAATTTTAGAGGAGATTGGGGAATCCCCCTCGGATGATATAATACTAGGGGGTGATTTTAATATGACTCTGAACCCCGATTTGGACAGGTCCTCATCCCCGCGGTATAAAATAGCGAACGAGGTTTTCAGCAAAGCAAACATTTTTAAGAAATTGACAACAGAGTTTGCACTGTTAGACGCTTGGCGTATGAAGAACAAAAAACAAAGGGATTAAACATTTTACTCTCCCCCACACGATGTATATATTAGAATTGACTATATATTTGTCTCAGCGAATCTTCTGGATCGGGTCGCTCAGACAGGTATAGGCCCTATATCATGGTCTGACCACACCCCAGGGGAAATGGTCCTGAGACCCCCTTTCACTAGACCTAAGGTTTTCCAGTGGCGACTAAATGAGTCACTTCTGAACCAGACGAGGATTGAGGAACAGATAGGGAATATTCTGGTAGATTATTTCAGACTAAATAAAGGCTCAGTCGAAAGCCCGTCCACTCTCTGGGAGGCTCATAAAGCCTCCATTAGAGGCCAAGGTAAACTCACAGCTAAAATAATTGAATTCGAACAGGAACATAAAACGCGCCCTTACACGAAGATCTATAAACTTCTTTGTCAGACTAGAGAGGAACTACATAAACTAAGACTGGAGGACACCGAAAAAGCATTTAAATTGACCCGCCAGACTTATTATAATAAAGGTAATAAGGCAGATAAGCTTCTCGCCTGCAAATTAAAAGGTGTTAAAGCTAAATCGCAAATATCAGCTATAAAGTGAGGTAACAGGGAAATTACACATAACCCTTTCCAAATTGCTGAGGAATTTTCTAAATTTTTATTCAACAGATCTCAATTTTAATAAATCCTCCAGTGAACAAATGACAGCTATCTCCAGGCATGTGAATTTCTAAAACTCTCCACGGAAGAATTAGAGCGACTCAATTCTAAAGTTAGTCTGACAGAACTAATAGAGGTTATTAAAGGTCTAAAGCCCTCAAAAGCCTCAGGGCCAGATGGCTTCTCAAATCTTTATTATAAAAAATACTAGGGAATGCTAGCTCCATATCTTTTAGATATGTTTAATAGCTTTTTATTGGGTTCCCAGATTCCCTCGCAAATGTCAAAAGCAAATATAGTAGTAATACCTAAGGAAGGAAAGGACCTTACAGGCCAATCTCGCTACTTAATACAGATTTAAAGACTAATCCATTATGATCAAGTAGGTTTTATAAGCAAGCGTCAGGCCTCAGATAATAAACGCAAGATTATCAATATAATTGATTATGTTCAGTGCTCTAAACCCAAAGCGATGCTGTTGAGTCTAGACGCTGAAAAAGCGTTCAACAGAATTATCTGGGGTTTCTAAACAGAACTATGTTGGGGTTTGGCTTCTCCGGCCCATTTTTAAAAGGGGTCCAAGCCATATATGATGCCCCTACAGCCTCCCTAAAAATGCCACAGGGGGGAATTAAACCAAATCAATATCAGTAATGGGACCAGGCAAGGTTGTCCATTACCCCCCCCCCCCCCACCACCCACCCGGCTTTTTGCATTAACAATTGAACTACTTGCAAGCAAAATAAGAAAAAACCCCGATATTCAGGGTATCAAGATTGGCCAGGAAAGTTTCAAATGATCCCCCTTTGCCGATGATATTATCCTGACAATTTCCAACCCTCTGACTTCACGGCCCAATTTACAGGAGGAGCTCTCTAGGTGCGGGTTGTTCTCAGGTTATAAAATCAATTCAGCTAAATCAGAGACTTTAAATTTAATTTTACCAGACTCCGAGGTTAAATTAATCAAATTAAATTTCAATTACACTTATTGGAATAAGGGGGATTGAAATATCTAGGGATTTTCCTCACAAAAACTATCAATCTCTATATAAAGATAACTATCCAGAACTTTTTACAAAATTAAAACGGGAAATTCTACTCTGGAACGGCTACCAAATTTCCTGGATAGGTCGTATTATATCAGTTAAGTTGAATATTCTCACGAAACTGCTTTATTGTTTCCCGACACTCCCAGTCTCTATTCCAATAAAATGCTTAAGGGACTTACAGAATAAAATTATGCAATTTATTTGGGGTAACAAAAGACCAAGAGTGCTGAGATCAGTTATGCTTGCACCCAGAGAGAGAGGGGGCCTGGCGGTCCCTGATATCAGGAAATATTATTTAGCTGCCAATCTGAAACAGGTGTTTTTTTGGCATTCCCAGGAAGGTCAATACCGATGGGTAGCTCTTTTATGGAGTAATAAGCCAACAAAGGGTCTTAGACCAGACCTTTTCGACTCGGCCGTAATAAAATTTTCCATTAGGATTTGGTTTAAGGCCAAAACCATTGATCAATTAGCCTCAGCCCCTTCGAGATGTACCCCTATATTTGACAACCTGGACTTTGGTCCAGGCTGGTCCACAAGTACTTTTGATCTATGGAAGGTTAATGACATAAGGGATGTGGGAGATATGCTTCTGAGAGGTAAATGATTCAATTTTAACGATTTTTGTCAGAGATACTCTTTGACGGGAGCGGAGATGTTCAGATTTTTGCAGGTTTCTCACTATTTTAGGCAACTGTCCTCAGATTGGTCTTTCCCAGAGTACACAGTATTCAAAGAATTATGCAGAAATATAAATTATTAGTGGGGACTTATTTGAAGTATTTACCAATTTCTTAGCTCCCGTTAATTTAAAGCTCCTTGCACACACCGGTATATAGTTCAATGGGCCCAGGATTTTCAGGTGGAGATTTCTTGGGTGGACTGGCAAACTATCTGGACCAATGCAACGAACACATCAGTATGTACCATATCCAAAGAAAATATCTATAAAGTTATTTTCAGAGGGTACTTGATGCCCCAGAGGTTGAGGCAGATTTACCCAGGGACCACGAATCTCTGTTGCAGGGGCTACGGAGGTAGCCCATATCTGGTGGTTCGTGCCCCAAAATACAGAGGTTCTGGCGAGTAGGGGGTCTCTTCTCAGTGTTCATTAATGATCTTCCCACAGCTTGTCAGGGAGCCTCAATACACATGTATGCAGATGACACAATCCTATATGCACACAGCCATAGCCTCTCTGACCTTCAACACATACTTCAGTCTGAATTTTGAGACTCGAAAACTGGATTTCCCAAAACAAACTGTTTTTAAACACTGACAAGACTGTAACAATGGTATTTGGGACCAAGACTAAATTTGTAAAGCCTCCAGTGACTAAGCTCAAGATTAGAACCAACGCTAACACCACCCTAACCCCTGTCACTAGTTTTAAATACCTGGGCATATGGTTTGACTCCTACTTAACATTCGTGATGCACATTGATACCTTGACAACCAAGACTTATGCCAAACTAGGGGTACTTTACAGGAACAAATCCTCCCTAAGTCTCCTGATCAGAAAGCGTATTGCACAGCAGATGCTAATGCCAATTATTGACTATGGAGACATAGTATATAAACATGTCCTATAAACATGTCCTATACTTTAAATATATCAATCCCCCCCCCCCCCCACAACACATACAGTATAATAATGTGCAAAATAACTATTATCCAGATAGGGATAATAGATTATTTGCCCATTATTAAACACATTAAGTAGCATAATAAAATAACTAAAGTTCTAATCACCTCATCAATAAGAAGCCCCCTCGCCAGCAAAATCCGTGTCCTCCATTGCCAACAAAATACATAGCCAATACAGTGCAATTACATTCTGATATCAATTAACCCCTTAATCACCTTATCGGATAATAACCAAGTGATTGGTGGATAGTATATCAATTGAGGGAGGCAGTCTAGACATGCTTTACATGAGCACAATAAACATGCATTTTGAAAAACAATAACAACTACAAATGAAGAACTATAATAAAAATCCTTTAAAACAGACAAAGTATATTCAATCTTAGTTCTAAAATCCTAACCCCATCTCAAGAAAAAGTAATAGCCAAAGACTTAACGTTTGCACCAACAGTAGGCCCTAGTGGCTTCGAATTATTTATAGATGCCAACAGGTTCTTAAGAAAACTGATGTTTTTTCCTCAAAAAAGACACTGAAATGAGGACAGCAGGCAATCCTGGGATAGATCTCCCTGTCACCAGTGATGTTACGAAACAAGAATATATACACACTCGATTGAAACAGAAATCCACCTTCTATCCCCAGGGAAGCAAAGGGAATTTTTTAGATGTATTTGCACAACAACTCATCCAAGATTTCGAAGAACTTACATACAATAAAACTAAATCGATACAGAATCTCAGTAAAAGTGAGAGAGATGCTCTTGAAGAATTGGCTGAAGATCATAACATTGTCATAAAACAAGCTGACAAGGGTGGGGAGGGGGTAGTCGTGATAAACAAACATAACTACATAGCAGAAGCTGGCAGACAGTTAGGCGATACAGATACCTATCAGAGACTAACAAGGGACCCCACAAAAAAATATTCTGATAAGTTGAGATCTATACTAACTAAAGGTAAAAACTTAGGAATACTAGGAGTCAAAGGGGGTCATGCAGTAAGCAGCGGTAAATTGCATTCGCCAGGGGTTTGAATTCACCATGTTTTTTGCGTGTTGCCCTCGCTGTATGCAGGAAGGGCCGAATCCCTGGCGAATCACAGCGAGAGAAACATGGCGAGTAACCGGTGGTGAGACAGTCTGCCTGGTGAGAAGCTGCCAAGAAGCCGTCCCCTGCCGAGATGTGTCTGCAGCCGAGAGAGATCCGCCGCTCTCTCGGCGCAAACATCGGCACATTAAAAATTATTTTAAATACAATTTTATTCATAGTGTACATGTGCAGGAGGTCTCCGGAGCTGAACCACATTGGTTTCAGGTCCGGGGACCCCCTGCTTCCCGAGATACAGGCCCCTTTATGAGGTGACGGTATCCCTCTGCATTTAAATGTCCCGATCACGTGACCGTGGAATGTAAACAAAGCAGAGGGATACCGGCACCCCATAAAGGTGCCTGTATCTCGGGAAGCAGGGTGTCCCCGGACCTAAAACCAAAGCGGTTCAGCTCCGGAGACCCTCTGCACATATACACTATGAATAAAACACCCATATCAATAAACAATCATTCCTTACCTTTGCGGCTATGTGCTATGGTAACGAAGTAGCATGAATATATTTTTAATAATAGTGTACTGTGAGCAGGGCGTCCCTTGAGCTGAACCGCATTGATTTGTGGATCAGGGACCCCCTGCTTCCCGAGTTACAGGCCCCGGTATGTGTCATCGGGTGCCAGTTTCACCGCCATATTTATAGCGTCCCATACGCGACGTGCCCGCTATAAATATGGCAGCTACACTGGAACCGATGCCCCAAACCGGGGCCTGTAACTCGGGAAGCAGGGGGTCCCTGAGCCACAAATCAAAGCGGTTCAGCTCAGGGGACCCCCTGCTCCCGCACAATATTATGAAAATACATTAATGCTGCTTCATTACCTTAGCGGATAGCCGCTAAAGCAATGAAGGGGTTAAGGCATAATAGCATGTTTATTGGGGACAATTGCCCCCAATAAACATTGCAATAAACAACATACACCCCCTGTGCCCCCAACAACCCCTATACCCCCATTACATATAGAACATTTTGGGGATGCACAGCAATGATACTATAGGCCGGCGGTGGCCCTCGGGTGTTCCCCGCAGGCCTGCAGTACCAATTTAGTGCACCCCAAAAAAATTTACAACACATAAATACATCACCCTTAACACATACAGTATAGTAATGTGCAAAATACATTAAATACATATAGCACTCACCCATGTCCGGCTGCCACGATGAAGGCCATCCTCATTTTCATCTTATATGTGTATATATATATATATATACACATGATGAACCAATATACAAAGAAATGTTTCAGGGTTATCAAAAACATGCTCTAATAAAAATACCACTTCTCCATATCAGCCACAGGAAAATAAAATCCTATTTCCTTAAAAAATCAAATCTCATCTTCCAATCAAAAGCATCAAATGCCAATCAAAACATTGAATTTACATGTATACATGATGCATACAATCTATGCACCGTGTACACTCTGACAATCAATGTTAACAATAAAATATTCCAAACAAAATACCATTAAATCCAAACAAGTATACTATTTAAACCAAGCAAGTCACCATAAATCAATTAGCATTCATTAATCAAATCCCAAAACAATTAAAATACCATCCATAACAATTACACAATTAACTATTTCAATCGTTAAACAGAACAAGTTACCATCAGACAAAATATAAGTACCAAAAAGAATACAATATACAAAAGCAAGCCTCACCACACCTAAAGTACAGCATACAACACCAAAAATTACATCTATCTAATTACAAAATACATTACACACACATTTATGCATAGCAGCATAGCCAAAATCATTTTAAAGACAGCAAAACAAGCATTTCCTATCAAACCATTTCTTACCCTGTATGTATATATTGATCTAGACATATATACATACATACATACATACATACATACATACATACATACAGTGGCAAGAAATGATCTTTAAAAAAAAAAAAGATAAAGTCCTGTTGGATGAAACATGTTGGTGTGTTTTCTACACCTTCATTGCTAAGCTGATTGTGCAATAAACACAATTTTACTACATCTGGAGTTGCCCTATCTATTTTTTATCCACTGATGTGGAAGCTGTGCTCCTTTCCTTCTACATATCCTGCTCTCTGGAATATCATCCTGGATGGCCATTCGCCGACTGAAACTTAACATGGCAAAAACAGAGCTCCTTATTCTGCCTCCCAAACCTGGCCCTACTACCTCCTTCCACATTAGTGTTGGAAGTACCATCATTCACCCAGTAGCCCAAGCACGCTACCTAGGGGCCACACTTGACTCCTCTCTCTCATTCGCCCCTCACATTCAAAACATATCTAAAACCTGTTGCTTTGTCCTCCGCAATATAATAAAGATACGCCCTTTCCTCTGTTGCTTGACTGCTAAAACTTTCACTCAGGCCCTCATTCTCTCTCGCCTCGATTACTGTAACCTCCTTCTGTCCGGCCTTACTGCCTCTCACCTGTCTCCCTTACAATCTATCCTAAACGCTGCTGCCAGAATCACTCTACTATTTCCGAAATCTGTCTCAGTGTCTCCCCTGCTGAAATCACTGTCCTGGCTTCCTATCAAATCACAAATCTCGCACTTAATTCTCCTCCTCACTTTAAAGCTTTACACTCTTCTGCTCCTACTTACATCTTAGCCCTAATTTCTCGCTATGCACCATCCTGACTCTTCTGCTCAAGGATGTCTTCTCTCTACCCCCTTTGTATCTAAAGCCCTCTCCCGCTTTCAACCTTTCTCACTTTCTGCCCCACACCTCTGGAATGCCATCCCCTAGCACCCTCTCTATCCACCTTTAAGATTCACATTAAGACACACTTGCTTAAAGAAGCATATGAGTAACACCGTGGCTAATACTATACATGATACATAAAGCTTGGCCCCCTGCAGACACACTTACCTGAATGCCCTCCTGCTGTCTCTGTATGTTCTCCCCACCAATTCGATTGTAAGCTCCCCGGAGCAGGGACTCTTCTTCCTTAATGTTACTTTCATGTCTGAAGCACTAATTCCCATGATCTGTTATTTGTATTATCTGTTATTTATAGGATTGTTACGTGTATTACTGCTGTGAAGCACTATGTACACTAATGGCGCTATATAAATAAAGACATACATACATACAGGACCAGTTTTAATATTTAGATAAAGTTTTTTTGAATACATCTGCGCTATGGTGTTCCTGTTTTCTCTCTTTGGAGGTTAACCCACACGCACATCTAATCCTGCAAGCAGTGCCACTGATTGGATTCTGCATTATATACTCACCAGAATGTGAGTATTCACATTGAAGACTTTAGCACTCCATTTATTTATTTATAGTAGACATATTGCACTACTGGTTGTTATGTTTTATCTTTCATGTATGATGTGATATCCACTGCTCCCTCAAACTTGCTCCTACATATATTGTAGCCATCTTCAGAAATTTGGGCAGCACAGAAACCAAAAACAAGAGGAATAGAGAACACACAATGGTATAATAATGTTTGTAACACAATGTTTGTGTGGATAAAGCTGGTAGATTCACACTCACATTCTCTATATCCAGGGTGGGCAACCCTTTTGCCATTCGCCACTTGTGGCGAATTGGGAGTCAAAGTGTGGCGAATTGAGTAACCACAATATAAGGGCTGCCCTCCCCGATCAGCCCGCTCTCCCCCCTCCCCGATCAGCCCGCTCTCCCCCCTCCCGGATCAGCCCGCTCTCCCCCCTCCCGGATCAGCCCGCTCTCCCCCTCCCCAATCAGCCCGCTCTCCCCCTCCCCAATCAGCCCGCTCTCCCCCCTCCCCGATCAGCCCGCTCTCCCCCCTCCCCGATCAGCCCGCTCTCCCCCCTCCCTGATCAGCCCTACTCCCCCCTCCCAGATCAGCCCACTCTCCCCCCTCCCGGATCAGCCCGCTCTCCCCCCTCCCGGATCAGCCCGCTCTCCCACTCCCCGATCAGCCCGCTCTCCCCCCTCCCCGATCAGCCCGACTCCCCCCTCCCGGATCAGCCCACTCTCCCCCCTCCCGGATCAGCCCGCTCTCCCCCCTCCCCGATCAGCCCGACTCCCCCCTCCCGGATCAGCCCACTCTCCCCCCTCCCGGATCAGCCCGCTCTCCCCCCTCCCGGATCAGCCCACTCTCCCCCCTCCCGGATCAGCCCGCTCTCCCCCCTCCCGGATCAGCCCGCTCAGAGAACTGCAGGCAGCAGCGCGCTCTAGCATTGAGGCACTTCCGTGCCTGCTAGAGCGCACGCGTGCAGTCCTGCCTTCTCTGCCGCCTCCTCCGAGCAAACCGAGGTAGAGAGGGAGTGGGTGAAATTGGAGGTGCAGGGGGGGTCATTGGAGGTGCAGGGGGGGTCATTGGAGGTGCAGGGGGGGGGTCATTGGAGGTGCAGGGGGAGGGGTCATTGGAGGTAGGGGGGTGATTGGAGGTGGGGGAGTGATTGGAGGTAGGGGGGGTGATGTGAGGTGCAGGGAGGGAGAGTGATGTGAGGTGCAGGGGGGAGAATGATGTGAGGTGCAGGGGGGGAGAATGATGTAAGGTGCAGGGAGGGAGAGTGATGTGAGGTGCAGGGAGGGAGAGTGATGTGAGGTGCAGGGGGGGAGAATGATGTGAGGTGCAGGGGGGGAAAATGATGTGAGGTGCAGGGGGGGAGAGTGATGTGAGGTGCAGGGGGGGGAGAGTGATGTGAGGTGCACGGGGGGAGAGTGATGTAAGGTGCACGGGGGGAGAGTGATGTGAGGTGCACGGGGGGAGAGTGATATGAGGTGCATGGGGGGAGAGTGATGTGAGGGCACGGGGGGAGAAGGATGTGATGTGAAGGGGGGGTGGGATGTCTGTGGTGTGCAGGGGGGTATTGTGTGTTTGATGTGGAGAGGGAGTATTATGTGTGTGGGTGAGGGGAGAGATGGGGGTATGAGATATAGGTGGGGGAGTATCGCAAAGGTTGATAGTGAGGGGTGCTGGGGGAGATATATGAGGATGATGATGATGATGATGATAGGTGCTGGAGGAGAGATGATGATGATGATGATGATGATTTTTCCCGCGCGGCCCAAATTTTTTTTCCTTGGAGCAGTTCGGCCCTTCTCGCTTTACGAGTCTTACTTGGTAGGGAAGGAGCGCGCTCCGGCTGTGTGGCACGCTCCCCTTCCTCCCAGCCCGCTTCAGTGGTGTGACGCGCTTCCTTCCCTCCAGCACCAGAAGTTGATGCGCTGAAACGCTCCTCCCCATCCCCATCCCCACCCTCCCCTGGCCAGGCCCGCCACCACCGCTTCCTTCCCTTTCTTTCTCAGCCGCCGCGATCTGGTTAGGAGACGGGGCTGATGCCTGATGCAGGGGACAGGGGCTGATGCCTGATACGGGGGTGACGGGGGCTGATGCCTGGGATGGGGGGTAGGGAGGCTGATGCCTGGGATGGGGTAGGGGGGCTGATGCCTGGGATGGGGGAGGGGAGCTGATGCCTGATGAGGGGGACGGGGGCTGATGCCTGATACAGGGGGCGGGGGCTGATACCAGGGACGGGGGGAAGAGGGCTGCTGCCTGATGAGGGGGCTGCTGGGGGAGATGATGAAGGGTGCTGGGGCAGATGATGATGGGTGCTGGAGCAGATGATGAAGGGTGCTGGGGCAGATGATGAAGGGTGCTGGGGGAGATGAGGGGGTTTACATGAGATGATGATGGGGGAAATGAGATGAGGAGGAAGATAGTGGTGGTGGCATGAGGGGTGAGAGGAGGAGGGGGGTGAGGGAGCTTGAGGGGGTGAGAGGAGGAGGGGGGTGAGGGAGCTTGAGGGGGTGAGAGGAGGAGGGGGGTGAGGGAGCTTGAGGGGGGTTATGGTCTGAGAATTTCTAAACTTTTTCAAACCGTGTGTTTAAAATTTTCGCATGCGCAACATAATACCTACATTTTTACATGGTGTGGCTATTTTCACTTCTAATTCGCCACTCTTGTGGCTACATTGAAAAATAGGTTGCCCACCCCTGCTCTATATCATATATATAAATATATATATATATATATATATATATATATATATATATATATATATATATATATATACACAACACAAGACCCATTGCTTTCAGGTGGATTCAATTTTCTCTTAGGATGCAGGTATTATCCCTCCAAATCAATCACAGAAATGGAAGGGAACGAAAACATGTAATTGTGCAGATGATACTCTATACGTGATATAGAGACTTATAGAAATATACTTTACTCACTGAGCCACTCCGTCTTCCTATTAAAAAGGTAATGGTACCATGGTTGGTTCGAAAAGACCAACTTTTGAAATTTCATTTTTTACTAAGGGGGCACAAAACATGTGGGATTCTATTTTCCAAAGCTTTATACTCTAGTACAAGAATAGAAACAAAGATGCCCTTCTAAATAGACTTCCCTGTTTTTTTAAAGAGTTAAGCAAAAGGGCAGGTTTGTATCATTTGGTTGGAAAATGTGGGAGCTCTGGAACTTTATCCTATTATAATGTAGGAGAAAAACGATTGGTCTACCGGGCAGCCATGAAGTATTTGTTTGCCAGTTGCTGATATAATAATAATAATAATAATAATAATAATAATAATAATAATAATAATAATAATAATAATAATAATAATAATAACTTTATTTCCTATGGTGCTTTTCTCCCAATGGAACTCAAAATCCTTCTGAATACCAGTACAGCGCGTGGTACACAGCACAAAGGCATTTTTACAGTTAAATATAAAAATAATGCACATGTTCAGGACCAATTAGTTCCCTTCTCCAGACATGTTATGTTATGGCTTGCTCAGCATTACATAAAGCCACTGTCTTACATATAAAAATAAATTAACTTCTAGATTATCTCTCGCCTAACAGAAGTTGGAACAAGTCCACACATGCAAACTAACCTCCCCCGGTTTTCCCCTCCCCCCAACAAAAGTTTATTTAGCAGGGGCTTCTTATTCTGAATTGCAAAAATCCCTTGTTTACCAAACACCTGCGGTGCGTGCTTCCAAATCCAGGCCATAATTCCACTTTGCACTGAAATGTTCTCTGCATTGTTTGAATTCTCCTCCTTTTCAACTCGGCGTGATTAAACTCATGCAGAGAACAAAAAAAACAAAACACCGCAGCACATTCTCTGTAATCCTCTCCTGTGCACCCTTTTTGTCGCTGCGGTTGTTTTTGCACCATGATATACTGTAACTGCAGGAACTGGAGAGCCGTTTTGCTTTATTTATTTACAAGATGTTGTAAACAGTCACCCATGCCTGCAGTTTATTTGATTAAAGTTTCTAATCCCTCCAAAGTGTACACAGATTAACTGTTTTGCTGCTGGCCTCTTCACATTGGACATAAAGCGTAATACGTTTTGACGTTGTTATTGACAATGATATTTTTTGTTCTAGAAAGAAAGGCGGTGGGAACTCTGACGTGAGGATGGGAGGGGGAATTATTCGTGGACATGCTCAATAATATACACATTTATTCATTTTTCAAAGTCGGTTCGAATCTATGCTATTTTTGTTAATAGTAACTATTACATTCTAATTTATTAAACATCCCCCCAATTTTTTTTTTTTTAGATTATCACAATAATGCGATCAAATTTACTACGTGGTCTATGAAAAAAGGTACAGGAACTGCGTTCCCCCCGCGTACCCCCTGTAACCCCTCCCCCCCCCACTCATGGACCAGCGTGAGTGTTTTTCATCTTCATGGATAAAATCACAGGCCCTCATTCTGTAAACTGCAATAGCGCTGATCTGGTGCTATCCCACGCAAAGACCCATTTACATCATTGAAGCTTTCCGGGCGACAGTGCCAGTCATCGCACATATTGTAAGATGTTTATTTTTTATTTATTTATAAAAATGTTTTACCAGGAAGTAATACATTGAGAGATGTATCAAATCGGGTACCTCTGCGTGTCACTTTTTCTCCCTTTACCCTGACAAATATAAAAGGTGCAATCCCACACAGCAGGCCAGAAAACATACTTAAAAAAGTAACACTTTAACTGGCTTCCCTAAAGATTGGCTGCTTTCAATTTTTTGGACGTCATTTACAAGTTGAATTTCTTAGGGGCATCTGAATGGGGGGGGGGGTGGTTTATCGATCAAGGTTTTTTTCTGTACACTTATCCCACCCTGTCCTTATCAGAGAACCAATAATGTTAATGTGAAAAGAGGGGGGCTCAGATACAAGGAAGTTGCCAGAGGAAATTAAACGCCTCCCAAGTCTAACTTTAAAAAAAAAATCAAATACATATAAGTGTCAGATTTGTTCAATTAATCAATCACCGAGATGAGTGAGACCCCTTAAATATGTCACTGCTGAAATTAGTTCACTTTGGTCCTAGGAGGGATTTCCCTTTTAAGGTGCAGGAACTTTCTGCCAGCTAACAGTATGTGAGAGGAAAGAAAGAATCCCTTTAGTGGGGCACTAAGGAAAGTGCACCCCAATTAAAACTTACATTTTATTGTAAACTGATTAAAATAGATTGTTTGGAGAAACCACATACATAAAACAAACAAACAAATAATAATTAAAAGACGGAGAGGTGTGCTAGGGTGTTTAATGGAGGTGATAGGAGAGATCAACCCTGAGGTCTGAGTGCTTTTGCTGCCCACGGACGCAGTCTACGAAGCACTCAGGGGGCCCCCGATGAAGCCAGTTACGGTAAAACGTACGTAGGGTACGTCTGACGTCACCATCACGTTACGTCGGCTCATCGGTGAGGTGTGGGCTATACACTGTCTGAGTGCTTCGTAGACTGCGTCCGTGGGCAGCAAAAGGTTGATCTCTCCTATCTCTGCAGTGAGTGTGGCTGGTCTTACAATAGACTGGTCGAATTTATATTGATATATACTGTTGTTTGAGGTGTTTTGTGTCTGTTTCATTTCAGCCATTAATGCATACAGCCTTACTTTTCATCTAGCAGACAAATACATTCAACTGTCTTTACCCCATTCAACTGTAATGGTCACAGGGGTTCAGAGATATCCTATCACTGTGAGTACTCATACTTACCTTTGGTATAGAGACCACCCATTTTCTAGGGTCTATTAAGATTTGATTAAAGAGGTACTTATATTTAATAACACCTCCATTAAACACCCTACCACACCTCTCCGTCTTTTAATTATTATTTGTTTGTTTGTTTTATGTAAGTGGTTTCTCCAAACAATCTATTTTAATCAGTTTACAATAAAATGTAAGTTTTAATTAGGGTGCACTTTCCTTAGTGCCCCACTAAAGGGATTCTTTCTTTCCTCTCACCTATTATCAATCCATTCCCTGTGAGCACCACCCTCCCAGTAACTGTTTGGATAATTTTCCCTCCCTTTGCTTGAGCAGAGTAAACTCTGCAGCCTTCACCTGCGTGCAGATCCCCTTGTCTGTTAGCTAACAGTACTGTATGCACCAGATGTCACAAACTGCCATCAGTCTTCCAAAACTTGACATTTGAAAATGTATTACCTTAAAGTGTTAGTCTGTCTAGTACCAAAATGTACTAACAGCAGTGACATGTTTAAGGGGTTACATCTGGGTGATCGATGCCTCTTTTACGAGAATCTCACACCTAAGTAATTTAAAATCATTTCAGCTGAGACTTGGCAGGGGTTTCATTTCTTCTGGCTCCTTCCCTTTGTCTGATGTCACGGTGTGTTCAACAAGAGTTTTACACAGGCAAAGCCCCCTCCTCTACTCCATCCTTGATCCATAATACCTCTCTTATAAAGATAGAGGGGGGCTATGGTGAGAGGAAATGCTTCCTCATTGAGAAACCCTAAGAAAAAAAAAAAGAAGTAATGCTTAATTACCAGCGGAACAAAAGATGCTAAATCTTCTCTGTAGGAATATTTACATTTGGTTAAGGAAGCCAATTAGGTTGTTAAGCTCTTTAACCATGTTGTGTGTTGGTGTGGATCTGCTGATTGTTTCTATTCCCATATAAGAAGAAGCTTTAGGGGTAAATTCTATGTTTGCCAAAGAGGATGTTTTTCGGCTGAAAATCACTATTGACGTCTGTACAGTATATAGCCGCTTCAACATATATAGCATTTACCCCTTAGATTGTCACCAATATAGTGTAGAATTTGTTTCCATTTTTGGCCACATGGCAGTTTAAAATAATTCTACACTCATTTTTTGCATCCAATTAGATATTTATTAAAACAACTAGAATTATTATATGTATATAAATATACATATTTTAAAATGTGATATTTAATACTTCCAAACACATGCAAACACAAATCTAATAGCACCAACAATGTTGAGCATATTACAAATTACATATGAAGAAATAAATCAACTTTAACATTTTTTTTTTTAAATAATAATACCTGGTGAAAAAGAGACGCTTTAACACTTCATGAGAGAAAAGTAAATTCTAATAGCAATCCAAAACATCTGTTACTGGGCCATAGTGGGACATTTATCAAAGTCTCAAAGCAGGAGATGTGACAACTGTTTGATAAAGTTCCCAAAGTCAAGAAACATGCAATTGTTTTATTTTATTTTTTTGCCAAAAGAATTCGCCAAAAAATGGGAACATTCAACCAATATAATTTGCAGGTTCATATGACCCTGATGTGCAATGTCTCATGACCAATGGGCAGGTCAGATTTGTAAAAGAAGGAAATCCCAAATGTTTTCAATTACAATGTTTTTTTTCTTAACACGTTGGGTGCAGTTTTCTTGCTTTTGGTTTTGCCTCCAGACTTTAATAAATAACTCTCATAGCTTTTCTATCTAATTTAGGAGTGCCTTGGAAACATATATTTTTTTGTATTGTTTGATGAATGAGCCCACCCTAAGTCTCCAGATGCTAGTTTTTGTTTTCTAAAACAATACTCTCTGTGGTAAAGCTCTCTAAAATATCCAGTGACGAGGAATGGAAGAAAATGCCTGCTGGCCTTTTATTGATACACGCAGTGAAAACACATAGGGGGTTGTGTGTCAAGGCAAGAAGTGGTGCAATTCTTAGCAAAAGGTATCAAACAAAAAATTCTACTAATGTAAATGGGAATTTTTATTTTGATACATATGGTGTTTTTGCCCCAGACGTGCACCACTTTAGCCTCGATACTTATAAGTCATAATTAGAGATCAATGAATCAGTCCAAATCCATTTCCCAGGAGTTCTTTGGCCCAAATATGTCCCCCTACCAAATTCCGTCTGCGGATTGAATGCTAAAAAATGTATGCTGATTGATGCGAATCTGCTATTGGATACAATCTAGGTGGATTTTTTAAGAATTTGCAACCAGATTCCATATTGAATCTGAAATCTGCACAGCAGATTGTTAAAAATCTCTCATCTCTCCTTCAATCTGAGTGCGGCATTTTTAACAATCCGACCACGGATTATTAAATCCGCCAGATGGATTGTCAGTGATAGAAAATAAATCTGATAACAGCGGATCGCTCTTTTTGAGACTGATCCATGAAAATCCAAAGGAACCGGATCCAAATCGGCAACATTTTTTCTCCCATCTCTAGTCATAATACCGGGTAGCCCAAGGAAAAATGGCCTCATTCATTTTTTGTTAGAAATTTTATCATTTATAATTTTGAAACAATGGGAAATATCTATTACTCAGTTGTCAGCTGCATAATGAAACCCCAACACTTACTGCATGGCAGCACAACTGAATGCAAGACATGAACTGCATTTCCCCCAAAAAACTAATGGGGCCTGTTTATCTTGGGCCATCCTATATTCCAGGCCTGCACAACTCCAGTCCTCGAGGGCGGCAAACAGGCCAGGTTTTCAGGATATCCCTACTTCAGCATAGCTGGCTCAATTAGGCTATGGTCCCAGTGCCTCCACGGCACGCGTGCCCGCGAGGCTGGCGGCGTGTGCAGCCGATTCCCCGGTCTGCAGTGAGCTGCAGGAAGAGAGACCGGGGGGGGAGGGGCATGGCGGGGGAGTGACGGGGGCACGGCCATGACGTCACCCGGCAGGTTCGCCCTCATTGGCTGAACCGCCGGGGGGCGTGGCCTAGCACTCCGTCGCGAGTCCTGCTCTCAATAGAAACTCTCGCCACAGCGCTGCGGCCCCCCCTCGCAGCGGGCCCGGCACCATTGAGGGGAGGGCTCTCGTCCCTGCAGCGTCCTCCACAGCGGGCGCTGCAGTAGCATGCGGGGACAAACCCTTAGTGGCTCAGTCATACTGAGCCACTAATTGAGTCAGCTGTGCTGAAGTAGGGATATCCTGATAACCTGGCCTGTTTGCTGCCCTCAAGGACTGGAGTTGTGCAGGCCTGTACTATTACCAGAAGTGGTTTGATGGAAATGTCTTTTTTTGTTTTTAGGAATTGAAAATATTTGAACATGGATATATTAAAGGTTTTTTTAAAAGATTTGTGTTTTTGGTTTAATAATTCTAACATAAGATTCAGGTTGGCCTCCTTTATGCAGACATGCAAAAAAATATATACAATAGACAGTATTGCATGCTCCCCCCGAGGTTTTTCTTTGAACATACAGTACAATAGTTATATTCTACTTGCTGGCAGATAAAAGAGGAGACCTGAGATGATCTGGTGGCTAAGAGGACAGAACATGTTATTTGCAGAAACATACATTTAATCTTCTTTATCTGTGAGATAACACATGCCTCCTCTGATCAACCCTTTTTTCTAATTTGGCGTTTCAGCGGTGCCCACACAGAATTTAGTGAAGACTTACAGGGGTAGCAGGATTGTCAGCTTAATTAATTAAGAGCTAAATTACCTGGAAATAAATTAATACTAAATTGTTATAGTAGCTACTGTACTCCAAGCCGCCACTCACTGACCAATAGGAAACAGTAACATCATCAGAGCATGATATTGCAGCTTTCTATTGGAAGACCCCTTGCAGCCATCTTTGATTTTACTTTTATTTTACCAGCAAATAAAAAAGTAAATATCTTGGGAAACAGTGGGTGGGATGGGGGGGGGGGGGGGTGTGGCTAGAAAGAACACGTTTCAGCTCCAGGGAACCACTAAGGTTTCGATTTAGCAAAAAAAAAAAGAGAAATTCCAAAGGATTGCTGCTTTAACTGCTTTTGTCTAACGTTGTACAATAGTGATAAAAAAAAATTGCCGAGAAAATTATTGCTTGAACCGTATCGTTGTATGTTTAATGGTTAAGGACTGTAAATTCTTCTGATTGATTGTAAGTAAACATTTAAAAAATGTAAACCTATTTCAATGTTAAAGCTTATGTAAGGAAACGTTAGATTTTTCTTCTCCATGACAAAGCAAGTTACTCAATGAAACTTATGTCTGACAATAATTTCTATATGCTTTTTTGTCATAGAGTGAAATCGCACTGGCAGTACCGGCTGATTTTAATTCAGTTTAAATCTGTACAGAGAATGTAGCAATTTAAAGTGTATAATGAACTGCATGATACCTCACCTACTTTGTGTTGCACAATAAAATCAATGTAACTGTTATCATAAATGTCATGCTTGATTCTGATATTTTTATAAACTGTAACTTAAATGAACAGAACTAATATATATATATATATATATATATATATACACACACACACACACACACACACACACACACACACACACACACACACACACACACACACACACACACACACACACACACACACACACACACACACACACACACACAAATTGATGAGTGCACACTCTTAATTAGCATATATATATATATATATATATATATATATATATATATATATATATAAAACAATCAGACAAATAGTATGACCAATTAATTACATGAAAAATATAATTGAAATTATCAATTTAAAAATGGATGTGGGTGGATGCTGTATCCTGATGGAAATAGAGGAAAGAACCTTGAGGGTTAATGAAGTCTTAGATTATTTGTGTGTTTCTTGTAATGTCCTCCTTGGAAGTAGGGTAAAGATGATAAGTAACTCTGGTAGCAAATGCACATAAACAAACAGTTCCAGTGTTAGTTTCCATGTAACTGACTCCTGACACTCTGAGCCCTAATGTTTGCTGATTCGGGATCTGCGCTCAATTGCGCCCATCAGCTAAGAGCCTGATGTCCTGGTGTAGTGCAAATAAGTCATTTTAGGCAATGTAAATAGGAGTACCTGATCGGTTAGATGTAGAGTCGAGACCTGCGACCTTCAGCCGGGATATCCCGTAAGGCTCTGTAGGCAGGGGTAGATATAGACACTCCGACTCATAAACCGATTTGACCCATTCTTCCGAAAGGACTCCTGCACCAAGAACAAGTCCCGTGGGGGACTGTAACCTGGATGTGAGGCACCACACATGCCGACTCCTCACTCGCATACCGGACGAACGACAACACAGCCTCTCCGTGTTCCAAAGATACACAGTCAGGGAATCCTCTGAAGTTAATCCACATACGTCCAGCGTGATGACGTGCCCTACGCGTTTCGTCGGATAAACGCCGACTTCATCCCGGGATAACTCACTGGAGGGGAGGGGGGGGGGGCTTGATGGATATTTATAGTTCTTTTCAAAAATCCGATTGGTGGGGAATAAAATGGCTAATCAACTGTGTAATAAAGTGTATATACATAAAGTATATAATACAAAAATACATACATGAGATATATAATCAGAATACCTAAATATATAAAAAAAAATACCATATGAAATCAAAATACGTGTGTATAAAAAAAAAATGTATATATATAAATACAAATATTAAATTATATATATATATATATATATATGTATATATATATATATATATATATATATATATATATATATATATATATATATATATATATATATAAAAAGTAGATTTTACCAGATTGGAGTCCGGAAAAAACGAGACAGCACACAGTCCAGTAGTTCCAATGAAGTTGTATTCAAAGTAACATGGCACCACCTCCAACGTTTCGGTCCACTCAACGTGACCTTCCTCAGGGACGTGCAATAAGTGAATGCTAGTCCACCACCTTATATACCCAAACTAATCAAAAATAAAATTAAACTCACCCGTGCAGGGGCAACATTACCCGCGAAACCGCGCCGCTGTGACACGCATACAAATGCTGGAACGCATCGCCATCTTGGATTCTCTGATGTGAATCAGCCTGTTAAACTACGGTGGCCTCAATGGTCCACCCGTAGGCACAATCGCGCATGCGCGGGCTCCCAATGCCGTGACCAGCAGTGTACTGCTGGAACGCACCGCCATATTGCATCCCAAGATGTTACCTCATGAACTAGCTGCGGTGGCCCGAATGGTACATATGGCCACTGTAATGGCGGTTCGCGCATGCGCGAAGCTCCCCCGGCGGCTCAGTGAGCACAATGCATCACAATGCAGGATCTTTACTGTTTTTAAGCTAGCCCCACTGCGCACATAAGGGCACCCTCACATGTAAACCACCTCAAGTACATATAAGGGGTTCTAACAAAATAAATGCTATAGGGAAGGGCACCTAACAAATGGGACCTTATTGGGAAAGCTCATATGCTAAGGCTCAATGGAGCATGTAATGTTATGTGTTATTATTGCTTTAAAAAATGCTCAGAAGGACCAGTTCCAGCATGAGAACGCGTACAGTAGCACACACAGCAAACATACATAAACCAATTTACCACCACACATGTGAAACACTATGTGCATCGCTGTAAGATATATTGTTATTACTGTCCCACTATAATAAATACTATAATTACAACGACTAATAAAGTCTAAAATCGAAAACCAGATATCATGTATAGTCAAACCAATTTCCTCTAAATTAGAGCGACCGATGGGCTTATAGCATATGTGACTAATGAGACAACTTATGATGGGCAAGAATGTGTCCATCCGAGGACAATATACATACTGCACTCTGTGGTCAAACTCTGTCCTAAAGACAACCTGTGACCAACAAGGCATATTTAAACGATATGTCAGATGTTCTACAGTCTCAAATACAACATGCAATATCTACGGTCTCGAAGCGGGACATCATAAACTATCTTGATGCATACATTAAAACCATTGCGTGATGAAGTGAAAATAACAATACATAGGCACATATGGAAATAACACCTGAAAACGTAATGCAGAAATATTACAGAAGGAACAATGACATACAAAATTGCACAACAACACAACAGTAAACAATTGTACACTACCACAAAATATCATGGTCCAGATGTCATTCATAAGAAACATCCTAGCGAAAAATCTTCGTTTAAGCCAAAAGGGGCCACTGTTTTTAATTTAAAGATGTGTCTTGCTTCGCTTTGCAACAAAAGTCTGTTTCTATCACCCCCTCGTGTAGGCGCTCGGATCTGTGAGATTGGCATACACCTAAACGTTGCCAGTGAATGCTTAAAGTCCCTGAAATGTTTGGCAACAGGGAGACATTTGAACTCCAAATCCTTGGCGTCCGTGGACAATGCTTTACGAATTGTAGAACGATGGATGGGTATGCGTTCTTTAAGCATTCGCACTGTCTTCCCAATATACAGTAAACCACAGGGACATTTAATCAAATATATAACAAATTTAGATTCACAATTCAGATGTTGGTGAATTTTGATTTTGGTCCCATTGTGTGGATGGCAATAGAAAGACCCCACTTGCATATATTGGCAGTTCGTGCAACCCTTACACCTGTAGGCCCCAGGTTTTTGGGTTAACCAAGTTTTGTCCTTGCCGTATTTGTCAGCTGGATCTGCCTGCGTGATCATGTCCCCAATAGACGGACCACGGCGAAAACAAAACAAGGGGGGTTCACGAAAAAAATTGCCTATTTTGTCATCATTAGCTAAAACATGCCAATTATCTCTAATGCCACGTTGTATGCATGGGGACGCAGTGCTGAATGTACTTATAACATTGAATCTTGAGCTTGTTGTTTGCTCTCCCAGTTCGGTGTTAGTATAATCCGCATTATCCAACCGGATCACACGATCCAATGCATTTTTGACGTCGACCGGACTGTAACCTCGCTCTAGGAACCTGTTAGCCATGTTGATGAGAGCAGGTTCCAACTCATTATGATCACTAGTGATTCGCTTCACTCGTAGTAGCTGGGAAAATGGGAGCCCCTTTTTCAACGGGGCCGGGTGGTGGCTTGTGGCATAAAGCAGTGTGTTCTTGTCAGTTATTTTTTGATATAGCCTAGTGGCCAATTTGTCACCTGCTTTGTATACCATCGTATCCAAGAATGGAATTTCAAGTTCACTGTAACACAGTGTAAAACGTATCTTTGATGGAATATCGTTAAGATGGTTCACAAAGTCCTGTAATTCTACAGTTGAGCTACTCCAAACAATAAAAATATCGTCAATGTAGCGTAAGAACTTTCTGATGTAATGTGCATTGGGCGCATCGCATAAGATGTGGGTTTGCTCATACATGTCCATGTAAAGGTTCGCATATGATGGGGCCATGTTTGAGCCCATGGCTGTCCCACTGAGTTGGAGATAATACGAATTTTCAAACCTAAAGAAATTTTTGTTTAGGATGACTTCTATCAGGAGCAGTAAGAATTCAGACGGAGGTCCAGTCTGCAACGTGCTTGTTATCAACTTTCTTCTGATAGCCTCCAACCCCTCTTTGTGCGGAATGTTCGTTTAAAGACTTGCTACATCGAGGGTAGCTAATATGCACCCAGATGGATCAAATGCTAGATCGTTAATATGCTCCATGAAATTGGTAGTGTCCTTGACAAACGTAGCCATGCCCGCCACCAGCGGTTGTAAATAAAAATCCACGTATTGCGAAATCGGATGGCATAGTGATGTCCGAGCCGAGATGATTGGTCGACCTGGTGGGTGTGTGGTAGATTTGTGAATCTTGGGGATCGTATACATGACAGGTATTCTAGGGTGCTGCTGGGTAAGGAAACCGCCGGTATCTTCCGAGATCCATCCATTGGATATGCCCATTTGGATAATGGCATCGATTTCCCCTTTATACGCCACAGTGGGATCTTTGCCCAACTGTTTGTACGTTTCAGTGTCTCCCAGTTGGCGCAACACCTCCTCTCTGTAGTAAAGATAGTCCAAAATGACGATTCCACCGCCTTTATCAGCGGCCCGGATGATAATACTCTTGTTGTTTCTTAAGGACTTGACCGCCAGTCTTTCGTCATTCGTCAGATTGAAGAAGCTTTTTTCTGTTTCTTGATATTACTTCTTGTAGCTTTACCTAGAAGGTTCATAAATGTTGCAATACTGGGATTAGACACCTGTGGATCAAACGTACTGCGTGGCCTGAAATGGGATCTTGTATAATCAGGTGCTTGGTTGGCTTCTGCTTTTGAAAAGAAGTCCTTGAGTTTAAGGTGTCTATTTAATTTAAAGAGGTCCACTTCCCATTTGAATGGGTCTTGCTTATATGTTGGCACGAAGCCAAGACCTTTGTGTAGAACATTTAACTCCGCCGATGAGAGGGTATGTTTGGAAAGATTAAAAATTACCGTTTCCTGGGTTGTTGTTTTGGACCTCTCCCCCTGTTTGGGTGGCGCTCCGGATATCGTCGTCTTTCGGCCTCCTCGCCTAGTTTTCCTCCGGCATCTCCGACTCCTATAGGCGGCTTGGCTCTCCCATCCGGTCCTTGTCCTAAAAAAGAAGGTTCTGCAGACATACTGTCACTGACAGTGTCTGCGGCGTCTGAGAAGTCCGTATCACTGGTGTTGTACCCAGGCTTTCTGTACCCCCCCCGTCTTCGGCGGGACTGGCCCCTCTGCTGACCTTGCGCACCTGTTGGTGGATCACTTAACCCCAGCAACCATCTGTATACCTTACGATCCTTATAATCTGACTCCACAATTTTGAGTTTCTCTCTCTTATATTTAATGAGATTGTTTCTGTATGTGTCGATGGAGGACTGTATTTTGTCCGTCCAATTTGTTGAAGTGTCAGTTTCTAAAGTTGTTCCATGTTTGGAGTAAATGGTGTCTATCTCTTTTTTGATCTTAATGATTTCCTTACTTGATTGATCAATTACAAGGATAATCAAGTCAAATGCACATTTATTTAATATTGCAATCCATCTTCTACAGAACTCTGGATCTGTTCTCCCTATAGTGGGCTGATTTTTTATTCTAAACCCACGGGGTAGCAATTTTTCTTTGTGATAATGTGACAGCGTCACACCGTGCAGATAGTAGTCAACTTCCCTCTTTTTTAATTTAATCAGGTCATTGTACACGTCACTCGCTCTTTCAGGTCCCAAAACAGATTCAAAGGATTCCGTGTAACGGATGCTGGAAATCTCAGCCTCGCTAAAGCTAGCTGATTCAGAGATGGCTGAAAAAACCTCAAACGTGTCTGCAAACTCCTCCATGTTATTTCCTTACGTGGTTAAAACCAACATTCATTTATGGTAAGGCTATTACACGTATAACATCCACGGAATAGGCCAAAAACGCCGTGGACCACAGACTTTAACCCCTTGCAGGGTACTTCGTATCCTTTTACTGGCAGGTGCCCAACTCATATAGTTACACATGAAAAAATCATCTCAGTTGGCACACTGTAAACAAAAGTAAGATGCTGATGCTAGCCCCATATGCACATGTAAAAAGTAGATTTTACCAGATTGGAGTCCGGAAAAAACGAGACAGCACACAGTCCAGTAGTTCCAATGAAGTTGTATTCAAAGTAACATGGCACCACCTAAAACGTTTAGGTCCACTCAACGTGACCTTCCTCAGGGACGTGCAATAAGTGAATGCTAGTCCACCACCTTATATACCCAAACTAATCAAAAATAAAATTAAACTCACCCGTGCAGGGGCAACATTGCCCGCGAAACCGCGCCGCTGTGACACGCATACAAATGCTGGAACGCATCGCCATCTTGGATTCTCTGATGTGAATCAGCCTGTTAAACTACGGTGGCCTCAATGGTCCACCCGTAGGCACAATCGCGCATGCGCGGGCTCCCAATGCCGTGACCAGCAGTGTACTGCTGGAACGCACCGCCATATTGCATCCCAAGATGTTACCTCATGAACTAGCTGCGGTGGCCCGAATGGTACATATGGCCACTGTAATGGCGGTTCGCGCATGCGCGAAGCTCCCCCGGCGGCTCAGTGAGCACAATACATCACAATGCAGGATCTTTACTGTTTTTAAGCTAGCCCCACTGCGCACATAAGGGCACCCTCACATGTAAACCACCTCAAGTACATATAAGGGGTTCTAACAAAATAAATGCTATAGGGAAGGGCACCTAACAAATGGGACCTTATTGGGAAAGCTCATATGCTAAGGCTCAATGGAGCATGTAATGTTATGTGTTATTATTGCTTTAAAAAATGCTCAGAAGGACCAGTTCCAGCATGAGAACGCGTACAGTAGCACACACAGCAAACATACATAAACCAATTTACCACCACACATGTGAAACACTATGTGCATCGCTGTAAGATATATTGTTATTACTGTCCCACTATAATAAATACTATAATTACAACGACTAATAAAGTCTAAAATCGAAAACCAGATATCATGTATAGTCAAACCAATTTCCTCTAAATTAGAGCGACCGATGGGCTTATAGCATATGTGACTAATGAGACAACTTATGATGGGCAAGAATGTGTCCATCCGAGGACAATATACATACTGCACTCCGTGGTCAAACTCTGTCCTAAAGACAACCTGTGACCAACAAGGCATATTTAAACGATATGTCAGATGTTCTACAGTCTCAAATACAACATGTAATATCTACGGTCTCGAAGCGGGACATCATAAACTATCTTGATGCATACATTAAAACCATTGCGTGATGAAGTGAAAATAACAATACATAGGCACATATGGAAATAACACCTGAAAACGTAATGCAGAAATATTACAGAAGGAACAATGACATACAAAATTGCACAACAACACAACAGTAAACAATTGTACACTACCACAAAATATCATGGTCCAGATGTCATTCATAAGAAACATCCTAGCGAAAAATCTTCGTTTAAGCCAAAAGGGGCCACTGTTTTTAATTCAAAGATGTGTCTTGCTTCGCTTTGCAACAAAAGTCTGTTTCTATCACCCCCTCGTGTAGGCGCTCGGATCTGTGAGATTGGCATACACCTAAACGTTGCCAGTGAATGCTTAAAGTCCCTGAAATGTTTGGCAACAGGGAGACATTTGAACTCCAAATCCTTGGCGTCCGTGGACAATACTTTACGAATTGTAGAACGATGGATGGGTATGCGTTCTTTAAGCATTCGCACTGTCTTCCCAATATACAGTAAACCACAGGGACATTTAATCAAATATATAACAAATTTAGATTCACAATTCAGATGTTGGTGAATTTTGATTTTGGTCCCATTGTGTGGATGGCAATAGAAAGACCCCACTTGCATATATTGGCAGTTCGTGCAACCCTTACACCTGTAGGCCCCAGGTTTTTGGGTTAACCAAGTTTTGTCCTTGCCGTATTTGTCAGCTGGATCTGCCTGCGTGATCATGTCCCCAATAGACGGACCACGGCGAAAACAAAACAAGGGGGGTTCACGAAAAAAATTGCCTATTTTGTCATCATTAGCTAAAACATGCCAATTATCTCTAATGCCACGTTGTATGCATGGGGACGCAGTGCTAAATGTACTTATAACATTGAATCTTGAGCTTGTTGTTTGCTCTCCCAGTTCAGTGTTAGTATAATCCGCATTATCCAACCGGATCACACGATCCAATGCATTTTTGACGTCGACCGGACTGTAACCTCGCTCTAGGAACCTGTTAGCCATGTTGATGAGAGCAGGTTCCAACTCATTATGATCACTAGTGATTCGCTTCACTCGTAGTAGCTGGGAAAATGGGAGCCCCTTTTTCAACGGGGCCGGGTGGTGGCTTGTGGCATAAAGCAGTGTGTTCTTGTCAGTTATTTTTTGATATAGCCTAGTGGCCAATTTGTCACCTGCTTTGTATACCATCGTATCCAAGAATGGAATTTCAAGTTCACTGTAACACAGTGTAAAACGTATCTTTGATGGAATATCGTTAAGATGGTTCACAAAGTCCTGTAATTCTACAGTTGAGCCACTCCAAACAATAAAAATATCGTCAATGTAGCGTAAGAACTTTCTGATGTAATGTGCATTGGGCGCATCGCATAAGATGTGGGTTTGCTCATACATGTCCATGTAAAGGTTCGCATATGATGGGGCCATGTTTGAGCCCATGGCTATCCCACTGAGTTGGAGATAATACGAATTTTCAAATATATATATATATAAACACAAAAAGAAAGAAAGAGGGTTTGTTGAAAGCACACGAAAAATATGTGAAAGTACAAAATGGATTTTATTAGCAATACAAAACACAAAAATAATATTAAAATATACCTAAACACATACTAATTGAACACTGCTGAACCAAAGAACACACAATAAAAATGTAGGGACACAAAATATGTAACATGCAAAATACATGGTATGATAATGCAAATCCAGGGGAAAGTAATTTCCCCTGGAAATGCAATGGAGATCGGCCGATCAGCAACACATGATAGTACAAATGACTGAAAAAAACAATATCTACAGAAACCCAAGTAAACACAGAAAAAAGAGCAACAATGAAAATATAATGAATGAATACCCTAGATGCTGTGTAGCCAGAAGGTGGTGGCTAAACCCTGGCAGTTATAATAAAGAGCCAGAGAAAGACAGAAAATAAATGTCTAAAATGTGCTGAGGTGGGGTCCCCTCAAAGTCTGAAATGTAAACAATGAGTCAGCAGAGAAAACAAGGGTGAAAAAAACATGAGAAAATGACTCCCTAATGCCAAAGCTAGGTGTTACTGATATAAGCTGTGGCAGACAAAAATGATAGTGTCCCAAAGGCTACCGTGGAGCAAGGAAATGTCCAGATACTTGCTATGACGCTGCACAAGACATATGCAAAATGTGTATTAGTGAACTTTATGAACTTGCAACAACACACAAATCACATTACGCGGAAGAACTCTGAAAACGCACCAGTGAGAAACTGAGAAACAAACTGATCAATCAACTATATGGAAAAAAACAGAAATTAGAATGGCAAAAATGCACAATACTCCAAACCCTGCAATTGCAAAGCAGTACAAATACCAACAAACTGGAAAAAGATATGCAAACTCTACACAAGAAACTGTAGCAGAACTTAATCAAGAAGAAACAGAAGAAACTACAACTCCTCCCTCAGTATGACTGCAGACCATTGGCACAACATAAGGTATTTCAAACAAACAAAAAGCAGGACAACTATTTAGAACTAGAAACCCCAACTGTCTTTTCAAGACAGATACACACCCTCAACCCAGAAGAACACACAGTCTGCCAGGGAGTTCTAATCTAATTTCTCTCCAAGGGACTAATATTCTGTCCCACCACCAAACTGGATCAAATCCAATTGTACTTAGACCTAGAAGAATTCTTCAGGAGACTATGGGCTCTATGCAGTAAGCGCCGAAAAAGTGCAATCGCCAAGGGTACCTTATCGGCATGATTCTGCCGATTTTCCCTCTCCGTATGCAATAAGTGCTGAATCCCTTCCGAATCAAGCCGAAAACATTTGCTCCCACTCTGCCGATGATTTGCCAATCACACACAGATGTATCTGCGTGCATGGTGAGGTGGTGTTAGGTTCCCCAATGAAACTTCTTGCTGAATCTGCCGAAGCAAGCATGTTTTGGATTGAGCGGCCCATTTAAAGGCAGTGTGTATTTTTATTCATTCTCTGTGTTGTTGGGAGAGAGAGAGAGAGAGAGAGAGAGAGAGAGAGAGAGACACACACAGAGCTGGGCAATTTACATATTTCATATTGACTGAGACAGTTGTGGTGTATTGTGAGAGGTTTGTCCTGTGTTGTTTTGTTTACATCTTTGTCTTGTTTTCACTTTGTAAGTGTTCAGTGTGATTGTCTTTAAATTTATTTTCTGTTCTTTGTGAGTGCTAGAGGTATGGCCGCTAGGCGTGGGAAGAGTGATGCTGGCTTGAGTGGTACTGGTAGTCATGTGAGTACGCGTCTGAGTGAGCGTAGGATTCAGGGGAGTGCTGTGGCTGTGAGTGCGAGTGGTGTTGCTGTGAGTGCGAGTGCTGCTGGTGGCTCTGTTGCTGGTGCTGGTGGGGTGTCTGCTGCTGGTGCGTCTGCTGGTGGGGTGGTTGCTGGTGGCCCGCTTTTGGAGTCTCTTCCATTAGAAGAAGGAGAGTCCAGTCAGCAGCAGCCAAGCTCTGGGCCTGCACGTATTCGGAAGAAACGTCTTGAGCGGCCACGTAATCCTCGGTTCAATGAAGAGGAAAACAGAGTTCTTGTCACAGGGATTCTGGAGCACTATGAATGTCTGTATGGGCATTTACTAGGTAAGTCTATCTTTGCATTGATTCTTCAAAGGCATGTTATCCTAGGACATGTGAGATGTCTTAATATCAAAATATTATTCTATAATATCTATCAATTAAACTTAATTGTTACACACATATTCCTTCATGCTTTAGAACGACCATAACAATCAGTGTAATTTTTTGGCAAAGTTCATACAATATTCATGCAAGCTTCCCTACATTTGTATGTTTACACGTAAATGCTCATGTGGTACACATATTACACCTAAGCCAGCATGTTTGGTATCTCTTGGAACAGGTAGCAGTTTAGGAAACTGCTCGTTTTTATAATAATAATTAACGTCATATATTTTGTATGTATTTCAAGGGCGGACAAGTTCAGCATCAAAAAAAGAAATGTGGGATCAAATAACCTTGGCTGTGTCTGCGTGTGGGAATCATGTCAGGGACCAGCCGAACTGTCGGAAGAGATTCGATGATATAAGGGCAAACTTAAAGAAAAAAATACAAGCACAACGGATGCATGCTTCTAGCACTGGAGGTGGGCTGCCAGCACAAGCTCTAATCTTAACACCATTGGAGGAGCAGATGCGGGAAAAATTTCTTCCTGTCGTCGTGGAGGGTTTGCCCGGGGACAGAGATATCGGAATTTATTCTGCTCCATTTCTACCAGGTGACAAATGTTACTGTACTAGGCGTGTCATAGTGTGTCGTAGGCGTGTCGTAGGTTACAGTTCTTATCTATATTTCCGCTGCAACTTATACCTATATATATATCTGTATATATGTCTCTCTCTATATCTATCTATCTATCTATCTATCTATCTATCTATCTATCTATCTATCTATCTATCTATATATATATATATATATATATATATATATATATTTATATCTAGTTGTCCTACAAAAAGTAAAAATTAATATATATGGTGGCAAAAGGTGGCACTGAGTGCTCATTTGCATGTCATTTCCCAGAATCCCTTGCTGCAGTGGAAGCGTTGTATGCTGGGCGATAATGGGGAAAGACAGGGTTGCAGACCTGTCTAAGACATGCAAATGAGTATACAGTAATATTTACAGTTGCTATATATATATATATATATATATATATATATATATATATATATATATATATATATATATATACACAGTGCTTGACAAATCCCCCAAAAATCTACTCGCCGAACCCAAAAATCTACTCGCCACCTAGTCCCGCCCCTAGTCCCGCCCCCAACCCCGCCTCTAGTCCCGCCCCCAGCCACGCATTTAAAAAAAAGCCATAAATTAAATAAATTGAATAAATTCCTAGTACACTGGCGACACACTTTATTCGAGCTCGGCTAGTCCCACGAATTCGGGTATACCCGGGTGTATTGAGGTTTGTGACTGTTTTCTGCCCGAGTGCATTGAGGTATTTTCCAGGCAGGGATTGAAGCATTTTATTCCCGCTGGCTGCAATACTGCACAGTATATATATATATATATACTGCATTACAATTCATGAATTTATGCCATCTGGTAGACACGCGAAGCATTGCAGCCTATTAAATCCTAATCATTATCATTTAACAGATCAGCCGCCCGTCAGCCAGGCATGAACCCAGGCTGGGAAGGCAAACGCAACGGGGCTTGTCAGAGGTGAGGAGCGGCGCATTCCAGGTATCTGCCAGGTACATACTGGGTATTTGCTCGAATAAAGTGTGTCGGTGCAGTAAGAACATTCGTTTTTGATATTAGTTTATTTATTGTATTACATTATACTACAATTAGTCCTTGGTGTGTGTGTGTGTGTGTATAAATGTCGAATCTAGAAAAAAAAAGCCAGATGTGGATGACCAGTTTCCTGCACCCCTTAACTAGTGTCTGGATGCCCCCGCTTCACAATATTTAAAGCAGCAATCCCGTCTGGGATCTTACCTGATCCGCAGACCCTCAAAGTCCAGGTACCCTCATTCCCGCAATGTTATACATTGGAGGGGAGGTGTTCGTTACCTGTCTTCTGGGTTAGGGGGGGTTCGATGTCTTCCGTGTGAAGCTTGAGTCAGATCTGGAAGTAAGCAGTATAGGTTATTTCAGTGTAGTATAGGGCAGTTAAGATATCCAGATCCATAGTGTGAGAGTGTGTGGGGGAGAGAGCGAGAGTGTGTGGGGGAGAGAGAGAGAGAGTGTGTGGGGGAGAGAGAGAGAGAGTGTGGGAGAGAGTGAGAGTGAGTGAGAGAGAGAGAGAGTGAGAGAGTGGGAGAGGGAGAGAGTGGGAGAGAGAGAGAGAGTGGGAGAGAGAGAGAGTGGGAGAGAGAGAGAGTGGGAGAGAGAGAGAGTGGGAGAGAGAGAGAGTGGGAGAGAGAGAGAGTGGGAGAGAGAGAGTGGGAGAGAGAGAGAGTGGGAGAGAGAGAGAGTGGGAGAGAGAGAGAGTGGGAGAGAGAGAGAGTGGGAGAGAGAGAGAGTGGGAGAGAGAGAGAGAGAGTGGGAGAGAGAGTGAGAGAGAGTGAGAGAGTGGGAGAGACAGAGACAGAGAGAGAGTGGGAGAGACAGAGAGAGAGTGGGAGAGACAGAGAGAGAGTGGGAGAGACAGAGAGAGAGAGTGGGAGAGACAGAGAGAGAGAGTGGGAGAGACAGAGAGAGAGAGTGGGAGAGACAGAGAGAGAGTGGGAGAGACAGAAAGAGAGTGGGAGACACAGAAAGAGAGTGGGAGAGACAGAGAGAGAGAGCGGGAGAGACAGAGAGAGAGTGGGAGAGAGAGTGGGAGAGAGAGTGGGAGAGAGAGTGGGAGAGAGAGACAGAGAGAGAGACAGAGAGAGAGACAGAGAGAGAGACAGAGAGAGAGACAGATAGAGACAGATAAAGGGACGTCAAGGCGCCGTGACGTTGACGCTGCTCAGCACTGATTGGATGTTTTCAGCCGACAGTGCTCTGAAAAACAGCTTGGCTGTCGGCTGAAAACTCCAGCGCCTCAGCATGCCTGCGGACGCTCGCGTGAGCCCCCTCTCAAGGCATCCTCATTGAGTATGCAGGGGCTCAGCGCGGAGCGTCCGCACGGCTCAGCGCGGCCTGTCCTTCTATGGACTCGGCCAGAGAGACAGATAGAGAGAGACAGATAGAGAGAGACAGATAGAGAGAGACAGATAGAGAGAGACAGATAGAGAGAGACAGATAGAGAGAGACAGACAGAGAGAGACAGACAGAGAGAGACACACACAGAAAAAGAGAGACACACACAGAAAAAGAGAGACACACAGAAAAAGAGAGACACACACAGAAAAAGAGAGACACACAGAAAAAGAGAGACACACACAGAAAAAGAGAGACACACACAGAAAAAGAGAGACACACACAGAAAAAGAGAGACACACACAGAAAAAGAGAGACACACAAAAATGAGAGACACACAAAAATGAGAGACACAAAAATGAGAGACACACAAAAATGAGAGACACAAAAATGAGAGACACAAAAATGAGAGACAAAAAAAGAGAGACACAGAACACACACAGAGAGAATGAGAGACAAAGACAGAGAGAGGGCGAGGGCGACTGGGAGAAGGCGAGGGCGACACAGGGAGAGGGTGACACACAGACACACACTCACTCTCACTCACAGACACGCAGAGACACACTCATGCAGACACTCACGCAGAGACACACTCACACAGAAGACTCACAGACACACACTCAGAGACACTCACTCACACACACACACACACAGACACACACACACACACACACACAGACACACAGACAGGCACACAGACACACAGACAGGCACACACACAGACACACAGACAGGCACACAGGCACACTGACAGACACACAGGCACACTGACAGGCACACAGGCACACTGACAGACACACAGGCACACTGACAGACACACAGGCACACTTACAGACACACAGGCACACTCACAGACACACAGGCACACTGACAGACACACAGACACACAGACACACAGACACACAGGCACACTGACACACAGGCACACTGACACACTCACAGACACACAGGCACACTCACACACACACAGGCACACAGGCACACTCACAGACACACAGGCACACTGACAGGCACACACACAGACACACAGACAGGCACACACACAGACACACAGACAGGCACACACACAGACACACAGACAGGCACACACACAGACACACAGACAGGCACACACACAGGCACACTGACAGACACACAGGCACACTGACAGACACTCAGGCACACTGACAGACACACAGGCACACTCACAGACACACAGGCACACTCACAGACACACAGGCACACTCACAGACACACACACACACACAGGCACACTCACAGACACACAGGCACACTGACAGACACACAGGCACACTGACAGACACACAGGCACACTGACAGACACACAGGCACACTGACAGACACACAGGCACACTGACAGACACACAGGCACACTGACAGACACACAGGCACACTGACAGACACACAGACACACAGGCACACTGACAGACACACAGGCACACAGGCACACCGGCACACAGGCACACTGACATACACACAGGCACACTGACAGACACACAGGCACACTGACAGACACACAGGCACACTGACAGACACACAGGCACACTCACAGACACACAGGCACACAGGCACACTCACAGACACACAGGCACACTCACAGACACACAGGCACACTCACAGACACACTCACAGGCACACAGGCACACTCACACACTCACAGACACTCAGTCTGTCACTCACACACTCACCGGGTCACACGTGGCAGCAGTGGGGTCTCCGCATGGCAGTGGGCCCTCTCCAAGACATGGGACACACAGCGCAGCGTGGGCCTCAGCAGCAGCAGGTCCCCCCCCCCCCGAAGTGGCCGACGCCGCAGCACGCTCCCCGGACACCCCCGGGCAGCAAGCGAGGATCGGGAGCAGGTGATTAGGGGGAGATCATGGGCAGGAGGTGGACTGGCGCAGGAGGCGCGCACGGGGGAAGCTGGGTTGGCACTTCCCCCTCCGTCCCACGTGGGGAGCGGAGGGTGTGGGGGGGCTGGATCGCGCGCTTGTTTTGGGCTTCCCCCTCCGTCCCACGTGGGGAGCGGAGGGTGCGGGGGGGCTGGATCGCGCGCTTGTTTTGGGCTTCCCCCTCCGTCCCACGTGGGGAGCGGAGGGGGGAGGGTGTGGGGGGGGGGCTGGATCGCGCGCGGCGCTTGTTTTGGGCTTCCCCCTCCGTCCCACGTGGGGAGCGGAGGGGGGGGGCTGGGTTGCGAGCGGGGCTTGGTTTGGGCTTCCCCCTCCGTCCCACGTGGGGAGTGGGGGGGGGAGGGATGCGGGGGATTCTGGGTTGCTGGGGGGAACAGGCAGCGCAAATGGCAGGACACTCTGCTTGCCCTGTGCACGCGCGCCGGGACCACAGGATTTGCCGCCATTTTTTTAAACTTTTTTTTAACCCAATCAGGGAGGGGGATTATTTATTTATTTAAAAAAAAAAAAATTGGCACGAGCAGGGGAATTCATTGAGCTGCAGCATGGGTCGCCAACTGCCTAAATCCACTCGCAACGGGCGATTGGTTATCATTATTTGTCGAGCACTGTATATATATATATACATATATATTAATTAGTGATAATCTATGTTACACCTATAAACAGGCCATTACTGCCTCATCAAGTCTTGCATAGAAGATTGTGCATTCAAAGGCAAACATTCATAATTTGCACAAACCCATTTCGTTATTTTTAATTAAAGCTATTTTTTCGCTTCATGTAGTATACTGAGAGCATAAATAGGAACATGTACCATATGGTATTTAATTGTGTTCATATGTAGCTCACTTCAGATTTTTATTTCGCTCATGTACCGGTGTGTGAAACCAGCTGCAATTAATATGTAATCACAGCATAGAGGAGAACACAGGGGGTGGGGTTGGCACCGAGCCAGATCACAGGGTCATGTTACGGTCAAGTCTTGTGGGACGGCTTACAGGTGGTAGAAACAAATAAAAGGTCAGGGCGCTGTCACGTCTTGGTGGAGGGACTACAGTTGTTAGAAGCTGACAAGGTCAACAGAAGTTCGTCACATTCATTTGAAATGGTAATTCTCTGAAAACTTTCACCCACCAGGCCACTATATATGAAAATGTACATTAGTCATTCGTTCACTCATATCTTCTTTTTACCTTATAGATACGCCACATTATCACACCAGTACCATCTGTGAGCTACACACTGCATGTGTTGATGAGTGTCAGCCACATTGAGCGCTACAACTGCTTCTCTTAAATGTTCACACAGATCACTAAAAACATTCATTCATATTTCCACAATTAGGTACTGAATTATAAGCAGAGACAACTTTGCTGTGATGGTAGTGATGTACATTATTATTGCTAGATTACTACACAACATATGCAGTGTATGTACAACAGAACACTTAATTTTACAACGCATTCCTGCATGAACATTGTATGTTGTATGGTTTTTACAATAAATGTGCCAATTAGGTTCACATGTACATTGATGTTAAGATGGATAATGTACAGCTTGCCAGAAACATATCATTGTCATTTCGTTATGTGATGCTGATATTTAGCCATAAATACTCCCACTACACAAACTTAATGTTAATTATGTACACATGTCAATAAAATTCTTATGTTATTCTTCTATATAGTTGCTCCTGAAGCTCATGTGTCACCTGACACTGAACATGTCTCATCACCTGGCTTATCCAGCTCATCATCAAGCATGGAAGGTGAGTGAGTGCACCACATCTAATGTGTACATTTGTAGATGTTAATTTGCCATGCTAAATAAATGCCTTTCACATGTAATTAACTTCACATCAGTTATTGTCACAGAAGATATAGTGTTTCCTGACAACGTGTATTGTGTGTGTTGTAAACTATCAGCTAGGAGTTGTGAGGTTACAACAAACTTTCATTCATTCTTCTTTCACACTGAGTCGAAACATCATTGTTACTTCAAGCATAAACCTTTAATTTGACACAAATTAAAAATTATGGAAACATGTTATGTGTTACACTATGAGAACAACTATCATTATATTGAAAAACAAGTGAAAGTTCCATGGCAGTTCCAATGTCTTTCTTTATTTGTAGAACCAGATGTTGCCACTCAAGCACAAATTCACTCAAGGGACCATGAAGATGTTCCCACTCCTGGATTAACCCAGCATTCAAGTCCTCCTGCTCATGACACCTACTCAGCTATTGCAGCTTCTGAAGAAAGAATCTTGGGTGAAGAAAATCATCGCCATTCAGAAATGATGTCAGTGCTTGAAAGGATGATATCACTGCAGGAAAGGTCAATATCACAAATGTCACAAATTGAAAGAGTCATCATCCAAGTTCCTAAAAAATCCAAAATGTAAACAGGACATTACAAGCAATAGTTGTGAATCTAAGCCAAGCAAATCAGTTGCGAATTACAACAAGAGAACAACAATTCCACTTTACCCCATCTGAGGATGGATCTTTACATGCTGCTACTTTTTCTCCAGAGTCACCAGTTCTTCATTCCCCAGTTCTGGATGATACCGGTACAGTAGGTGCAAGTTCTGTACAGGTCCCTCTCAACATCCAACCGCTTACATCTGTTCAAAATCAGGAACGGACACCTACAAATGAGACACGAAAAAGAAAGTTAGGGCAACAATTACTACTAACCAGCTTTTGGAAAAAGATTAAAACACCAAAACAAGAAACTGCTCCACCATCAGTCGTGCAATGTTTAGCAACTGCTTCACAACTGCCACAGGCCACACCCAGTGCCCCTGAAGTGCAATAGCCCACACCCAGTGCCACTGAAGGGCCACAGCCTACACCCAGTGCCCCTGAAGTGCAACAGCCCACAGTTAGTGCCACTGAAGTGCCACAGCCCACACCCAGTGCCCCTGAAGTGCAACAGCCCACACTTAGTGCCACTGAAGTGCCACAGCACACACCCAGTGCCACTGAAGTGACACAGCCCACACTTAGTGCCACTGAAGTGCCAAAGCCCACAACCAGTGCCCCTGAAGTGCAACAGCCCACAACCAGTGCCACAGAACTGCCACAGGCCAGTACAAGTCGTACAGTTAAGGCCAAAGTACTTGGCAAAGGGAAAAGGCAAACACAACAGCCAACAAGCAGGCCTGTTACTCGCTCTCAAAAGGATAAACAAAAATAAATAATCACATTCACTAAATTTGTTGGTGTCCTGGTGGTGTTTACTGCAGACTATTTCATGCATAGTGTATGTATGATCATGTACAGATGCTTGATAACATTCAAATATGTCCTTGTACACATGAATGTTTAGAAATGCTCACTGACTGAATTAAGGCATATTTAATAACATATGAATATGTATTAATCATCAGTTGATTAATGGTACAACATTATTACACACTTGCCATGTTAATAGAAGCTGACATTCACTTAGCTCTTGTTCAAGATGAGATGTATGTGGGTTTGTTTGGTAATGTAGATAGTCATTTCATGCTAATATTATTGACATACAACTTTAAGTAACTACCCATATAACAGCATACATTTTGATGTTGTGTTTTCTGGTGTCTTAACACTGTAATACATTACTTACCTTAATCTTCTTTCATAGTTCATAATGTTGGCATGTAAGTGTGTATGAATATATCTTTATTATCTCTGTATCTCTATGGATATATGTACACACAAACACAGTGTGTGTGTGTGTGTGTGTATATATATTAACTGATATAGAAATATATATATATATATATATATATATATATATATATATATATATATATATATATATATAAATATCTCTGACACTGTTGTCAGCAAACAGGCCGTCTGTTAATGAGATATAAATGTTAGGACACTTGCTAAAATTACGGTATCACTATGATTGATCCCCTAATTCACTGAGCTGTATTTAACTTTCAATATGATTACAACAAGGCCTACTTACACACATCAATGGCTTTAGTTTAGCACTCTATATATAATATATATATATAATCAGAATGAACAGTACATGCCTTCATGGCTCAAAAGAGGCCTTGTTTGCTGTTAAATACAACTTCTACACAGCTGACTCAAATAGGCCCTCAAACATGCTCACCCAGGAATGTTATAAACTGTAATGAACTGTTAAGAGAATTACAACAGGCCTGTTTGCACACAAGGCCTTCAATGTAGCTACATATATATATATATATATACATACACATATACACATATACACACACATATATATATACACACACACACACACACACACACACACACACACACACACACACACACACACACACACACACACACACACACACACACACACACACACACACACACACACACACACACACACACACACACACACACACACACACACACACACACACACATATATATATATATATACATATATACATATATACACATATACACACATATATAATATATATATATATATACACATATATATACATATATACACACAATATATAGTTAATTATATATAGATAAATATATATCTGGATATATTTAATTATATATATATATTTATTTATATATATATCTATGTATACATCAAGAGAGACTAACAGAGAGAGTGAAAGAGAGAGAGAAACAGAGAGAGAAACAGAGAGAGAAACAGAGAGAGAGAAAAACAGAAAAAGAGACAAACAGAGATGTGTGTGTGTGTGGTTAATTTTAGTTAAGTGTAAGCAGAAATCTGTTCATCCTAGCACTGTAGAATATTTCACACACATTGTTATTCTAATTAAATTGGTCAACTTGTTTTGCACATGCTGATTGCCTAAGCCGAAAGAAAAGTTTCGATTCATGTGAAAAGAGTATCTTAGACAAAGAATTTCAGCCAATTATTGTAACAAATTTCTGGTGGGAGAAAACCTGGGAGTATAACAGTTAGGTTGTATTATAACCTTGGAACAAACCGCGAAGATACTGTAACATGTAACTATTCACACTTTCAGCAGACATCCGTATGCGCTCAACTTAGACACTGTCCAGTTGAACAGAGAAGAAATGGCAGAAGCTTCCACATTGCACAGCCATCCACGTAAATCATACAAATTTATGATTTATGAAGCAATCGAATCAACGGCTGAGAAGAGGGCAACCGTGGGCCAAATCTATGACTTTATCCTAAACAAATATCCATACTACCAAGAACCAGCCAGACAAAGAAATTTTAAAACTTCTGTACGATTCACTTTATCCGCAAATGAATGTTTTGAGCGTGTCCATGATTGGCTAGATCAACGATATGGATGCTGGCATGTTGCGCCATCATTTAAACTTACCATGGAACATGGAACATATCTTCTGTTAAATAGCATATTTTTGCCTAATACCAGTTACACTGAAGCCGTACCGACTGTCGCGTCTGCTGATACACCTGCACCCTCCATTCATCAAGACCAGATGCAAGATGGACATAACTACTATGATATGTATCCAAACTTATATGGGCAATACCAATGTGGATGTGAAAACAACCAACAACTGTACGTACCTCCGGACGTCTTGTTTGAAGAAGCCACTGCAGATCCATATGACTGCCTCATGGAGATGTGTGTGATTCAGGATTCAATGGTTGCCTCAACCATGGATGATACTGTTGTGCCTTTCTTGAGCGAGCAGTTGCAGCCAAATCAGTTTTGACTTCTACAAGAATGGTAAATACAAATTTCGTTATGCCTTTACTCAAATTATACATGTCTACATTAATAATATACACCATTTGTTAGCCAAATGAGTGGACACAGTTTAACATTGCAGACAGGCTTACATGTAGCGTGCACAAAGACATTATTTCCTATAACAATATACTACATGACGAACCATTACTACACATTGGTGACGGAGTCCTAAATCCTAGATTATTATCACTTTTAAAGTATCATTTAAACATGTTACACTAACTGTAAAACACACACACCTCATTGTTTAGCATTCAACATGTAAAAACAAAGTGTCGCCCACATATGACGTGGGAACGTGGTAATGTCCCAAGGCGTCCTTAAAAAGGTTACCGATGCAAGCCCCACCCCCAACCGACGTGCGCGCGTGAAACCATATTGGCTGTGCCCATAGCTTATTGTTACGGTCAGTGCAGCATGTCATGCGCGTGCGTCGGTGGGACGGTGCGTGCACAGCGCTGGAGGCCAATGTTCATTCACTGGGAGGGATGTTTGCGTGCATTTCACGGTGCCTTAACATGACGTTACACGTATTTTGTTCGCTCATTGGCTGATCGTCCGTATTTTCCGTGGGTACGCGTCCGTTTACAAAGTTTAGATATGTACGTGTGTAGAAGTGAATTTGTTTCGCTTCCATATCATAACTTCCAGCTATGATATGCATACTGCTAGCAGCACCATGGAGGGACATGTATTGAACGCACAGCGTACACATCGTTTTGCGCATGCGCTAAGACTTAGTCCACACATTCGTGACGTGCGCGCGCAACATACGTTGTGCGCGCACATTATTATGTATACAGGCACCGGAAAAAAAATATCAGTAGTAATGCCAGCAACGCCATTAGAAAAATGAGACAGTTCTGTATCTGTAGTTTTATCCTTGCAGTTTAAACATATACGTTACTTATGCGTGAATATCCACAATCATATAGAGACGTGTTAAGCGTTGTCATGCTGAGACATATATAAATGTGCCATCTTTGAACATCATGTGTTTGCTGTATTTCACAGATGTCGCGGATGAATACATGGGACCAATGTATGATTTCAGATGAGCCAATCGTTATATTAGATGATTGTGACGACTAGCGAACAACTATTATAATAAATATGTAACAATGCTTTCAATGATTGGTGCTCAGATTAACAATCACTACATAATGTTATCCTATTATGCAAATATTTACTATGCACTTAATTAACATAATGATGTTGCTAAGCACTGAAGTTAGAACTTATATTGTTTTTTTGTTCTTTTCTACTAACATTATATGTATTGCCATGTGATATATGCAACCAACATTATCACTCAGCAAACACATTAATCTACTATATATTATAATCTCACGTGTGACTTTTCAAAGAATGTAAATGCTACATAACAACTCGTAGACATTGTATCTGAACGTACACAATAACAATCGTGAGGTGATAGAAACTGTTTAGTCGTGTGCATTTTATATTATCACCTAAGTTGTAGTGCTAACCTAACATGCATGAGCTAATGAATGTTAGTTAAAGATCATGAAACCATGAACATTTGTGTGTACATTTTATTCACACGACTAACTATAGTTGAGTGTTATTAGTAAACGTTCAACACATACATAGCTAAGTGAGGCCGATGATAAAAGCAACATCATTATGTGGGTTTATATTATTTCACGTAGAAATACATGCATCACACAAAAACTACAACACACACACACACACACTGTTGCTGAAATGTGTGCATACGCAAATGTCCACTTCATTTATGTTTATATGTTGACATTAGTTATAAAGGATCATGATCATTATGAATAACTAACGTAAATGAAATAAAAATTATATTAACTACATTGTCATTGTGTTGAATGAATTAGGAAAAGTTGAGAATCCAAAGAACTATACTTTGGAATGGTGTTAACATTTTGACACATGTTACATGTACGTCAAATCAACACACATCTTTCACTTATACATACACATGTGACAATGTAGTAATCAACATGAAGATGAAGCGATACAACAACTAATCACATACATTGCAATGTTAATGATGTTTAAAACATTGGGGTCTTTTCATACAAACATGCATTGAGTGTTAACATCGCTCATGTGCATCAATGGATGTTCTCCTCTCATAATCAATAGCTGAGCAGGGCTTATCCCCTTATCTCCCCCCACCCCTATATTCCATGAATGGATGTTGTTACGTTGGCTAAATTACATGTTATGTAATATCCCTAATGATTTTAAAACACACTGCACAATAACCACCAAGTGTAGCTAAACGCACGTACACAATACAGAAATGACATGTTTCAATTGTCACATCTTTTTCATTACGTTCTGTTTATACATCCTGTAACTATACCTGTATCGAGGTTTGCACATCTTATGACAGATGTGAATTGAAATACATACCATGAGCAGTCATTGAAGTGATATACATTGAAAAAGAAAACATGAATGAATATAAATCATTGTCATGACATGTTCATTAAGGTAAGCAACACACAGAATTGACAATTTTGTATGTGATATGAAACAACATCTGTAATACGTCAAATATGATCTGAAATACACAATAGTGTACACATCATTGTGACTCACATGTCACACTCCAAAAGCAAAATTGTATGTAACCATACTGCACTAGCTATTGGCTATCGACATAGTAGGTTTATTGTGTATGCCTAACCAAAAATAGCATGTACAGAAAATATAGATTTAGTATACATTATTTCCTGACGTACACACAACACCTTTTAGTGGTAAGAAGTATAATACAACCTGTTGATGAATGACATACCGGTGCCACATGCAATTGTCCACACAGCAGAGAAGAGAAAGGTGTGCGAACTATATTCATCTGTTTCCTAAGTGAATGGTATTTGGACAAATGTATTTATCATAACAAAGAATGAATACATCTATTTGGTACTATGAACATATATGTATTTGCTTCCATGAAAAAAATGTGTTTATGACATTCAGACGTGTCTCAACACCACTGGCTGTTTGGTCAGTGTCAGCTGGTAAATTGACGGGATGCTCCTCCTCCAAGCCCTGACGTATGTCTGTTTGTACATTTTTGCGGAGTGCCACATTGTGCAAAATGCAACATGCAATTATAATATCAGACACTTTAGCAGGCTTATATTGAAGTTCCACACCAGTTCTATCGAGACACCTAAATCTTGTCTTGAGAAGCCCAAATGTCCTCTCTATGACGGATCGCGTAGATATATGGGCAACATTGTACCTCTCCTCTGATTCACATTGAGGGTTTGCCACAGGGGTCAACAGCCACGGCCTAATTCCGTATCCTGAGTCACCTATAATCCATCGTGCACAAATATGAAACAATTTGTGTTAACATTATTACATACAACATTTCCTAGAATACCAAGAGTTGTTTGTTAACACATCATAATATGTACTCACCCACCAGCCAACCAGGTCCAAAATAGCCTTCTTCGAAAGCATGGACGACTGATGAGTTTCTCAGGATAGAGGAATCGTGACTGGGAATTTGGCTACCACATGCATAATCTTCATCGTGGCATCGCATACCACCTGTACATTCAGGGAATGGTAGTGCTTACGGTTGCGGTAAGCATGCTCACTCTGACTAGGCGGGATCAAAGCAACATGGGTGCAATCGATTGCACCCATCACACATGGTATCCCGGCTATGGTATAAAAGCCATTCCTGACTTCCAGCCACTCTGTGTGCTCTGTAGGAAAATGAATATAATTCCTAGCGCGTCTATTCAGTGCACATAGAAACTGGGTAAAGGCCCGCGAGAATGTATATTGCGAGACCCCGCCCACTATGCCCACAGTTGTTTGGAATGACGCGGGAGCAAGATAACGTAATGAGCACAGCATTTTAACAAGCACAGGGACTGCACAACCTCTGGCTGTCACAAAATCTAAATCTCCCCGTATCTCTTCATAAAGAGTTAAGATTGCTGCTGAACTCAAATGATAGCGACTTACAATCTTCTCCTCACTCATCCCATCTAACAGGGTTCTCTCCCTATACAAACGAGGACGAGGCACAACTTCTCTCCTCTCTCTTCTCCTCTCATCTCCTTGCCCTCTACCTCTCCCTCTCCCTCTCCTGTTCGCGTGTCTGTCCCTGTCACTGTCCCTGCCACTGTCCCTGCCTCTGTCCCTGTCCCTTCCTTGGCCTGTGATATCCTCTCCATCAGCAAGCCTCTCATCCAATAGAATCTTCCTCCATCTCATAAACATTCGCATCATTTTCAGGTCTGTAGCTGTGAATGCGCAAGTAATTGCCCTCCTTTAAATACCTATGTGATGATGTCAGGTGACTTGCTGAAGTGCAAGGTGTTACATTAACATATCCAAGTTGTTCACTCCCAACATGTAGCAATTAAAAGGATTATTTATGTGTGTTCACCAGGCAATCATGATATTTGAGAAATATGTAACGTTAAGCTTTGTAGAACCATTTATTGGCAAGTATTTCTGGAATGTGTAACGCATGTACCACTTCTGAACGCAACACTCAGTCATCTAATTAGGATACAACCATGACATTGACGTTGAGAAACTACGTTGCAACATGTGTAATTTGTCATGTTATTGTCACCTGTTCACATGAAGTAATTGTAAAGTTCATATGCATAATTTAATGCCATCAGTATACTTGCTATTGATTCGGTTTCAATCGTCTAAAAATGAGTAACGATTATAGATCTGTGTCTAACTTAGCATGAAGTGATTCTAATGCATCGTGTACAATGTAAACATGCAATGTTATTGAGTGTCCAATTGCGAACGACGTCAAAAGAGGGAGGTCACAAAGTACATGTAAACATGAAAACAAACAGCTACATTTACGTTTGATCATGCATTACACATTACAAGCATTGTATAATGTATAGCAACATTACTATAGGCTGGATCTGTTAGATGTGTGAAATGTGTTACATCATATAATAAATTGAAGCACACTTAAGTAACATGTTTGATATGATGTGACCTGTTCCTTTAAGAGTTGAGTATAGGATTTTCCCTTGACACATCATAACATTAAGACTAATGTGACACGCAAATCATCATAACATTGAAAAGTACAATGTTATGCAAATAATAAACGTAAGGGGTGACACGGTGAAGTGAATGACCTCAACACTGTAATGCCAAGCACATTTTTATTATGAGCAATAGAACGTAAACACTCCTATAATGTTATAAGTCCCCGCTCCATTGACTCCATTGATGTAGAGATGAGCTTTTTTTTCTTAGTGCCGTCCCGGCAACCTTGCCGATCCTTCTCCCCTCCAACTTGCCAACTTTAGTTGGCGGGACCAATTGCCGATGAAATCTCCATTTCTGAGTGCCCATCAGCACCGATAAGCTGATCGGGGCTACGTGAATACAGCCGATTTCAAAAAGTGCTGAAAAGTGCCGATTAGTGGGTTATCGGCAGCCGCATGCCGATAAATGTTTATCGGCAAGAAAAACTGCCGATTTTGAGCACTTATCGGCGCTTACTGAATCTCAAATCCAATTTTGGCGGGAAAATGCCGATAAAAGCCTTATCGGCGCTTATTGCATGAGGCCCTATGACTGAAAGAATATTTTCACAAAAAAGAGAGCACCCCCATAATGACGGAGTACAAGAAGAAGAAGAACACTTATTTCACACCACCGACAGGATGCAACGTCAAACTAGACGGCTACATACAGAGCTTCAGATTGCAAGTTTCCTCACTAGCATTAGCACAGCAGAAAAAAACAATGTACAACCTATCCTCCATGGAGAGATCTGCAATTAAGGAACTGCGAAACAACCACAATATCACCATCAAACCAGCAGATAAAGGAGGTGCAGTGGTGCCTATGAACACAAATAAATACATAGAAGATGGCAATAGACAACTCACAGACAACACCTACTACAAGAAACACATGCATGATCCAACCCAGGATTATACAAAGCAACTCATGGATCTCATCAAATCCTTCCCTAACTACCTGCAACAACAATTGCAGTAACTAATACCTGACAACCCAGGAGTTGGGATCTTCGACATGCTTCCCAAAATCCACAAACCAAGAAACCCCGGCTGACTTATTATAACAGGTATGGATACACTAGCTGAAAAAATATCAGGCTTAGTGGAGAATATCCTCAAACCTTTTGTCACAAGCACCAACAGCTTCATTCAAGATACCACAGATTTTATCAATAACCTTAACAACATCAACCAACTACCACCCAACACACTGCTAGTTACCATGGATGTAGAATCCCTTTACAGCAACATCCCTCACAAGGATGGTATTGAGGCATGCTTGCAATTCCTTACAACATCTCCCCTGGATCAGAAATACAGCGCTGAAGTAATTACCAAACTGATAGAATACATCCTCACACACAACTACTTCAGCTTCAACAAGGAAATGTACCTACAACTAATGGGAACTGCAATGGGTACCAAGATGGCACCTATTGCCAAAACTATTACATCTGCACTAAAATTCCCACGAGATCACCTGATACAATACAGACCGAAAGAACCTACCACACGCGTACCACCAGTGGCCACATACAACCCTACCTAGAGGGAATATGAAAAATAATCAAAGATCTGCAACCCATGCTGGCAGAGGATGTGACATTAAAAAAAAATCTTTCCCAAACCTTCCATTCTTGCGTTCAGGCAACCACCAAACCTCAAACAGAAATTAGTCAACAGAAAACTTCATAACGAACTTCAAGACACTGATAATGGAACAAAACCGTGCAACAACACACGTTGCAAACTCTGCAAACATATATGCCAAGATCCCACAGCCAGTCACAACCATGGAACACTTTATGTTAAAGGATCATAGTGCTGCACATCCAGGAACGTGGTGTATATGATTCAATGCAACAAATGTGACCAAGGATGCTACAGTACATTGGGGAAACCAGCCAAAAACTTCAAGGCAGAATGAATATGCACAGGCACTATATACAACACCATGAAGAAGGAAGATACTGCTCACCAGTGGGACATCATTTCTCACAATCAGATCATTCCATAAATGATTGAAAAATCAAAGTCCTCAATGGAATGTTTAAACGCACCCAGGAATGGAAAATATTTGAACTCAGAATGATAAGTCTCTTTGACACCAAAACAAGAGTACTTAATGCGAATATGGGTTTCTCACACACTATCACAATTTTTTGTAATGATCCTGCCTGCCTCTCTTCTTATCCACACATCCCCCCCCAGCATCCCATTTCCCCTCTATGCTGTTCCTTGTCACTGTTTTATTACCCTTCCATGTCTTCAAACACTTTCTAACCCTACCTTATTTACAGTACATCTCTTCCCCCCCCCTGCTCTCTCAAACACTGTTTTAGCCATAGATTCCTTTGTTAATCATTATTGCCGACCTGAGGAAGAGAGGAGAACTCTCGAAAGCTTGTCCTATAGCATAAATTTTTAGTCCAAATAAAAAAGGTATCAAGCGTGTATAAGATTATACTCAATCGTCAATCGCCAACCGCCAACTGCGTAGTCCTTTACACTGTGTCTCTGGAACCCAGCGTTCTCTGACGTAACTCCTCTACACTCTGCATAAGCGGAACCTCGTGCGTCTGCACCCGGAAGTGATTTCCTCCGGATACCAGCGGTTCAAACGTCCGTGCTGGAAATGTTGTTACTCAATTGCTGTGACCATTGCTGGGACCATAGACAACCATGTACAGCTTCTCTCTCTTGACTCTGTGAGTGTGCCACAGAATTTAGCACCGCCCTACGTGTTTCGTCATTACAAGATGACAACCCCTGAGTAAATTGCGAGCACAGTCTTTTGTAGCTCAGCATTATTTTCTCTCTCCAGTTTCACTTCTTCACGGAGCAAATCACAGTTATGCCTGGCAGCTTGCAGTGCATCTTCAGGGCTGGCAAAGGGATCGTCACTCACTGGTTCCGGCTCCACTTCCCTGGTATGGTTGGTTGAGGGTTACTCACTGTTAGCACCGGACAGACACTTCTTTGTGTTACATGACTTCTGCCTTGCGCCCTATGGATATTCTGTCATCCGCATGGCGAATCCTCCATTTTCTCTAGGCTGCAGGGCATCTCGGACCCCCTTTTTCTTCACTGGATCTGTGGACGTGTCTGTTCCTTCCACGGTAAGTGAAGCACCGCTTTCTTTTTCCGCCTCTTTGTTTTGGACGACTCCATCCCATCAGGGATACTGGGGTCTCCGTCTTTATTTGAAACTCAGCAGCTTCACTGTAGACGCCAGGCTTTTCTTGCAGTTGCATTAGCTGACAGGAATATTCGGTGATCTGGTGCTCCCACTCTTTCTCCTGCCAATCACATTAGTCATCATAGAGAACGGGCTTTTCGGTACGTACCGAGTTCAAGCACCCCCACCATTCTTGGGGTGTTTTGTGGGTGTGACTCGGTTCAGGTTCCCCATAAGAGATGTCTTTATCCTCATCCATATCTTCATATGACCGGAAGGGCCACTCTTCCATGGGGTAAGGTTTATTACAGGAATGCCACATCTTGTCCTCCTTTTTTCCGGTATGAGGTGTATTTTTCTTCCTGACCTCGGGAGGCGCAATTGCAGCTGTTTTCTCTGTTTTCGCTAGAACCATAAATTGTGGTAGTCCTACAGGTGGGCAGACTTTGTTTGTAAAGTTCGTAGCTCTCACGGGCGTCTCTGTAGACTTTTTCTTTTTCTTTTTCTTCTTTTTTACTTTTGCAGATTCTGAAACATCAGTAGCACTGTGCACACATTCCTTCTCATTAGTGATATCGGATGTGCACTTGCCTGTAATGCGTAGCTCACCACAAACGAAGCGCGACCATGGTGCTGAGGTAGGGGATTGGATAACACCGACCCACAGCCACGCGGGCGCGCCTAGGATGTAGAGTAGTCGTTCAAGCTAGGTATGGGTTATAGATTGGAGAATGGTTAAGGTACTTGCCAAGTTCAGGAGTGGAGAGTTTCGGATCGTCGTAGTTCGTAGCGAGGTTCAGGATTGGAGAGTTTCGGATAGTCGGGTGTATGTAGCCAGGTTCAGGATAGGAGAATGTCAGATCGTTGGAGTACTTAGTCAAGGTCAGGACTGGAGACTGGAGAATCGTCGTACAAGCCGGATCAGGAGTAGAGAGAAGTGGAGTCCAAGGAGCTAGCAGGGTTCAGGCAACAAGAGGTTAACAGCATACAAGGCAAGGCAAGGCTGGATACAGCAGCAAGGATGAGGCAAGGCACGGCATCACAATGACTATGCTCAGCAATGACAGACTGCAGACTGAGGGTATATATAGGAGGAGCCTCCAATAGCCAGCCAGGGCGGAACCAGGAAGTGCAAATCGATTGGCTGCATGTGCACACAGGTGTGCCCTATGATGCAGCCTAATCAGGGTTGAGGGTGGAACTGCTCGCGCGCCATCCTGCGTGCGTCACGGAGGCCAGGGGGTGGAATTTAGAGCGCGCATCACTCCCACGCCGGTTCCTGGGACCAGAGGGGGGAGAAAGTCGCGCGCTGACCCTCGCGCGTCATGGAGGTCAGAGGTCGGGGCCTGACTCGCGCGTCAGCAGGAAGGCTGGCCGAACGTCCACATCGTGTGACAGTGATGGGGGCGGGGTCTTAATCCGCGGACGGTTGTACAGTGTGCGCAAGGTCCGCGTACTGGGACCATGAAAACGCGCGTGCTGGGTATCCGTCACGGAAGGCTTGTTGAGGTGAGGAGACGGTCTGCGACCGCCAGGATGGCGAATCCTCACACTGCCAAGAAAAACATCTGTACCTTTGTGTCCACAGTGTATTGCATTGCTTGCTGCTGCAGTTCCTTGAAAAAAAATATTCCTCTGGCTGCTGCCCTTTTTCTGGGGTCACATAGGGGTCATTCTCATCATCCGAAAAAGGCCTGAAGGGACACTGCTACGTGTGGCTGGGCTCTTTACACCAGGAATACAATTTCTTCCCCATTCTTGCAGATAAAAGAAAAGAAAACAAAGCGCACGACTCTCATAGGGTAAATAAGTATTATATTGTAACAATATAGAGTGTAAGTAATGCACGTACAAGAAGGTTATTCAAACAAGCAAGGCATGTTTAGGGTACATGTTACCACTCCTGGATACAGGTGACTTGCTTCACGAGTGAAAACCTGCATGCAAGCTTGAAATATCCAGTATACTGTGTAGAAAGGTCCGTGGCACAGTACCCACAGAGTTACGTGGAAGACGCATTGGAACAACTCTCCTTACCCCACTAACCCCTCCAGCTGAGCCCGCCGAACTTCTGTGCTGTTAGCAGAGTGTACCCGGAAGGTGAAGTCCCTGTGGTAAGCCGCGGATCAGCGATGACCAGTTGATTTTCAGTGAAACAAATTCAGTCTCGTAAACCGCTCAAACGGAGGCACCAGCTCGGCGATATAATAAGGATATTGTGGTGTCCACAATATCAAAGACAATCCTATGCGTTTCATAGTTCACACTACTTCATCAGGGAAATTGGCAAAGATAAAACTAATGGCATATAAACTGGCCACTGGCCACCCCCCCCCCGCAGCACCGCCAGCCCCCCCCACAGCATCGCCCCCATAGTACCTCCAACCTCCGCAGTCACTGCCCCCCAAAGCACCGCCACAGTCCCCGACCACCCCCCGTTGCACCACCACCCCCCGCAGCAACGGCCCTCCCGCAGCCACCAGCCCACCCCAGCAATGAGCCCATGCAACAGCCGGTCCTCTGCAGCCATCGGCACACTGCCCCCCCCCCTGCAGCCACCGGCACACCACCACCACCCCCCTGCAGCCACCAGCACACCGTCCCCCCCCTGCAGCCACCGGCCTGACCTGAGATCATTCCCAAGGTAAGTATGATTTTTATATGTATTGGGGCTTTGGGGGTGTATTTTATATATGTGTGGGGGGTTGGGGTATTTTATATATGTATTGTGGGGGTTTGGGTTTTTTTTAGATGTATTGGAGGTTGGGGTATATTTTTTTATATGTATTGGGGGGTCGGGTACTTTTTATATGTATTGGGTGTGGTGGGGGTATATTTTTATATGTATTGGGGGGTTAAGTAAAAGTTGCGTGCTAATTTTTTTTTTCGTGGTAGGTGCGCTATGGGTTGGGAGGGGGGCCTTGCTCATTTCATTTCTCCAGGGCCTCATGATTTCTGTTGGCGGCCCTGCCTGGCTGCTGTGGACATTTTGATTACTGGCAGCCTGCTATATTGGCTGCACCTGTTCAGGGGCTTAAATAGCAGCCAGCGACTTCCAGCCCTGTCTGAGCATTGTATATGTTTCCCCGTGTTCCTGGCAACCCTGGGCTCTAGTTCCTGAGCCTTCACTGTTCCTGGGCTTTCCGTGTGGCATGCCAGTCCCTGTGGCTTCCCTGTTCCAGAGGCCAACTTGTTGCTGTGGCTTTCCTATCCCTGTGGTTTCCCTGTTCCAGAGGCCAGCCTGTTGCTGTGGCTTGCCTACCCTGTGGCTTCCCTGTTCATTTGGAACTCTTGTTGCTGACCCCGGACTGTGATCCCGACCTCGATGCCTTCCGCCTGCCCTGACCTTTTGCCTGTTACCTGGATTCTACACCACTGCCGCCTGCTCTGACCCTTTGCCTGCTTACCGACCACGGATTCTCTAACAGGACTCCATCGGTTAATTGACATCCCTACCTCAGCCCTGCAGGTCCGCTTCTTGATTGGAGATGAGCACCGTTACAATAACACATAACTCCAAGAATTAACTTCTTAAAATAAGAACAAAAAATAAAACAATCCATTGTCCAGAATATATTGACCACAAAAATGTCAGCATCCACATCCTAAATGGAAATATTTTGGTTTAATTGACCATAATCTAAAAGCTGCTTCAATATCTGTTTTAGTCAAGACCCTTGCCCACATTCTAGCACAGACTCCAAATCTTGGTCAAAAGTAGCATATGTGACCTTAATCTAAACTAATATTGGTTTGCTACAGAGAGTGACGATGTGAAATATAGAAACAATATTTATATATAAATATAACTAAAAATGTAAACGATAATGTGAAGGTAACAAAATAAAATTCATAATAAAAATACAATTATACCACGAAAATTGTACAGTGGAGGAAATAAAAGTCTATAGAGTGAAAATTCCACCAGATATTATAGGGAGTGAGAGTTCCAAAATATGTTGGTTACTCTTGCAGTAGGGACTTATCCCTGTGTAAGAAACTGCCTCTAAATCCAGCAGGGAGCTGGTTAACTGCAGACAGGCAATTAACCAGGGTTAACAAGGGTGCTGACATCAGGAAAGAGGTCTTGAGTGCATCGGAAGACTGTGTATTGAAAGCAAGACACAAGGGGACCAGTCCCCTTTTCCTGCTGGACCCTCAAACACACCTGCTTTAAGGTACTGCTTAGACTTTGGGGGTGGTATGCTGGTAAGGTGCTTTCCCCCTCCCCCCCCCCCCGTTTTACAGATAGGGACTGGGGAGTGAGTTGGCTCTTACACAGGATAGGTGTTTTTTTTTAATGTATATTTTTGTCTGCTGTGTTGTTTAAAGGAACAGGCAATAAAGCCTTATGTTAATTTCACTCTAAACGGTGTCCATTTGCATATATATGCACACATCTCTTACATATAGTGTCAGAAGTTGGGATGAGAGGTGGCCCTTGAATTTCAAAGGGCCCCGGAGACTGCCTTTGATTTTGTTTGTGCTTTTGTCTGCATAAGTTCCAGCAACAGCCTGAGCAAGAAAACCAAGAATCACGGGCAGAAGTGACCAGATTTAAAGGGCTACACATCCATGCAGGAAATCTAAACTGCACTGGCGAAAGCCACAATGTCGCAGTTTGACTGGAAGGACTGTAACAGATGGTGACCCACACAAGATGCTATGACCAGAGTCTACCCCACCACTTGTGTAAAGAAAAAAGAAACTCATGGGATTTTAAAATGGCCGCCCAGCTGAAGTCAAATACAGACTCTGCAAGAATGGGGAAGAAAATGTGTTCCTGGTGTAAAGAGCCCAGCCACACGGAGCAGTGTCACGTCAGTCATTATTCTGAGGATGAGGATCCCTATGTGGCCCCAGAAAAGGGCAGCAGCATGAGGAATATTTTTTTCAACGTGCCAAGGAACTGCAGCATCAAGCAATGTGCTGTGGTCACAAGAAAAATGCAGAAGTTTTTCTTAGCAAGTGCACATCCAGTATCTCTGATAAGAAAGAATGTGTGCACAGTACTGCTGATGTCTCAGAATCTGCAAAGGTAAAAAAGAAGAAAAAGAAAAAGTCTACAGAGACGCCTGAGAGAGCTACAACCTCTGCAAGCAAAGTCTGCTCACCTGTAGGACTACCAGCTGGGGTTCTAGCGAATACCGTGAAAACATTAGCAATAGCGCCTCCCGAGGTCAGGAAGGAAAATACACCTGATAGCACCAAAATGAAGGACAAGATGTGACGTTCCTGTACTGAACCCTACCCCATGGAAGAGTGGCCCTTCTGGTCCTATGAGGCTACGAATAAGGATGAAGATATCTCTTAAGGGGGAACCCGAACGAGTCACACCCACAAAACACACCATGAATGGTGGAAGTGCCTGAATTTGGTACGCACGGAAAAGACCGATCTCTATGATGACGAATGTGATCGGCAGAAGCAAGAGTGGGAGCAGAAGATCGCTGAATATTTATGCCCCCTAATGCAACAGCAAGAAAAGCCTGGCGATACAGTGAAACTGCTGAAGTTGCAAATAAGGAAGGATATCACAGCATCTCTGATGGGAGGGACAGGCAAAATAACCTCACCGGGGAGGAAAGACAGTGGTCTTTATTATAACATGGAACATAGCTTCAATTAGGTAGGAGGTTGCCACCCTCCAATCAGCTTCCAATTCTTCCTGGTAATGCACAGGTTATTAAGAATTTATATTAGTGTTAGGGACCCTTGAGATGGGGTCTGCCGTGTAGTGGCTCAGGGGCTTACAACAATGTGACCAAAATGTTAAACTAAAAGACCATTTTATTTAATAGATATCTATACATATATATTTAGGCACTGTACCATGTATAAGTTTCACTGGATGTGCACTGAGCTCTGTCTGTGTTTTATATTCTGTCTCTGGTTTTAAATATATATTGCCATGCTCAGTAGCACTCCTCTGTAACACTTATATGCTTATATATATGTTGTGGTTATTTTGGGGGTTCAATATGAGCTTGTAGGTGTCCTGTATGTTTGAGCTAAAAAAAAGGATGAAACTATTTGAATATGAAAAGTTAGAAGCATTGGAGCAACGCACACAAGCAGAGCACTTACTGCAGAACCAACTGCAAGGTCTGCGTGCGTACCTACAGATTGCCGAAAAGAAGCAGCGATGTCTGCAGGAATAAAATCTACAGGCTGCTAACGAAGTACAAGTGCAGCAGGAACATCTGATTACACAGTGGGTCCCCACAAAGCAGCATGAGAAACTGAAGGCTACCCTGAGCCTCACTAGAGCATCGCTAGAGACGAAGATTTGAGGCCAGATGACTCGGTACAAGAGGGAAAATAAGAATTTGCAGAAACTGAGGCAAGCAGCTGCGGACTTAGCGAAGAAATCCGCAGAGCTCCAAAATATAATGAAGAATGCGTTAATAAACACTCAGAGCAAACTCCAGAAACAGGATTCTCTCGTTGATGAGCTAAACTTCTTAAAAAGGGAGAAAAGCAGCAGAGTAATTCAGAAGTACTACAAAGCTCTTGTCCAAGCAAGGTTGGAAAGAGAAATATATCTGTGCAAACACTCTGCAGCACTCACTATACAGGGGAATGAAAACTCGTTGGCTAAATAGCCAGAATAAAGCAGCCCGCCTTCCCCAATCCATATGGAGAAAGCAACATCAAAGAAAGAATTATGAATATTTTAAACAGTGTGTAATCTTACTCCAGTCAAATGTTAGGAAATGTCTGCAGCAAAGAAACTACTAAAAAATGAATGAAGCTGCTGGTGAGATTCAATCCAAATATAGGTTATACATCACAACCAAGCAAGCTGCGCATTGCTATAAGCGCACCCACAATGCCATCTCATTACTATGATCGGCTTTCTACACAAATCAGTAAAGAAGAACCGAATTACGACTGAGAAGCGCAATACCTATACAGTCATGCTACTGTGGCCCCATGACCCAAGCCATAATCCTCACAATGAAGATAGCCACTAGAAAGATACTGTATTTGGCTAGATTGAGGCAGAACTGTTTCGGTGTTCACACCTCTACAGGTACAACACTAGGTAACTACCAAATTGAGACACCACAGGAGTCAATCGGTATGGATAAAAACTCTGCCCAGCTTGAACCACCAGTGAATATGGCTACAGAACACCAATGCAGGTGGTCACCCTAAACTCAGGGGAGAAATGTTTGCCCGACACAGGGGAAAATATGTGACCAAGCAGTCAGAAGAAAACTGTGCTTGAAAAAAGTCCTCCTCAAGCGACTGAGGAGTGCTGAATTCAGGCACTTTCTGGAGGAGACATTATTAACCTGGAGAAAGGGCTCTAATCCCAGCGGGACTCGGGATTCTCATCCTCCATCCACTCTCATTCAAGCTACAGGGATATCCCGAGTGAGAGCGGAAGGATGGGCTTCGGCCGTGGTAAGCCCGAGCTTCCCACAAACAGGGGAGGTTTGTACCAGGGACTTATCCCTGTGTAAGAAACTGCCTCTAAATCCAGCAGGGAGCTGGTTAACTGCAGACAGGCAATTAACCAGACTCCACCTGGCTAATTAGGACTCTCAGGCAGGTTTAAAACTCCTGCTAAAACAGACTTAAGGGTTCTTAAGGGGGAACCCGAACGAGTCACACCCACAAAACACACCATGAATGGTGGAAGTGCCTGAATTTGGTACGCACGGAAAAGACCGATCTCTATGATGACGAATGTGATCATTTTTTTTTAATGTATATTTTTGTCTGCTGTGTTGTTTAAAGGAACAGGCAATAAAGCCTTATGTTAATTTCACTCTAAACGGTGTCCATTTGCATATATATGCACACATCTCTTACATATAGTGTCAGAAGTTGGGATGAGAGGTGGCCCTTGAATTTCAAAGGGCCCCGGAGACTGCCTTTGATTTTGTTTGTGCTTTTGTCTGCATAAGTTCCAGCAACAGCCTGAGCAAGAAAACCAAGAATCACGGGCAGAAGTGACCAGATTTAAAGGGCTACACATCCATGCAGGAAATCTAAACTGCACTGGCGAAAGCCACAATGTCGCAGTTTGACTGGAAGGACTGTAACAGATGGTGACCCACACAAGATGCTATGACCAGAGTCTACCCCACCACTTGTGTAAAGAAAAAAGAAACTCATGGGATTTTAAAATGGCCGCCCAGCTGAAGTCAAATACAGACTCTGCAAGAATGGGGAAGAAAATGTGTTCCTGGTGTAAAGAGCCCAGCCACACGGAGCAGTGTCACGTCAGTCATTATTCTGAGGATGAGGATCCCTATGTGGCCCCAGAAAAGGGCAGCAGCATGAGGAATATTTTTTTCAACGTGCCAAGGAACTGCAGCATCAAGCAATGTGCTGTGGTCACAAGAAAAATGCAGAAGTTTTTCTTAGCAAGTGCACATCCAGTATCTCTGATAAGAAAGAATGTGTGCACAGTACTGCTGATGTCTCAGAATCTGCAAAGGTAAAAAAGAAGAAAAAGAAAAAGTCTACAGAGACGCCTGAGAGAGCTACAACCTCTGCAAGCAAAGTCTGCTCACCTGTAGGACTACCAGCTGGGGTTCTAGCGAATACCGTGAAAACATTAGCAATAGCGCCTCCCGAGGTCAGGAAGGAAAATACACCTGATAGCACCAAAATGAAGGACAAGATGTGACGTTCCTGTACTGAACCCTACCCCATGGAAGAGTGGCCCTTCTGGTCCTATGAGGCTACGAATAAGGATGAAGATATCGCTTAAGGGGGAACCCGAACGAGTCACACCCACAAAACACACCATGAATGGTGGAAGTGCCTGAATTTGGTACGCACGGAAAAGACCGATCTCTATGATGACGAATGTGATCGGCAGAAGCAAGAGTGGGAGCAGAAGATCGCTGAATATTTATGCCCCCTAATGCAACAGCAAGAAAAGCCTGGCGATACAGTGAAACTGCTGAAGTTGCAAATAAGGAAGGATATCACAGCATCTCTGATGGGAGGGACAGGCAAAATAACCTCACCGGGGAGGAAAGACAGTGGTCTTTATTATAACATGGAACATAGCTTCAATTAGGTAGGAGGTTGCCACCCTCCAATCAGCTTCCAATTCTTCCTGGTAATGCACAGGTTATTAAGAATTTATATTAGTGTTAGGGACCCTTGAGATGGGGTCTGCCGTGTAGTGGCTCAGGGGCTTACAACAATGTGACCAAAATGTTAAACTAAAAGACCATTTTATTTAATAGATATCTATACATATATATTTAGGCACTGTACCATGTATAAGTTTCACTGGATGTGCACTGAGCTCTGTCTGTGTTTTATATTCTGTCTCTGGTTTTAAATATATATTGCCATGCTCAGTAGCACTCCTCTGTAACACTTATATGCTTATATATATGTTGTGGTTATTTTGGGGGTTCAATATGAGCTTGTAGGTGTCCTGTATGTTTGAGCTAGAAAAAAGGATGAAACTATTTGAATATGAAAAGTTAGAAGCATTGGAGCAACGCACACAAGCAGAGCACTTACTGCAGAACCAACTGCAAGGTCTGCGTGCGTACCTACAGATTGCCGAAAAGAAGCAGCGATGTCTGCAGGAATAAAATCTACAGGCTGCTAACGAAGTACAAGTGCAGCAGGAACATCTGATTACACAGTGGGTCCCCACAAAGCAGCATGAGAAACTGAAGGCTACCCTGAGCCTCACTAGAGCATCGCTAGAGACGAAGATTTGAGGCCAGATGACTCGGTACAAGAGGGAAAATAAGAATTTGCAGAAACTGAGGCAAGCAGCTGCGGACTTAGCGAAGAAATCCGCAGAGCTCCAAAATATAATGAAGAATGCGTTAATAAACACTCAGAGCAAACTCCAGAAACAGGATTCTCTCGTTGATGAGCTAAACTTCTTAAAAAGGGAGAAAAGCAGCAGAGTAATTCAGAAGTACTACAAAGCTCTTGTCCAAGCAAGGTTGGAAAGAGAAATATATCTGTGCAAACACTCTGCAGCACTCACTATACAGGGGAATGAAAACTCGTTGGCTAAATAGCCAGAATAAAGCAGCCCGCCTTCCCCAATCCATATGGAGAAAGCAACATCAAAGAAAGAATTATGAATATTTTAAACAGTGTGTAATCTTACTCCAGTCAAATGTTAGGAAATGTCTGCAGCAAAGAAACTACTAAAAAATGAATGAAGCTGCTGGTGAGATTCAATCCAAATATAGGTTATACATCACAACCAAGCAAGCTGCGCATTGCTATAAGCGCACCCACAATGCCATCTCATTACTATGATCGGCTTTCTACACAAATCAGTAAAGAAGAACCGAATTACGACTGAGAAGCGCAATACCTATACAGTCATGCTACTGTGGCCCCATGACCCAAGCCATAATCCTCACAATGAAGATAGCCACTAGAAAGATACTGTATTTGGCTAGATTGAGGCAGAACTGTTTCGGTGTTCACACCTCTACAGGTACAACACTAGGTAACTACCAAATTGAGACACCACAGGAGTCAATCGGTATGGATAAAAACTCTGCCCAGCTTGAACCACCAGTGAATATGGCTACAGAACACCAATGCAGGTGGTCACCCTAAACTCAGGGGAGAAATGTTTGCCCGACACAGGGGAAAATATGTGACCAAGCAGTCAGAAGAAAACTGTGCTTGAAAAAAGTCCTCCTCAAGCGACTGAGGAGTGCTGAATTCAGGCACTTTCTGGAGGAGACATTATTAACCTGGAGAAAGGGCTCTAATCCCAGCGGGACTCGGGATTCTCATCCTCCATCCACTCTCATTCAAGCTACAGGGATATCCCGAGTGAGAGCGGAAGGATGGGCTTCGGCCGTGGTAAGCCCGAGCTTCCCACAAACAGGGGAGGTTTGTACCAGGGACTTATCCCTGTGTAAGAAACTGCCTCTAAATCCAGCAGGGAGCTGGTTAACTGCAGACAGGCAATTAACCAGACTCCACCTGGCTAATTAGGACTCTCAGGCAGGTTTAAAACTCCTGCTAAAACAGACTTAAGGGTTCTTAAGGGGGAACCCGAACGAGTCACACCCACAAAACACACCATGAATGGTGGAAGTGCCTGAATTTGGTACGCACGGAAAAGACCGATCTCTATGATGACGAATGTGATCATTTTTTTTAATGTATATTTTTGTCTGCTGTGTTGTTTAAAGGAACAGGCAATAAAGCCTTATGTTAATTTCACTCTAAACGGTGTCCATTTGCATATATATGCACACATCTCTTACATATAGTGTCAGAAGTTGGGATGAGAGGTGGCCCTTGAATTTCAAAGGGCCCCGGAGACTGCCTTTGATTTTGTTTGTGCTTTTGTCTGCATAAGTTCCAGCAACAGCCTGAGCAAGAAAACCAAGAATCACGGGCAGAAGTGACCAGATTTAAAGGGCTACACATCCATGCAGGAAATCTAAACTGCACTGGTGAAAGCCACAATGTCGCAGTTTGACTGGAAGGACTGTAACAGATGGTGACCCACACAAGATGCTATGACCAGAGTCTACCCCACCACTTGTGTAAAGAAAAAAGAAACTCATGGGATTTTAAAATGGCCGCCCAGCTGAAGTCAAATACAGACTCTGCAAGAATGGGGAAGAAAATGTGTTCCTGGTGTAAAGAGCCCAGCCACACGGAGCAGTGTCACGTCAGTCATTATTCTGAGGATGAGGATCCCTATGTGGCCCCAGAAAAGGGCAGCAGCATGAGGAATATTTTTTTCAACGTGCCAAGGAACTGCAGCATCAAGCAATGTGCTGTGGTCACAAGAAAAATGCAGAAGTTTTTCTTAGCAAGTGCACATCCAGTATCTCTGATAAGAAAGAATGTGTGCACAGTACTGCTGATGTCTCAGAATCTGCAAAGGTAAAAAAGAAGAAAAAGAAAAAGTCTACAGAGACGCCTGAGAGAGCTACAACCTCTGCAAGCAAAGTCTGCTCACCTGTAGGACTACCAGCTGGGGTTCTAGCGAATACCGTGAAAACATTAGCAATAGCGCCTCCCGAGGTCAGGAAGGAAAATACACCTGATAGCACCAAAATGAAGGACAAGATGTGACGTTCCTGTACTGAACCCTACCCCATGGAAGAGTGGCCCTTCTGGTCCTATGAGGCTACGAATAAGGATGAAGATATCTCTTAAGGGGGAACCCGAACGAGTCACACCCACAAAACACACCATGAATGGTGGAAGTGCCTGAATTTGGTACGCACGGAAAAGACCGATCTCTATGATGACGAATGTGATCGGCAGAAGCAAGAGTGGGAGCAGAAGATCGCTGAATATTTATGCCCCCTAATGCAACAGCAAGAAAAGCCTGGCGATACAGTGAAACTGCTGAAGTTGCAAATAAGGAAGGATATCACAGCATCTCTGATGGGAGGGACAGGCAAAATAACCTCACCGGGGAGGAAAGACAGTGGTCTTTATTATAACATGGAACATAGCTTCAATTAGGTAGGAGGTTGCCACCCTCCAATCAGCTTCCAATTCTTCCTGGTAATGCACAGGTTATTAAGAATTTATATTAGTGTTAGGGACCCTTGAGATGGGGTCTGCCGTGTAGTGGCTCAGGGGCTTACAACAATGTGACCAAAATGTTAAACTAAAAGACCATTTTATTTAATAGATATCTATACATATATATTTAGGCACTGTACCATGTATAAGTTTCACTGGATGTGCACTGAGCTCTGTCTGTGTTTTATATTCTGTCTCTGGCTTTAAATATATATTGCCATGCTCAGTAGCACTCCTCTGTAACACTTATATGCTTATATATATGTTGTGGTTATTTTGGGGGTTCAATATGAGCTTGTAGGTGTCCTGTATGTTTGAGCTAGAAAAAAGGATGAAACTATTTGAATATGAAAAGTTAGAAGCATTGGAGCAACGCACACAAGCAGAGCACTTACTGCAGAACCAACTGCAAGGTCTGCGTGCGTACCTACAGATTGCCGAAAAGAAGCAGCGATGTCTGCAGGAATAAAATCTACAGGCTGCTAACGAAGTACAAGTGCAGCAGGAACATCTGATTACACAGTGGGTCCCCACAAAGCAGCATGAGAAACTGAAGGCTACCCTGAGCCTCACTAGAGCATCGCTAGAGACGAAGATTTGAGGCCAGATGACTCGGTACAAGAGGGAAAATAAGAATTTGCAGAAACTGAGGCAAGCAGCTGCGGACTTAGCGAAGAAATCCGCAGAGCTCCAAAATATAATGAAGAATGCGTTAATAAACACTCAGAGCAAACTCCAGAAACAGGATTCTCTCGTTGATGAGCTAAACTTCTTAAAAAGGGAGAAAAGCAGCAGAGTAATTCAGAAGTACTACAAAGCTCTTGTCCAAGCAAGGTTGGAAAGAGAAATATATCTGTGCAAACACTCTGCAGCACTCACTATACAGGGGAATGAAAACTCGTTGGCTAAATAGCCAGAATAAAGCAGCCCGCCTTCCCCAATCCATATGGAGAAAGCAACATCAAAGAAAGAATTATGAATATTTTAAACAGTGTGTAATCTTACTCCAGTCAAATGTTAGGAAATGTCTGCAGCAAAGAAACTACTAAAAAATGAATGAAGCTGCTGGTGAGATTCAATCCAAATATAGGTTATACATCACAACCAAGCAAGCTGCGCGTTGCTATAAGCGCACCCACAATGCCATCTCATTACTATGATCGGCTTTCTACACAAATCAGTAAAGAAGAACCGAATTACGACTGAGAAGCGCAATACCTATACAGTCATGCTACTGTGGCCCCATGACCCAAGCCATAATCCTCACAATGAAGATAGCCACTAGAAAGATACTGTATTTGGCTAGATTGAGGCAGAACTGTTTCGGTGTTCACACCTCTACAGGTACAACACTAGGTAACTACCAAATTGAGACACCACAGGAGTCAATCGGTATGGATAAAAACTCTGCCCAGCTTGAACCACCAGTGAATATGGCTACAGAACACCAATGCAGGTGGTCACCCTAAACTCACGGGAGAAATGTTTGCCCGACACAGGGGAAAATATGTGACCAAGCAGTCAGAAGAAAACTGTGCTTGAAAAAAGTCCTCCTCAAGCGACTGAGGAGTGCTGAATTCAGGCACTTTCTGGAGGAGACATTATTAACCTGGAGAAAGGGCTCTAATCCCAGCGGGACTCGGGATTCTCATCCTCCATCCACTCTCATTCAAGCTACAGGGATATCCCGAGTGAGAGCGAAAGGATGGGCTTCGGCCGTGGTAAGCCCGAGCTTCCCACAAACAGGGGAGGTTTGTACCAGGGACTTATCCCTGTGTAAGAAACTGCCTCTAAATCCAGCAGGGAGCTGGTTAACTGCAGACAGGCAATTAACCAGACTCCACCTGGCTAATTAGGACTCTCAGGCAGGTTTAAAACTCCTGCTAAAACAGACATAGAGATATTTTCCTCAGCACATAAGGATGCTGACATGTGGAAAGAGGTCTTGAGTGTGCAGAGGCAAACAAGATAGAAGGGGACCAGACCTCTTTTCCTTGACACCAGAACCTGCCAGAGGCTGGACCCTCAAACACACGAAGACACCTGGACAATAGTGACCTGAAGGGCCACCTGCTTTAAGGTAAGGCTGAGACTTTGGGGGTGGTATGCTGGTAAGGGGCTTTCCCCCCCCCCCCCCCCCCCAGGCTCAGAGATAGAAAGGGGGAGTGAGTTAGCACTTACACAGGGATAGGTGTTTTATGTATAATTTTGTTTGCTGTGTTGTTTAAAGGAACAGGCAATAAAGCCTTATGTTAATTTCACCCTAAACGGTCTCCATTAGCATACCTCTGCACACATCTCTTACAGGACTGTTACATTTCGTCAAGATATCAAATCTTCTCATCCAGATGAGCTATGGGCGTGTGCTACTTTTCAATGGGGAGGGTGGGAGGGGATTCCACTTCTCTCCACAGGCAAAACAAGAACCAAGGGGAAAAAGCGAAAAATGCCCATAGAATAAAAACGTTTAACCAATCAAATTTTAAAAGGAAAGGTAAGTATTGCACTTACATAGATCAAATATAAAAGGGTATCAACTCTCGTGGGTGTAGAGCTCCTCGAAATCCCCATATTTCAGTCTTCTAATTGGCAAACATTGCTTCAGGGGTCATTCTGATGACGTCATGTCTGACGTCTTAGCCAGCTCCCAGCTTCACCAGAGGGATTGATGGTAAATCCTTATGCCTCGCTCCCAAGTCACTCCTCCCTGGCCTTATACTCTTTTCCAATACCATTGTTCTCTGAATCCCCTTCAGAATAAGGTAAATGATGTATCATCCACTCCCAGTGTGCACAACCATACATCGTTCATTGGTGGTGATTGAAACATTCCAGCCATATGCCCTAACTCTAGTTCCCATTTCAACTTTATCCTTACCACCTCCTTATGTGGTCAATTTCCCATTTATTCCCCTTAAACTTTATCAAACTTCTGAACAAAGGTAAACAAAGGTAAACAATGCAAAACAATGCAAAATCCATATAAAAACCCCACCCTCAAAAATCCAGGATAGAGCTCTGTTACGGATACCAAGGGTATGGTGAATGTGAAGGAGAAGAGGGTTGTCAACAGTATCAAAGGCTGCAGAGAGGTCGACTAGTAGGAGTAGTGTGTAATGGCCTTTGTCTTTCGCAGTATGGAGGTCATTAGTTATTTTAGTGAGGGTTGTTTCAGTGGAATGAGAAGTGCAGAAACCAGATTGTAGAGGATCTAGGAGAGAACAGGCGGTGAGAAAATGGAGCAAACTAAAGAATACAAGGCGTTCAATACAAAACAATACAAGGCGTTCAAGGAGTTTAGATGCAAAAGGCAGGGGGGCAAAAAGTGGGAGAAGACAAGGCGATAGTTAGAGAGACGGGTAGGGTCAAGATTTCTGTTTTTGAGTAAGCGTATAACTGTTGCATGCTTGAAGGATGTGGGAAAAGTAGCAGAGTAGAGGGAGGAATTGAAAATGTGTGAGTGTAGGAATTAGAGTAGGAGCGAGAGGTTTGAGTAGATGGGAGGGAATGGGGTCAAGGACGAAAGTAGTAGAGGGAAGAGGAGATCAGCAGTGACACCCTCAGTGACAGAGGAAAAGAGTCAAAGATGGCAGGAGGAGAGTTAAGAAGATGTGTAGAATGTGAGGAGGACACAGACGGGATGCCTTGCAGAAAGGAGTCCACCTTCATCTCGAAATAGTCAGCAAAGTCAGAGGTGAAATGGAGGAAGAAAAACAGTAGAGAGTCAGACAGAGAAGAGTCGGGTTAGACTTGTGAGTGTTGATTAGTGATGAAAAGTAGGGTTGTTTAGCCTGGGAGTTAAAATAGGATAAGATTGTATGCTAAGGCAGGGGTGTGCAAACTGGGGGGTGCGCCCCCCAGGGGGGGCGGGAGATTTTTCTGGGGGTGGCGCGGGCAGTTGCAGAGGTCCCGTGCTCTTCTCCAAGGCATTTCAATTAAATGCTAGGGAATCGTGTGAGGCCTCTGCAACAATAAAACTTACCAGGATTCAGAAGCTGTGATGCGTCTCCATTGCAACGCGGCATCAAATGACGCTGCAGGGTCATGTGACGTCACAGGCATCAAATTACGATGTTGGTCACGTGACCTGACATAACATTACCCCGGAGCATCATTTTACGCAGCGGCAAGGTAGGAGGAGGGACATGAGCTCCGTAGCAGGCCAGACAGGGGGGCGCAGCACTAAAAGCTTGCGCTCCCCTATGCTAAGGGATCATGTGTAAAGGCAAGGTTACAGACCTTTCTGAGATATGAATCGGCTCAGAAGTGATATTTTTATTTGTTGTACACTTAATTGCTTCTGAAACAGTCACAGAGCATCTTAGAGTCTTTTTTGGTGTCTAAAGCCCTGAGAGATAAAGCGCTTTGCCCAAAGTTAAATACAGTATAAAAAACATTGGTTAGTAAAGTTCACATTGCTCAGAAAATACAGTAACACAAATGGCAATATATAAAGGGCTATATGTGACCTTGCACATTCAATGGAATGAATCCAATTTTTTCTCACCTCATTCTCGAACTTTAGTGAATATTTTGTATATCTCATCCCATTACACTGCTATATGAATAAAATAAATGTATATTTTAGTGACTGGGTAGTGTATATTTTTGACAGGGTATCGGTAGTAATTTTAGATTGCTTGTGAGAGAAGTATATTTTTTCAGTAGTTGAAAGCAGTTATACAAATATATTTGATTCCATAAAATTAAAAACAACCATATTAAATCCATGGAATCACAAACAATGTTATCTCCTGCTGGATTTAATCTGTTTCCCCCCCCCCCCCCCTGTTCTGATTATTTTAGGATTCTGAGGAACTAATTATCTTTGAAATTAAACAAAGTCACTTTGCTTCTGAAACTATCAGTTTGTTTTATGATAGTGCACTACAAAAATTGAGTTATGGTAAGTGAAATTAAATTAAATTAAATAGTATATCTGATAATTGCTGGCCACCTGGTTCCAGATTGTTACTGACTGTTCTTTTATTAAATTGTTCAATATCTGAACCTTCTGATCCCTTATGGGTGTAGCAGACAACCTAAAAACAGGACTGGTGGATATCTGGTAACATATTGATATTGTGCCTGTGATAATGATTCTCCTTGTGATACAAAGATTTCTAATTAAGCACACACTCTCTATCTTTATCTGTCTCTGGCATATATAAAACAACATTGAGTCATTGATTGCTGTTATACGTCAGATTTCAAGAATTTTTAAGACTCTGCTTATAATATAATGTATTATATGTATTTATTTGGCCTTCAACAATGGACTGCAGCCAGCACCCACAAGGATGGCCACTACCTAGACCTAGTTTTCACAAAAAAAATTTCTCTCTCTGATTTCTCCATTTCCCCCTTTCCTCTCTCTGACCATCACCTCATCTAATTTTCTCTCTCTCGTTTCTCCCCTTCTCCATCTCCATCTACCCCTCGCTTCTGCAGAAACCTGCTCTCTATTAACCTACCAGCTTTTGATTCCGCTTTACGCTCCTCCCTCTCCTCTCTCAGTTCTGCTACAGACCCTGACAACCTGGTCAGGAACTACAACTCTGCCTTACCCTCCTCTCTTGATATACATGCCCCGCTTTCTTTCTGGCGCCCTCGTCCTTCTAACCCCAGACCCTGGCTAAATTCCCACACGCGCATGCTGCGTTCCTCCACTGGTTCCTCTGAACGCGAGGAAATCTCACACTCTTGCAGACTTCCTTTACTACAAATTTATGCTATCATGTTTCAACTCTGCCCTCTCTCAGGCTAAACAAACCTACTTTACTTCACTAATCAACACACACAAATCTAACCCACGCCGACTCTTCTCTGCCTTTGACTCTACTCAAACCAGGCCCAGCTGCCTCTTCTTCCTCCATTTCATCCCAGGACATTGCTGACTATTTCAAGGAAAAGGTGGAATCCATTCGTAAGAACATCCGCTCTGTTTCCTCCTCCCATCCTACACCAAACTCCTTGAACATCTTGTATTCTCTCGCTTGCTCCACTTTCTCAACACCCATTCTCTTCTAGACCCTCTACAATCTGGCTTCCGCACTGCTCACTCGACTGAAACAGCCCTCACTAAAATAACGAATGACCTCCATGCTGCCAAAGACATAGGTCATTACACTCTGCTCATATTACTCGACCTCTCTGCAGCATTTGACACCGTGGACCACCCTCTTTTCCTCCACATTCTCCATACTCTTGGTATTCGTAACAAAGCTTTACCTGGATCTCCTCTTACCTCTCCCATCGTACTTTCAGTGTCTCTTCTGCTAACACCTTCTCCTCCTCCATATATCTCTCTGTGGGGGTGCTGCAGGGTTCTGTCCTGGGACCTCTTCTCTTTTCTCTGTACACACTCTCTCTAGGTGACCAAATCACATCCCTTGGGTTTAAATATCACCTCTATTCTGACGACACACAAATTTACTTTTCAACCCCTGACCTTACACCTGCTGTACAGACCAAAGTTTCGGAATGTCTCTCTGCGATATCATCCTGGATGGCCCTCCGCCGACTTAAACTTAACATGACGAAAACAGAGCTCCTCATACTTCCTCCCAAACCTGGCCTTACTACCTCCTTCCACATTACTGTTGGAAGTACCATCATTCACCCAGTAGCCCAAGCATGCTGCCTAGGGTCTCTAAAACCTGTTGCTTTTTCCTCTGCAAAATTACAAAGATTCACCCTTTCCTCTGTTGCTCGACTGCTAAAACTCTGACTCAGGTTCTCATTCTCTCCCGTCTCGACTACTCTAACCTCCTGCTGTCCGGCCCTCCTGCCTCTCACCTGTCTCCCTTACAATCTATCCTAAACACTGCTGCCAGGATCACTCTACTCTTTCCTAAATCTGTCTCAGCGTCTCCCCTGCTGAAATCGCTCTCCTGGCTTCCTATCAAATCCCGTATCACACATGCAATTCTCCTCCTGACTTTTAAAGCTTTACACTCTTCTGCCCCTCCTTACATCTCATCCCTAATTTCTCGCTATGCACCATCCCGACTCTTGCGTTCAGCTCAAGGATGTCTTCTCTCTACCCCCTTTGTATCTAAAGCCCTCTCCCGCCTTAAACCTTTCTCACTGACTGCCCCACACCTCTGGAATGCCCTTCCCCTCAATACCCGACTAGCACCCTCTCTATCCACCTTTAAGACCCACATTAAGACACACTTGCTTAAAGATTCATATGAGTAGCACCGTAGATATTACTAGACACATGATACATAAAGCTTGGACCCCTCAAGAAGCACTTATCAAAATGCCATCCTACTCTTTCTGTACGTTCTTCCTACATACCAATTAGATTGTAAACTCCTCAGAGCAGGGACTCCTCTTCCTAAATGTTACGTTTATCTGACGCACTTATTCCCATGACTTGTTATTTCTATTATATTATTTGTTATTTTATGATTACCACGTGTATTACTACTGTGAAGCGCTATGAACATTAATGGCGCTATGTAAATAAAGACATACAATACAATACATGTAAAAGGAAGGTCTTAAAGATGAAATCCACCCCCCCCCCCCCAAACTAATACCCCCTTTTGGTTTACATGTTGGGAGCTGAGCCAGGCTATCTTCTGCTCCCATTCCAGAAATACTTGCAGGTGACGTTACCAGTATTACTTCCTGGTTTCGCAAGGGGGAATGAAATGGCCATGCAGTAGGAAGCCACAACCGATTACGTTTCGGCCTCCTATTGGCTGGTGGTTTGGTGGCCATTTTCTTTCCCCTTGAGGTTCAGGAGCCTCACTGGTAAGTATCGCAGTAATTGATTTACTACAATACAAATAAATACTACATCAACAGTTCTTCTTAGGAACATGAGTAAATATCCAAACGGATACGGTGCTCAGAAACAACTTGCTCTATCAGCAGTATGAATAAGTAATGTGAAATCCAGAACCTCCTTTCCATAAAAAATATATATATATATATAAATATATATACACATATATAGATAATTGCAGCAACCAGCACTCACATATCACAAAGTATCCAGATGCTCATCCCATAGATATTCAAATAGAAAAGATATTACCAGATTGAAGTCCAGCAACAAGGAGACAGCACACCAGGGGTATATTCAAGGCAATATGTATTGTAGAAAATGCAGGCACATCAGCCAACGTTTCGGTCTGCAGAGAGCGACCTTCCTCAGAGCTGTGAACGCTGTGACCATGCAGCAAGCTTAAGCCTATAGGGAACCATGTATAAAATGGTTTTTGAAGCAAAAAGTGTGTGTGCTCATTTGCATGTCATTTCCCAGAATCCCTTGTTGCAGTGGAAGTGCTGTGTGCTGGGTGATAATGGTGAAAGGCTGGGTTGCAGACCTGCCTAAGACATGCAAATGAGCATACAGTATAGTTCCATTTGCTATATGCTTTGCTGTGGAGGGTTTTTGTCACTTTTTTACTCACCATAACTTAAGTGTGTATATATATATAATGCTTTGTGGAAAGAATAGAAAAAATCTCCCATAATAAGAAAGTTTAGAGGTAATCAAATAACTCAGGGTGGTAGCCAAAAGGGTAAACTCACATATATTCCAGAGTGCCCGTTGTCCATCCTAATAATCCATGGAGGTCCTTCGGTGTGCAGAATCCGCTTTGATAGGAATCAGTAATAGCAAAAGGTGGAATTAGACGGAGCTGAGCTACTAGCCGCAAAGAGAGATCAGGCAGCAGGTAGCTGAGCGCGGGAGAACGCACCGGACACAGAACGGTGGCAGCGGGGTGAGCCACGGCACTATTCGATCTATCCTCCATTCACAAATAAGTGATACATGCTGATTTAATACAATTTTATTGTTAGAACCTATAAAATATGTACCTTTGTACAATTGATCTGCACATAGGCATATTCTTTGTCTTTGAATTTCACCACTGCATTGGAATCTGAGTAGGAGTGTATCAATATCTCGGTATAGAAGATTGCACATATTCCAGTCACCTGTTGTTGCCCATATACCACCTTCATCTTGTGAGTAGGCTGCACATATGAGCCAAGACATCTTGAGAATTGACTCACACACAAGCATTCTGTCTGCAATTAGATTGCAGTTTCTCTTGTTTTTTCCTACATGCTCCCCCTGGGTTGTGAGAAAATATATCTACCTTCTGGGACCAATGAAGACAGTCCCTGCCAGAGGGTCCGAGCAGGGAGTAGCAACGTTTAAATATATCACGTAATTTGACAATATTTAAGTCACTTAATTCACTTTCACCTTTGATTTATTGCATTTATAATACTGTCACTTTATAGTTAGTGACCACTTTCAGTGTTTAGCGCCTGTTTCTGAACCATCACCCTGTCATACAAGGCAGACAAGACATGCAAAAGCACAATGAATACAAGAAAAAGGATGGTGTGAATAGCGCTAAAATACTAATAATAACAGTGCATATAACTATATACAGTGATAGTGATGATAAACCTATGTAATATAGGGAAAGGCTGCCAGGTGAAACTAACCCAAAACACAGTTAGTGGAAATACAAAAAATAACAATACAGACCGGCGCCTCAAAGTCCAATAAGGAACAATAGTGTAGTCCAAATAATGACGACAATGTCCAATGGAAGAAAATCCAATCTTAGACTCCAGGGTAGAGAGATTAGTATTGCGAGTTACATCCAGAGCCTGAACTGTGGGTTTGGCTGAGACATCGAAACCCCAATGAATTTATCACCGCCTCTGGTCACTCCGCTTCTAATGCAAGTACAATCCGAGCGTTTTGGCTGTTACACTGGGCGGGTTGTCACTTTTTTAGAAGCGGTTTAGAAGTGATCTGCATACAGTAGATACAGTACAGTAGATACAGTAGATCAGGGGTGCTCAACTCCAGTCCTCAAGTCCTCAAGTCCTCAAGCCCCCCAACCAATCGTTGAGCACCCCTGATCTACTGTATGCAGATCACTTCTAAACCGCTTCTAAAAAAGTGACAACCCGCCCAGTGTAACAGCCAAAACGCTCGGATTGTACTTGCATTAGAAGCGGAGTGACCAGAGGCGGTGATAAATTCATTGGGGTTTCGATGTCTCTGCCAAACCCACAGTTCAGGCTCTGGATGTAACTCGCAATACTAATCTCTCTACCCTGGAGTCTAAGATTGGATTTTCTTCCATTGGACATTGTCGTCATTATTTGGACTACACTATTGTTCCTTATTGGACTTTGAGGCGCCAGTCTGTATTGTTATTTTATGCAAAAGCACAATATTACTCTGACAATCTTCTCCAGAATACATCAAACCCAGCTAACTTCTGGAAGGTTATTAACAATAAATTCCAGTCTTCTAACCATCAACAACCGAGTAATATCACTAAGGAGGATATTACTCTGACAAACCCCACTGACATTGCAAATGCATTCAATGATTACTTTGTGGGGTGGGCTACTAACTTATTAGCAAAACGCAACCCAAACCACAAACATGAATCTGATTCTATGAGTTCCTATAACCCACCCCCTCCCAACACTGCTCACAATTTTCAATTTGTCCCGGTATCTGGAGAGGAGATTACACAAGCACTCCTCAAATTAAAACTACTGTAAGCAGTCAATGTGGACCTGACTTACTGCAATCTAAGTTCCTAAGACTTGGAGCCTCAAATCAATTGCTTCCATTGTCAACTCTATTCTGTCTGCAGGCCATATCCCTAAAACCTGGAAAACTGCCAAAGTTGTCCCAATCTTCAAAAGTGGGGACAAAAACACTATCTCAAACTACAGGCCAATCTCTCTTCTCCCAATACTATCCAAAGTCATGAAAAAATGTGTTCACTCCCAATTAAGTGATTACTATACCAAGACAAATTTCCCTAGCCAATTTCAATCTGGCTTTCGCCCCAAACACTCCACCGTAACTACCCTGCTAAAAGTTTGCAATGAAATCCAGTGTGGAATGGAAGGGGGACCACTCACTGGTGCAATATTCCTAGATTTTGCAAAGGCCTTTGATACTGTTGACAATGTTATCTTGCTTAACAAACTCAAGTGCTCTGGAATAGGGAAGCCTGCTTTAAACTGGTTTCAGTCCTACCTATCAGGTAGATCCCAACATGTGTCCATCTCAGGCTCTAACTCCAACCCCTTGGATATCACCTGTGAAGTCCACAAGGCTCTGTTCTGGGGCCCCTACTCTTCTCAGTGTTCATCAATGATCTTCCTACAGCTTGTAAGGGAGCTTCAATACACATGTATGCAGATGACACAATCTTATATACACACAGCCAAAGCCTCTCTGACCTTGAACACATACTTCAATCTTTCTTTATGAGACTTGAAAATTGGATTTCCCAAAACAAACTGTTTCTAAACACTGACAAGACTGTTACAATGGTATTTGGGACCAAGGCTAAATTTTTAAAGCTTCCAATGACTGAGCTCCAGATCAGAACAACTCTAACACCACCCTAACTCCTGTTACTAGTTTTAAATGCTTGGGCATATGGTTTGACTCCCATTTAACATTCGGGATGCACATTGATACCCTGACATCCAAAACCTATGCCAAGCTAGGTGTACTTTTCAGGAACAAATCCTCCTTAAGTCTGCTAGTCAGAAAGCGTATCGCACAGCAGATGCTAATGCCAATAATAGACTACGGGGACATAGTATACAGCTCGGCACCCCAAACCCACCTTAGCAAACTTGACACCCTCTACAATTCAATATGCCGTTTTGTTCTCCAATGCAACTACAACACACATCACTGTGAAATGCTCAAATAACTAGATTGGTCATCACTTGAGTCTAGGCGCAAAGTTAATCTTTCCTGTCTTGCCTTGAAATACTTTCTGGGGAAGTTACCCATCTATCTGAACAAGCTCCTCACCCCTACCACATGCAGCACTTATCATGTGAGATCTGACTCCAAAAGACTGTTCATGGTCCCTAAGTCCAGCAAAGTGTCCGGCCGCTCCTCCTTCTCTTACCGTGCACCCCAAAACTGGAACATTTTACCGAAGACTCACTGCCTCCACCAGTCTAAGTTCTTTCAAAACTAAGAGGTCTCATATTTTAATCTGGTCTGTAACTGTTACATATGCCTATAATATTTATTATCTCTAAGTGTGCATGCAATGTCTTGTATATAATGTATACCCTGTTCACTTATGTAACTGTATTTGTAACCATGTATTATTTGTCTTAACTCTATGCCCAGGACATACTTGAAAACGAGAGGTGAAACGCGTAGAGTGACGCTGTTCGCCCCAACCGGAACCTCTGGATGCGGATGTCGTCACTTCCGGCTGCCGGTGACACGCATTCGTGGAACGCACGCTAGCACAGAGGGAAACCCAAGAGAAGTCCCATCCGGTTGCAGTGGTTGCAGAGATCCATGCGTGATCTAAATGCTTTTATATTACACACATCATGTGAGTTGATTGGATTTGTTTTTATCTTGTATTAAATGTGTTATACAGTCTACACTATGTCCAGTATCGTCTTGCCTTAAGGTCCTGTGTGGAGACTACCGGTCTGGTGATATCCCGTTTGCACGGATTACAGCCACCACTTAAAGATACCTTTATGTGCCAGTATCTATCTCACGTTTGTGAGTATTCTGTACATTCATTCAAGCTAGCAGTTTAATATCACAGCATTGACTTTACTTTATTGCACTATAAGCATTTGTCTTTTGTTTTAACATGGTATGCGCTTCCCGATGACCCCCTACTCAACTCTCAATGTATGACTTCCTGGTAAAACATTGTATAAATAAATAAATAAAAAATATATTTTAGTATTTACATAAAAACCTTAACCCGGTTAGAGGGTACATTTGGTAAAGGTCACATCACAGAGATGCTAATTTGTCATGCTCTGCTTGCATGTCCAGAAGGTCTCATGGGAGCTGTTACAAATGCTACAGGTTTCTCTTTTGAGGGGCAAGAGGGGGAGGATTTAATAACAAAAAGGGTACTGGGGTTTTCAAATAAAAATAAGGGGTTTTGATAAAAAATAAAAATAAAAAATAAAAATAAAATCAGTCTTCACAAAGAATATTAAGAGTCCAGCAAAATATTAATATTAATTCTTCATAGAAAACCAATCTTAGCAAACAAAATAATATTTGTTCACAATGGTTTCCTGGACCCACATATTACTACATAGTGAGGACACCAGTCTTTGGAATAGGTGTAGAAGTTACAGACCTAATTGAGAACGCTTTAAGACTTTGGCCACATAATAGGCCTCTTGTATCCCTGATTACACATCGTAGTTTAAAGCAGCTGTCCGCTCTAAATGCCATTTTGTATTTTAAATGTAACTTTTTTACTTACTGTCACAGAAGACTGGACAATTTACACAGGGATTACAGCACAAGACAGAGTAAGGGGTTAAATAAACATGGGGTTATTCTTGCAAAAGCCAACAGAGAACATCACAAGCATAAAACACAGTTAAAACATACAAAATACAGTGTAAAACCCATAAAATAGCCAGATTTTTAACTTACGTTTTTAACTGGGGTCCCTAACTCACAGGGTGCTGTGCACGACATAAGACTGCTTACTCATGTCACGTCACGCAAATATAGCCTTGTCTGCGGCTACAAAGTCCTCAAATCACCGCTGGCTTGTATTTCCAGGTACTTTCCGATCACCGAGACTTCCCACGAGCAACATCCAACTGCCTGTTACTGTGGAGCGGCCTGGTATTTGTAGATTTCCCCCTGTCATTCGAATGCATGGAGAAATATAGTTCGGGCAATCACAACGCGGCAGGAAAGACAACTAGACCAATCAGAGAAGAGAGGGCTACAGGGCTGGCCATTTGCTAATCGTGACGTCAGTTCGAGCAGCAGATACTGATTGGCCAGTCAGGAGAGCGCCAACAGTAGCCATAGCCAGATGAAGGGATCCGACTCAGAGTTCCACGAACGTGGTTTGAATGCCATTTTTGTGGCAAAGAAAAAAGCTCTGATTTTGGTCCATGTGCAAAACCAGCAGGGGATCTTTGGTCACAACCTTCCCTGGACTCTGCCCTTTTCTCCGCACCCTTCCAAGTACTGGAAAACTGTCTGGAATTGTTGGCACACGTTCTCTTTCATGGGCATCCCACCCAGCCCAGGGAAGTCAATTGTTCAGCATGGGGGCATGTTTCTCAGGGAGAAAAGGGTCTCTGACCTAGCCCACTATGTCCAGTAGGGTGGTACTACATCCCCAGGCTTGTTAAAGCATTACATACACGGTACCACTACTCTCACATATGTAGCCCTGTTTCCCCCTGAACACAGGAACTACTGGTGCTGCTTCTTACACCTGTTGGCTCACAGGGCTTGGACCTCCGCCATGGGGACCCTGGGGTTATATATCTCTCTAAATGCAGTGCCTCCACCTGGGAGGGATCCCAACAATGTGGGAGTAGCCCCTCACAGGACTCAACCAATGATCACACACACATATAACAACAACAACCTTTACTGATATTGATATGCACGCACTCATACTGTAATAGGGTTAACAATATGGAATGCCCCTTCCCCCTGGAAGTACAACTAGCCAATGCACCTCGCAGGGCAACCCACCACCATGTCCCCACACCATGTCCTTAATGCATATGAGTCCCTTAGTCACTCAACTCACCGAGTGTCCCAAAGTATGACTCTCCTACCCAGCAACGTAAAGTATAAGGTGTCGGTGCACTTTATTAAGGTACCTGCTGGGCACTCTTGCACCCGGGCCCACAGACAACTTTGAAAAGGATCCGCCAATCCGCGATCCCTTTAGCGACGTCCTTCCGGATAATATCTCTTTCTCTGGTGAGGCTTGGTCCCAGACCTCTCCTCAGGGAGTGCAGTGTCCGCTGTGTTCCTAAACTTTGCAGCTCAAATGGGGCAGGTTCCCTATCCTAGGGCCTGTCCCTACAGATGCCACAAACTGAAGGGTGTCTCAGGGCCCTAACTGGGACCTAGGGAAATTCTGGCCTAGTGCAGAGGGTCACTGACCCCTGCACACTCACCACATACCCCTAGCATCTCCTGTCGCCGACTGACCCAATGTGCTCCCCTGTCAGCATCTACCTCACGTCCATAGAGGAATCATCACACCCTATTGGCTCCCTGGCATCAAGCGGTGCATCCCTAAGGCTCATGGGACTTGTAGTCCCTGCCAAGAGCCTTCCCTGATTGGACCAGCTTTGCGCGCCGTAACACTGCGCATGAATATGGTGTGAGGTGTCCACTTTTAAGGCCCTCCTTGACCTGATCATAAATGAGCAATTTTTACTGAAATGCATTCCGAAGGTTCGTGAGTGAATCGCGGGCCGCGAGCTGGTCACATCCAAATAGGCCACCATGCTGGCGGATGAATTCCTGTCCACCTTGCCCCAGCTCTGTAGACTGGTAACGATCACAAACCACTGAGTTTGTGTCAAGGCCTAAATTTCGTATTGGAGAGCATAAACAAAAAAATAGGGAAGCATTATCAAAGGTCGATAAAACATTTATGGATTATCCAGTAGCTAGTCATTTAGGGATGCCTGGCATAGGGGACTATTCAGGTAGCTTTGATAAGTGACTTATCAACAGTTTTGAGCACTTTTCGAGCAAGTGAGCATGTATAGCTATTCAGAAAGCTCCGATAACATGGCAAACTCGCTTGAAAACTGATTCTTCCCAATCGGTAGCGCTCCCACTCAAACAAAATGGGCAGTAGCACCAAAAATGCACAAACACACATTTGTTGACAGATCAAGCTATTTAGGTAGCTTCGAGATTCAAATTGCGGCTGTAATTCGCAGGTTCTGATCTCGGTGGCGAGATAGGATCCGCTATGTAACTCTGATGGCAAAAATGTATTCTTACTACATCGGATTGATGCCGGGTGTCTCGGAAGCGGACACACATTAATATCAGCTCTGGAGACCCCCTTGCTTCAATCCTATGAAATAAGAATACATTTACAGGCAGCTTCATTACCTTAGCAGCTAACTGCTATGGTAATGAAAGGGTTAAATACCATTTTTTTGGTGGTAGAGGGGGTGGTTGAAGGTTGGAGTTGCCCCAGGGTTGGTGGTTAGGACTACCTGGAAAGTTGCGGAAGGAGTTAACCGCTTCATTACCTTAGCTGTTACTCCCACTAAGATAATGAAGGGGTTACCCACTCCCGCTACCCACCCGGTAGGCATAAACACCCACCATGGGCCAAATACCACCTTCACCCACCCCTGCTACCCACAATAAACATTAAAATACAGTACAACAACCAATACTATCCAATACACCCATAGATTGCCAGTGTGTGTTTATACCTTTAATATAAAAAACACCCATCGCGATCTGACTGCAGGGAGAAAATTGACGTCGATGGCTAAACATTTTTTGTCCAATCATATTTCTGATCCATCTGCCCTGCAAGCCTTTGCCATTGATAAAGTGATTCTGGGAATTAGAGGAGGAGATATAGAAAGATTTTTTTTGCAGCGTGAATGTCGCTGGATTATAAAACCACAATAACACAGGTCCTCAGTTCCATCTGACCAAGGTATTGGTGGTCCTAGACCAGATCATGGAACCCTGAAGCATTAGTAAAAGATTCAGGGAGCGCAGAAAACAGATGGTTACATAAAAAAAACCAAACACAAATAGTGCTATTCTATCTTAAAGCCAGGAACAGTTATCAAATCTTCAGCGAAATATGCACTCACATTTTGTAGAGTATAATCAGGCCTTGGGTCCCAAAGGGAGTCTGTTGGTTTTTCAAAAACCTTGCTTGAATGCAGAGTACCTAGAAATGCTGCACGAACTCTCAAGCCACAAAAAGAAGAGATGGACAGGATGATGTAGTTGGTCACAGTATATTACAAGGTACACAAATTAAACAATGGCAGCTCACATAGTAGCCCCATGCAAGGGCATTGTACGAAAGACTGTTGAAAGGTGTCCGGCTATGGAGGTCAGTGTGCCGCGGATGGTAAGGCTTCTGCAAGGATGCTGATGCGCCTTCAGCTCCCTGCGAAATATTTTCTGAAGATGCACTTTTTATTCAATAGGTGAGCAACACAAAGTAGCCTTTAATTAATTTAAAGGTGTAGTCTTTCCGAAGAACAAAGGCCTTTTTTTTTTTTTTTCCGTTTTTACGTCTGTCACAAAAAAATCAAACAGTATTTTTAAAAGATTTTTAAAGTTAGTTTGTATATGTGAGAGGAACTTGACATCTTTCGACTCTTTCCTACTTGTGTGATGTCACTTTGTGTTAAGCAGCATGTTGCACAAGCAAAATACCCTCCACTCCTCTATGCCTATCCCTATTTGGGCTTCTTTAATAACAACAGTGAGCTAAGGGTGGAGGCACCCCGAATTAACATTCCTTTTCCTCTTATGGGTCCTCATTAAAAATAATAACTTTCCTAAATTGATGAACGTCAATTTTTGCTTTAAGGATAACTCAGTTTGTTTAAGAAAGCCAATTACATTGGTATGTTGAATTCAAAATATTTTTTTGTGGGTTAAAGCAGCAGCCCACCCCTATCAACCCTTTCCAAATACATCTTATAATTCCAAAGCAAAACTATTCTTCTTTGGAAAATAGGTACGTTTTCTTTGTAAGTGGATATACTGTAGTAAACTCAGCTGCTCTTGATGACGTGCTGCTTTTTCCATCCTTGGCACACTTCGGGGGCTATGCCCTAAGCAGTGATAACTGCTTTTAAGACCGATAAATGGCTTTTAGGACTGATACAGCCTGCTGAGCGATTCACTAAGCAGTGATAACAGTGCTCTATCAGCCTTAAAAGGCATTTTTTCAGCCATGGGGAAAAAAATACGTCCCCAGTGATAAGTGAATTTTACTTTTACTGCACTTACTGTACTTTTAATGTACGCCTGATTTTTGTACCAGCTAAAGGTTGGTGCAAAAGTGCTGGAGACACTCAGAAAATCATTGTTTACCTTAATGTCAACACACTATTAATACAACAGGCCGGCAGGTGTCCCGGGTGAACAAGAACCAATGCTATCAAAACAATGAGAAACTAAAAACAAATAAAGAAGTAAGCAGAACTAAATTACCACCAATCAATTAATCCAATCCAAAATAAATACCACAATTAACAATTAAAACACCAAAACAAAACCATTATTAAATAAATGAAAGCTCAAAGTAAACCCCATCAGACAAAATCTAACTACAGCTCAACCCCGTTATAGCGCGATCTGCTACAATGCGGATCCACTTAGAAGGTGTGGCTCCAGATTTAAAAACACCCCCATTTTTTATTTTTTTTAAAACATTCAATGCTTTATTGCTAACGGACACAGACACACGCGCACACACACACGCACACACGCACACACGCACACACGCACACACGCACACACGCACACACGCACACACGCACACACACACACACAGCCCTTTGAACCATTTGCCGAAAATGTGACGTTATAGGTCTATAAAAGCCTGTGCAGCCTCATTTGACGGAAAGAAGCCGAGGAGGGAGGACTATAAGGGCATGCCTTCTGAAGACAGAAGAAGATACAGATGATGAAGAAGAAGACCCCAGAAGACCCCGAAACTGGATTAAAAATTACAGATGAAGAAAAAGAAAGAAGAAATGGATTTTGGATTTTATTTTACCTGTGACCTGTTGCTGTTTGAGTTCGTAGATTGGTTCGAAAGCATGCAGTGACACCAGGAATCGGAGGGTGAAGACATCTAAAGGTAAGGAAAAAACATAGAATGTATGTAATTTTTCTTTTACAGGTTTAAAACATTTTTTTTATTGTGATTGCATTTTTTTTATGCCCATTCATTGCCACTGTATTTGTGTATGTCTCTTTATGGATATACATACATGCAAGGGACAAGCAATAGTTGTTTTTACAAATGTTGCTTTTATGTATTTAAAATGTACATTGCTTCTTTGTTTAGAAATATTTGGCCAATTTAATTTTTATTTAGTAAGATGTCATTTTTAGTGGTGTTTGAAATAGTTTCTTTCAGGGGAGGGGTTGCTTGCTTTGTAATAGTGGCTTCTTTTTGGTAGTTAGATTTTGTCTGATTGTGTTTACTTTGAGCTTTCATTTATTTAATAATGGTTTTGTTTTGGTGTTTTAATTGTTAATTGTGGTATTTATTTTGGATTGGATTAATTGATTGGTGGTAATTTAGTTCTGCTTACTTCTTTATTTGTTTTTAGTTTCTCATTGTTTTGATTGCATTGGTTCTTGTTTGTGATTTTTTTTCTAGGTTGACCATTAAGTATTATATGGGCATGATGTTCCCACTGTGCCATTCATTTTTTTTTATTGGCATTTGTTATCTTTTTAATTGGCTATGTGCTGTGTTTTATTTAGCTACGTAATGTTTTTGATTTGGGCCTGCATTTGTATTCCTTCCCCATTTCTTGCTATAATGTTAAATGATGGCCATATTATATAACCATGATGTACCCACTGTACCAATGAATGGTTGAAGGATGGGGTAGTTGCCAGGGGAGGGTTATTAGGCCTTCTGGGTGGTAGTGGCAGAGGGTGGGTTAACCCCTTAATTACTATAGCGGTTACTAACCGCTAAGGTGATTTAGGGGTTAGGGGACATTAGATTGTTTTTTTGTATGTACTGTATTGTTTGTGGCAACGGAGGACATGGACGGTGATGAGGATGAGGATGGCCTTCATTGTGGCAGCCTGGCAGGGGTGAGTGCAAGATTTATTTACTTTATTTATGCTGCTTAATGTTGTATTTTAAATGGGAAAATGCACTATTATCCATATGTGGATAATAATAATTTTGGCCATTATTGTACTGTATGTGTTAGGGGGTGGGGGTGGGAAGGGGGTGTATTTATTTAAAAGTAAGTTTTTTTGGGAGGGCACAGGATTGGTACCGCAGGCCAGCGGTGACCCCCAGACACCTGTGGGGACCACCCGGGGACCCATGTGGGGCCCCCGGACACCCACAGGTCACTGCCGACCTATAGTATAATTCCTGTGCATAAAAAAAAATGGGTGCATAGGGGGTAGGTGTGTTGTGTATTGCAATGTTTATTGTGGAGAATTGTCCCCAATAAACATGGTATTGTGCCTTAACCCCTTCATTACCTTAGCGGATAGCCGCTAAGGTAATGAAGCTGCTTTAATGTTTTTTTTTTTATAGTGTGCGGGAGCAGGAGGTGTCCTGAGCTAAACTGCTTTGATTTCTGGCTCAGGGACCCCCTGCTTCCCGAGTTACAGGACCGGAATGGGGCATCGGATGCCAGTGTCGCCGCCATTTTTAAAGCATCCACGTTGTGTGACTATAGCGGTTACACAGAGGACATGGACATGGAGGACAGTGATGAGGATGGCCTTCATCCTGACAGGGATAAGTAGAATTTTTATTTACTTTATGCTGGCTGGATAATGTTTTATTTTTAATGGGCAAATTAGCTAATATCCACATATGGATAGTAGCAATTTTGCCCATTATTGTACTGTGTGTGTTAAGGGCGGTTGATATGGGTAGAGCGGATGCCCATTCATTGCCATTGGGGTTATCTTTGCTACCATTGAGGGCATAAGTAACCACACTTTCAATCAATGGGTGTATTGGCTAGTATTGTGTTTTAATGTTTACTGTGGGTAGTGGGGATGGGTGAAGGTGGTATTTGGTGGGTGTTTATGCCTACCGGGTAGGTAGAGGGAGGAGTTAACCCATTCATTACCATAGCGGTAGTAACTGCTAAGGTAATGAAGGGGCTAACTCCTCCCACAACCCTCCCGTAATTCCTAAACCCCTACCATGGGCCAAATATAACCTTCACCCACCCCTGCTACCAACAATAAACCGGGCAGTTATTTAACGACCGGAAATCCCACAGAGGGGAAGGGAAGCAGTGCACTGCTCAATGATGATGGAGGCTGGATCACGTGAGGGAAAAAAAATCAATTTTATTCTAACCTGGCTGCATAAGAATCAGGGAATATAGAGACGCTCTAATGCATTTTGCGCTGTGCAGTGCTTTGTCAAGAGTGCCGTCCTCACTGAATTATTATTATTATATTTTGACGCACTGACACTGGATTCTCTGCTCCAAGATTTTTTATTAATATTTAACCCCTTCATTGCCTTAGCGGTTAGCCACTAAGGTAATGAAGCTGCCTGCATAAGTATTTTTATTGCATTGGATTGAAGCGGTGGGCCTACGTAGCTGATATTAAAGTGTATCAGCTCCGGAGACTTCTGACATCAATCCGATGCAGGATAAATTTAAAAAAAATCTAAGTTCTCCTGCAAATCCTATTCCACCGAGATGTGATCTTTGATAAACTCGATAGTTCAGAGCCCCGATGAGATTATCAACCCCACACTGATGAGACCCATCAAGGTCGAAACAGCTGTCTGTGGGTGGTTTTCTGGGTATGCACCTTAACCCTGGCTGTGCTCAAAGCTGTGACCATGCAGCAAGCTTAAGCCTATAGGGAACCATGTTAAAAATGGTTATTGAGGCAAAAAGTGACACTGTGTGCTCATTTGCATGTCATTTCCCAGAATCCCTTGCTGCAGTGGAAGTGCTGTATGCTGGGTGATAATGGGGAAAGGCAGGGTTGCAGACCTGCCTGAGACATGCAGATGAGCATACAGTTATATTTGCATATTTGCTTTCCTGTGGAGGGTTTTTGTCACTTTTTTTACTCACCATAACTTAACTCAGTATTATGGTTTAGCCTATCCCATAGCCTCGCTTGCATTCCCAGTAAAATCAACCCCACACTGATGAGACCCATCAAGGTCGAAACAGCTGTCTGTGGGTGGTTTTCTGGGTATGCACCTTAACCCTGGCTGTGCTCAAAGCTGTGACCATGCAGCAAGCTTAAGCCTATAGGGAACCATGTTAAAAATGGTTATTGAGGCAAAAAGTGACACTGTGTGCTCATTTGCATGTCATTTCCCAGAATCCCTTGCTGCAGTGGAAGTGCTGTATGCTGGGTGATAACGGGGAAAGGCAGGGTTGCAGACCTGTCTGAGACATGCAGATGAGCATACAATTATATATATATACACACCACTGTCATTAAGGTTATGGTGGGTAAAAAAAGTGACAAAAACCCTCCACAGTAAAGCATAAAGCAACTATAAATATTACTGTATGTTCATTTGCATGTCTTAGACAGGTCTGCAACCCTGTCTTTCCCCATTGTCACCCAGCATACAGCACTTCCACTGCAGCAAGGGATTCTGGGAAATGACATGCAAATGAGCACTCAGTGCCACCTTTTGTCTCAAGCTCATATTACACAAGCCAATCCTCAAGCCAATGCATGCTGTTTTAAGCACAGCTTTTAAACAGAGGCTGGGATGAGATGCAAAGCCATTAGACCTACTCACATACATGTTTCAACCTTGATGGGTATCATCAGTGCGAGGCTGGTCTTAATGGCAAAGCAGGTTTGAGACTAGACTAGGTAATCACCACTGTCATTAAGGTTATGGTGGGTAAAAAAAAGTGACAAAAACCCTCCACAGTAAAGCATAAAGCAACTGTAAATATTACTGTATGTTCATTTGCATGTCTTAGTCAGGTCTGCAACCCTGTCTTTCCCCATTGTCACCCAGCATACAGCGCTTCCACTGCAGCAAGGGATTCTGGGAAATGACATGCAAATGAGCACTCAGTGCCACCTTTTGTCTCAAGCTCGTATTACAGTAGGTCTAATGGCTTTGCATCTCATCCCAGCCTCTGTTTAAAAGCTGTGCTTAAAACAGCATGCATTGGCTTGAGGATTGGCTTGTGTAATACGAGCTTGAGACAAAAGGTGGCGCTGAGTGCTCATTTGCATGTCATTTCCCAGAATCCCTTGCTGCAGTGGAAGCGCTGTATGCTGGGTGACAATGGGGAAAGACAGGGTTGCAGACCTGTCTAAGACATGCAAATGAACATACAGTAATATTTACAGTTGCTTTATATATATATATATATATATATATAAATATGTATACTAAAACAATACCATATATAGATAGTAATAAGTGCATATTCGTTATGTAACACCTGTGCAAAAAAGGAAAAAATACCATATATAGAAAAATGGAGAAAAAGAAAATGTGTTAAAGTCCACAAAATGAAAAAATTATAAGCTCAAAAGTCTTTTGTGGGGTTTCACAATTTTCAATCAGGAGTCTAGGGCAGCTTTTCTGGGCATGAACCACATGAACTGGAAAATGTCTAAAAGAGAAGAGTGAGAAGCACACACTCCATAGTGTAAAACAGTAACAAAAATACATTTGAATTAAAGACAGAGACAAATACTCACAAAGTAAAAAGTTAAAAATCATAGTGGGAATGAAATGACATTCGACTCGCACAGGTCTTCCGAAATCAGGAAGATTCCAGGACTGGCATCTATCATATTCAAGATTCCCTGCTGCCTTAGTGGTAGCTCACATACATCAAATGTCCCAGTGATATAGGATATGTACCGGGGATCCACTCGGTCTGTAACTTTTGTTCCTTTGCTGTTCAAAGTGAAAGTCGCCACACCATGATAGTTCATCTCTGTGGCTTCAGAATTCAAAACAAATGTGTACTCTCGTATGTGACATACGGCACCCTGCGAGCACGCAACCTGCATACGAACAAGGGTTAATACTGATGCTCGCAAGCTCTCCCACTCTTTAACTCTGCAAAGGTCCGTCAAATGGACAATATCTTCTCTGTAGGACCAGGATCAATACACAACCCGCAAGCTGCTCCACTCTTCACCTTCGCCAAGGTCCCTCAAATGAGTTCTATCTCTCCTAAATCCATCCAAATATACCACCGCTACGAATAGCACGCAAGTGCGCACGTGACTTAGATATGTAACCAGGGTTAATACACACGGCTACTCTAGCCAACTCACCTTTCTCCTCCACAAGGTACCTCCAGTGAGTTAATATTAACCCCTACTCAATTGCAAATTATATCTATCCACTGCCACCACCTGGGGGTATGCAATAATAAAAGATGTAAAATTAATATTTGCCAGGGCCCAGGTCCCTGTTTATTATAGAAAAAATTATGCACTTTAACACACCTAAATCAGTTGTAGCCAAATGTGTCTGAACACTTTTATACCCTCCCCAGAGCATGCAATAGTTCATACAAAGCCCAAAGCACTACTTATTAAATGTTTATATATATATATAAACATTTAATAAGTAGTGCTTTAATAAGTAGTATATATACTGTTTAAATACAGTGCTTAGGTACAGAAAAAGGATTACGAAAAACATACAGTTACAATAAAATGCTGAACAGCTACTTAAAAAAAAATAAAAAGGATAAACAAAGACAGAAAACCCTATCCTGTACATTACCACATGCCATAGATTTTCCCCAGAGAGGTCACCGGTAAGAGACAATGAGATATCCAGTATCTGGTCCCAGATACACCTCTGTAGACATCCAATTATTATAATCTTTGCTCAGACTTGAGTACAATTCTTTCCCATTGAACCACATAAACCCAGCCCCTGTCGTAAATTAGCTGTGAGATTGACAGGTTTACGACAGAAATTACGTTTACCTAAAGCCTGCAATATCTAATTATACTCATAACTTTACTTCTGTAATACTTACACATGTGAGACACATCAATACATTCAGGCACTCACTGCGGATGCGACGAGTATAAATATGATAATTTTAATCCAAAATCTTGGTGACAAATCAATATCTGTTCCTTATAATCTTTTAAGCATACAGTGTGTTGTGTCAGAACATGCCCCTCAGTGACACGGTTACAGATTTGTTAGTTTTATTATGCAGAGGAGGTAACCTCACAGGATATTCTCATTTTTTAATAAAGTCACTCTCATCTTGAATACTTTCTTAGCCACACCTCTTGAACCTTGCAGAACCATCTAGAGACTGACTTTGAAGCTATCACGGGGGCCATATTTTATGCCCAGGTCTCCAGACACTGCACTTATCTTGACTCTATCAGCCATATACAACCCATCTGGCCCTTTTAAGTGAGCCATACAGGATAACCCACCAGTTAAATTCTGTTTGAAGCACAGCTCCTACCTGTGACAAGCCTAGGCTTGTCATAAATCCAATATATATTGTACTTTTAAACTCAGACTGTAGCCCATTACCCCATTAAGCAACAAAGGGATTAAAATACCTAATATCTCATGATATTATCATGACAGCGTAGATGCATGTTTTCACTGTGACCATATCCTGTGACCATGATGACCATGTATCCCAATGCGTTTTTTTAAGTGTAACATAACTTCATCAGGGCTGTCACTCTTCTTTTATTCTGTCCTTGTCTTTTCCTCTTGCCATCTTCTATCTTCTTTGTTCACTACCAGATGTGGTCTCTGATAAAACTTCCTGTCTTTTGTGAGAGCCCTGGCCTTTTATAGGGGGATCCAGGGCTATCGCAAAAGACTGGCCATGGGATCACACGGTGCAGCAACTTGATTGGTACCATGTGATTGCTGCCTTTACTGATGACATGAAAAATGTGGCCAGCCATGTTATGAATTCCAAGGGGTTAATACACAGGTCTTCGGTACATTTTCTTTGTCCTAGTTCATGGTATTCACTTTGGCTTCCTACTGTATATTGCTAAGACAACATAGGAAGCCAAAGTGGCCCACTTCAGAACTCTGGACAAGGCCAAACGTTTTTTCAGTCGTTAAGTGTTGGATGCATCAAACACAAAGTATAACCATGATATGCATTGAGGTCCACTCCTCATTTGCTTATCATTAGCACCAATGTTCATTAAAGTTAATGGCATGCTCTCTTAGCTTTAAGAGAGCACTTAATTCCTTGTTAGGGAGCTTTTAAAGATCCTTGTTAGCACTTAATGAGACATTAACTGAAGTTAACATCTCGTTAAGTCACTAATGGAGCTTTTTGGATCTGTCCCTAAGTCCTGCCATCTCCAAAATATTGCTAGGATATGCCCTTTTCTCACTCATGATGGAACTCAAATTCGAATTCACTTATCCTTCCCCACCTTGACTCCTATAATCTTCTCCTCGCTGGCATTCCCATTGTCTGTCTGTTCCCCTCCAATCCACCCAAAAGGCTGCTGCCATACTCATCTACCTCACTCACTGCTCCACTACTGCTAATCCACCATGTAAATCGCTACACTGGCTTCCCAAATCACCTAGAATTAAATTTAAAACCTTAGCTCTTATTTACAACGCTCTCAACACTGTTGCCCCTCTTTACATCTCAGCCCACATCCCAAAATATACCCCTAAACACACCCTACATTCTGCCCATGACATCTGCCTCTCTCTTGCCTTATTACTGTACCTCCTCTCATTCCCGCCAAAACTCTCTGAAAACTCAACTTTTTAAGGAAGTCTATCTGGCATACCACTAAAATCCCCTAACCATATTGGTACCAGCTGTGCGGCTGTACCATACTCTACGCTATCTAATGTTCCCATATCATCTGCAACCACAAACCATAATGGGACCAGCTGTGCGGCTGCACCATACTCTACCCTGAGGCATACTCCATCCACAATGAGCAGGCACTTCACCTTTTGTTTCAACATTTTCCATTATTCCCTCTCGACTGTAATCTCTCACGAGCAGGGCCCTAATTACCTCTTTGTATCTGTTTGTCCTTATTTGTATGCCATTCGGGTTATGAAATTAATATCCCACTGTACCTCTACTTTATTGCACTGCGGCATATGCTGACACTTTGCAAATAAACAATAATAATATTTTTTACAAGGGCATTGCTTGTTTGGAGATAAATGTGGTACAATCCCTCCATACCATCATGCTATGCTAATGATGCTCAGTGTGTTGACATATCTCAGCCTCTCACAGATACAGTATCTCAAATATGTATACCACCACTTTTTATAAAATGTTGGGTGTATGGTTCCAGCTGCCCACTCATGTTGTCTTAAAAACCACAGGAATAACCTGCAAACCTTGATTTCCTTAATGTTATCTGTATGGTCTTTAGGTGTGGAAAATTAGGGTTGACAGTGGCTGTAACTTTAGCAGAGACCCTAATATTTTTCTGTTCAATGATGAGGAAGCTTTAGCTCATGGTACTCAGGGTCTGGGAATCGTAATTCACTTTTTGTTTGTGTAGCGCCGCTTCCCCCGGTCCCCCCTGGGAGATTTACTCTTGCTACAGGTCTGTGTGGTGCTAGCTACCTGTTTGGTTCAGGAGAGGCTGAGCTTCAACGATGTTGTGGGGAACCAGGACAGGCTTTAGGTGGTTTCAGGCACTAGTTCTTCTCATGATGCTGCGCCTCCAGTCACAGTATGCTCCAGAGCTCTGGTGACAGTCCCTACTGTGACAGTCCTCCGAACATACCCCTACCCAATAGACTGTAGACTCAGACAGGGGTATATAAAATGGGATCATTTATTGGTACAGCCACTGCAGTTCTTGTTACAGCGGATGCATGATGTTAATAGCAGGATCCAGGTTTTAGGATGGCCCTAGGCCACACTAGTAGGCAGGAGGCCCGGCCAGGTGCCTTAACTCTTCCTCAGCCCATAATGGGGCTGGAGGCATAGGTCTCTACCCCCTGAAGGGTTAACTTGGACTGACTAACTTTCATGCTTCCTCCCTAAGGCACAGGAGGGGGAGGGCACTAGGTCTGCACCATTATTGGCTGTACACAGACCCAGTTCCACCTCCACGCCTTGTCACTTAGAAAGGCTGCTGGAGGAAGGCAAACCCTTTATAGCATGCGTCTATCAGGGCTTACATAATAGGAGGGCAGTAAAATAGCCAAAACTACCATGGCTACATTTGTTTAATGGCCACTTGAGCAGATGCTTTGTAAAGGTTTGTTTACTTCAGTAGTTGTAGGGCATTAACTATGTTGGTCAGGCTGCATTTTAAGGCTGTCTGACAGATAAATGCATCATAAGACATGTTCCTGCAGCATGCTGAGTTACCACTAAATACTGAGAAACAGCACAGTAGATTTTTCCCATCAAACACAGCAGAATAAAAGGTTTATTCTTTCATTAACTTCAGGGCTCTTTTGTACAGTGGAAAAAATAACCATAACAAAATAAATAATATTTAGTAATGAGTCATATACTTTCAACAGATTCACTGTCATTGTTCTTTATGGAAGACAATTTTCGCAAAAGAATGAAAGGACTGTTGCTTTAGCCCTTTCCCACCATAGCCTGGATCAACATTATTTATGTGTACCACAAAATGCCACTTACATAAGCGTGTTTCTACTGTATTGGCAGGGGTGCCCAAGCTACTCTCTTTCAAACATTGATGTCCCGCAGTGCCACACAATTTTTAAGACTGCAATCCGGCTAGGTTACATTCAAACCACAAAACCCCAGCAAGCTCTTTTTGGGAACTCCTGAGCCCCCATAAAATATATATATGTATAAGTGTCAAAAAGGAGTGCTATTGAGCGTCTGTTGTATACATATGTTACATTCAAGCTGGCCCTCACTCATGAAGCGTTCCTGTTAGTATTTGACTTACAGTAACTTAATTGATAGAAGAGCCAGTAACCCATTGCAAGATAATGCATCGAAGCCCTCTCTTATAGCAATCAGGTTGTACATGGGCTGAAGGAGTAGCTCAATGTCCCTGCATTATCACTGCCTTTAAATTGGGCTATCCCAGTTCACAACCCAGGGTCGATGCTCCTGGTGACTTTGGAAAAGTCGTTTTTGTTCTCCTGGCCTCAGGCACCAACATTTGTTTGGAAGCTCTTTGGACAAGATAATCAATGCGCCTGCAAATTTCGACGCACGGCCCTACATACACTGTTAAATCCCGGCCAAGGACAGGAAAGTACTATGGTTGGATGCTGTGAGGCTGTTACTTGCTAAATTTTGCCACCAATCTTTAAGCCAGGGAACCCCACTTTCCATTCTAAATTAGAAACCCAGGAAAAGCCAGTGGCAATGTGAGGATTGTCAGTATACTCCTATGATGTAAAAGAACATTTAATTTGGTTATATAATGATATCTCATTGGCAGATTTTTTTTTTCCCTCAAGTCAATCAGCATATTTATCCATTGGAATTAAACTTCAACTGTGACCTATAAATCACCACAATACATGTAAATCATATGAGCCAAAATCTCCCTAGGCTAATACAAGATCAACTTCTGAATGATTATTTGTCTTCTTGAGAGTTCTGGGCTTGGGGTAAGGTTTCTTACACCTGTTTTGATAATCCTTTGTTCCATTTCATGATCCCTCTCCATTAGCAAGGAAAGATGGATATACCCCTAAGGAAAAAAAAAAAAAAAAACAACTATTGCTGGTGCCATGATGGGGGGAATTTTCCAAGACTAATTGCACCTTAACTTTGTCCTAAAGATTTCTTAAATCTTCCCATTACCTCCCATTTCGTAGATTAGGAGTCTCAGAAATGTAATTGAATCTAGAAACTGGTAAGACACTTTCAAATGGAGAATAAAATATGAATCACCCACAAGTCATGTGTAAAAGTTAAGGGAGAAGAAGCAGCAGCAGTAAACTGAAACAAACGTTAAGACTGTGATAAACATTTGCTACAACATATGCTAATAACAGATCATTTTTTGGCTTTTAGCATTCTTAGAGCTTGGCATCTCCTGTTTTGTTACAAATAACAGATACGAACCTCAATGAAAAAGTCCAGTAAATGTCCAAATGTACTAATAGATGGCATGGAGTCCTTGTATAGTAATCCAATCCCGTACACCTGGACTGGCTTGATGGCTCCATGGATAACGTCACGTGATATGTGGAATTAAACACAAAGAAAGAAAATAGTGTATACTGCTGACTTAAAAACATATAACACTGCAAGGGACAAACAAACATTAAACTCCAACAACAAACAGCATACAACACAAAACAAACACAGCTGTGAAACAGTTAAGCTAATTTATTACAAATATATATTAAATGACAATAAAGTTCCATAAAATGGAGATGGCTTGATGAAGATGATCTGGTGGTAAAACAGAATCCTACTCACAACAAGGCAGTTATAAACAAGCGAGTGAGTCCAACTGTGGCAAGAAGCTACTGCTCTCTCCTCCGTTGCAGGGGGACGGCTGCAGATCCGTCACAATGCCACCCGTACACTCCATGGCTGTTCTCAGACACCGGATGCACAGGCCGGGGGAAAGGAGTCACTTTCGGATGGTTGTAAATCAGTACCGCGCTTGAGACACTGCACATGCGCCTCTCCAGGATAGCCTTAACCTCTGACCCTACGTGTTTCGTGTGCATCACTTCCTTATTTGTATCATGTTTTGATCTTGTTCGGTGAGTGTTTCTAGGCAGCCTTGTCTCATATATAAGAGGATTTGTAGAAAATAACAGAGCACTACTGAGAGTATCCAAACTTGAAAAAAGAATTATGAGGGAAAGTGCGTTTTCCATAAAAAAATTATTATTGACGAAAAGCGTTGGTGGGGCAACACCATTGCTCACTTTGTCTCATGACCAATAAATAATGTTTTTATGGAAAACACACTTTCCCTTTTATAATAATTTTTTCAAGTTTGGATACTCTCAGTAGTGCTCTGTTATTTTCTACAAATCCTCTTATCCTGCATCCTACGACAGAGGCACACTCACAACACCTGGAGCTTGGGAAGACTTGGACGCTGCAGCACATCAGTGAGGCTGCGGTCCCAGTGTGTTCTACCGTGCGCTGTGCACACAACTGGGCCCAGTAACTGCCTCGGCACTCATTTGGCAGCCGCGCGGTATGACAGGTTTTTTCAAATACAAAAAAATTGTATTTGGAACTCGCGATGGAGGCGTGACCACGCCTCCATCGGCGGTTCAGCCATTGAGGGCGAATCAGCTGCGTGAGGTCATGGCCACCCCCCTGCAACACCCCCGCCACGTCCCCTCCCGTCGCAATCTCTCCCTCTCTTCCAAGACCGCAGATCGCGGTGAAGCGCTGTACACGCGCCGCCCCCCCTGCCAGGCGCGCATGCTACAGTGCACACTGGGACCGCAGCCTGAGTGTTTTGTGCTTGCTACTTGTTCTTCCTATTTCATCAATGAACATCAGGTACTTATTAGGGTGACTATTGCTATGGTTCCTGGACATATTGTGTATCATACCTTAATTGTATTGTTTGTTGGTTAACCAACCAGGAGGCCACACCTAGTACCAGTCCACATTCAAGCAGTACATCACCCAAGGTTTGCCCTTTGAGTGTCTGTTCATATATATAGGGCATTGTTTTGCTCCATTCTGCATATGGTCTTTAGCACCACGTATCTATTTTTGTTGTCTCATATACTGTATATACGAGTTTCTTTTGTGCTCATGATTTATTTAAATCACTAGAGGACACACATTATTTGTTCATTAAGCAAAAGCGCCATATCCAGCACCTTCTTTCTTTTTGTTATCTCCTGTATTGAGAATTAAGGTGATCAGAATTAGATATATAGCAGAGAGTTAATTTTAACAGAGCACATGAGAGTCAATCTAGATGCCCAATTCTATTCTGATGGTCAATGAAACCTGAAGTTCAGCAGATTCCAGCAATGCTCTTTTGGTTTTAGCCTAGATCATGACTGCTGGGCAGGAACGGATTAGCCATTAGGCAGAGTAGGCAAACATTATTTGTCTGGCCGAGAATCGCATGCGCGGTTGCACTTTGTCGCACGCACTATTGCCTGCCTCATAGATGTACGGCCTTTTGTTTGCAGCGCGCGCATCCACTATAATTGCGACCTTACAGTGCTGACTCAGGTTTATTTAACTCATTAAACCTATTGAGGATGTTTATATGTTGAAACTCGATAGACTAAGCTGCAATAAAGTGCTGCTCACACTATTTTTGGAAGACAGTGTGAACTTTGAGCAGTCTTTTAAAGCTTCAGTTTTATAGAGTACCAAGTTACATATCTGAAAAAATATTAATGGCTGGATTCATATATTTTGAAGTATTGTATAAATAGAATTAATATTATTTGTCAAAGGAAATGCTGGATTCACATACACTTCACTCATTTACGAATACATTACAATGACTTGACCTGACTGCTAAATTGGTTAACATCTCTAATGGAAACTTTATTAGGGCTTACAAGAAGAGGGGACAGACGGGACAGCAAGCCCGACCTGGTAGAGGAAGGAACCTGGCCAACCCTATCTCAGGGCCTGGCTTGTCTAACCTCTCCCACAGTTGCCTTTTTTCCATGTCCAACAACCCTCTCTACACTCTGCATACCCCAAGGGGTTCTACAAAGAAGTGGCCTAACCTTGTGAACTGATGAACAGATTAAACTATTTATATTTAGCACCATCTTTCTGTGTTCTATTGCACGGGACAATACTATTTTTGCACCTGGTAAAGGTATTTTTTTCAACCCTTTAATATTCTGCAATCTTTGCCACAAGGGCTGCTGGAGGATGACCACTTTATGTTGTACAGACGGATAAAAAAACCCCCAGTAGATGGTGTAAATATAGAGTTGAGTTGGAGCAGGGGTGCTCAACTCTAGTCTGCAAGCCCTCCCCTAACAGGTCAGGATATACCTGATTTAGTACAGGAGGCTCAATCAGCCCCTGCTTCAGCACAGATGGCTCAATCAGAGGTTCAGTCTTTTGACTCAGTCTCTGATTGAGCCACCTGTGCTGAGGCTGGGATATCCTGAAAATCTGACATGTTGGGGGGGAGGGGGGGGAGGGGGTGGAGAAACTTGAGTACTGGAGTTGAGCACCTCTGAGTTGGAGGGAGCACCATGATAAATAAATAGGAGAAGGCACAGAAAGAGAGGAATTATGTTTTCATATTCAGGTTCAATATAATAGAGACATCAGTGCAGAGATGGAATGACAGATAACGATACATGTTACATTGTTTGGAATATCTCTGAACTGAAATGCAGTGAGCACTGCGTTACAGTAACGTGGAAGAGGGAAATACCATCAGCTTCTGCCTCTTTCATTCTGCTACTTTACATGTTACCAAATAGGAGGAGACACATGACATATCTTTGATATGAACAAAAGGCACAGCAGGGTACACAGTAAGATTAGTCAAGCTATGAGCTGGAAACTGCCAGACACTTCCTGTGCCAAAGCACCGCCTGATCCAATTTCAGGTGATCTCCCTCATATACAGTACAGTGTGCAGCCTTTTTTATAGTTACTGTGCTCTTTTGTAGTTCGTACATGATTTCTGTATCAGATTCAGTGGAGCTGAACTAGGAGGAGTTAAAGCAGCAGTCCCGCATTCACTTTTTTTTTTTTTTTGGTTTGTTTGTTTATTTTTTTGTTTATTTGTTTGTTTTACTATGTACAGTATGTGAGCAGCTTTAATGAGAAATAATTACCTAAGCTGCAGATCGACCCGTTCTCCTGTGATTGATCGGTTAATATATGTTTGTGGGGCTATCGAAATAGCCAACTTCTGATTCTGTGTTGCAGTCTGTGAAATGCTACAGTTGCAATGTAACATAATATTACTACGTATAACACATTATTGTTATATCTGCTGCTGGAAAAACTGCAACAGATATGTTTGTGATACTTTGTTGCCAAAGGGCAGAGCTCATAGGATGTGACATTCTAAATGGTTGCTATAGCAACCAATGGATGATCAGTACATAAAAAATTGATGAAATTGAAATCATTAAAAAGGGCATTAGGAGTTGAAATAAATAAATAAATAAATGCAGTCATTATTATCCAATACAACAGAACTGATTTATTTTTAAAAACCATATTGGATTGTGGATGTTATGCTTCTTTAAAGCACCAAACAGTGCTGCTCATTTTCCTTTTTTTTACATACAGCAAATTAAAATATCACTTGTGTCTCAGACCAGTCAGCAACCCTGCTTTTCACCATTATCTCTTAACGTACATTGCTTTCACTGCAGCAAGGAATTCTGGGAAATGACATGCAAATGAGTACACAGCGTCACCTTTTGCTTTAATTCCATTTTGACATGAACCCCTACAAATTTGTGTACCCCATTTGAAACAAAGGGATCCCTCAGAGCTTCAGAGCTGTACTTGGGCACTTGAAACGATGGGACCATCCCCTTCACCTCCCCCCCCCCCTTCCTGAGATATTTAATTCTGGCCACTGAGAAACAATATGGCCACTGTGGTGAGCCTCACTATTGCACCCAATAGTTAGTTGGGACATCATTCTGACACGACATTGCAGTTTCCTATTGAGGGACTCACAGACAGCTTTTCTTTTACTTTCAAGTAATTTTGAGGGGATTGTTGCTTTTTATATTCTTCCTGAACAAAGCTTAGTATAAATACACTTTATTCCATATCAATGATAAAACAATTATGTTGGGAACAAGAGTTTTGTATTCAGTTGCTATAATCTTCACCCGCCAGGTTCACTAGTGTGATCCCAATTTGTCTAGTGCATTCATGCACAGTAATACTGTATGTCACTTGAAGAGAATTTTTTTTTTCTGCGAGGTGATATCTTTCAATGCACTTGCAGCAAGGAGGCAAGATGTCATATACATTAATCTATGGTCATTCAATTTGTGGAATGCATTTTATTAAAATAAATAAAACATTGTTAAACTCCGTTGGTTAATACTTAGTAACATGTTTTATTATTTGAGTAAATTGTAGAAGTCAATAGATTTTCATGCGATGATAAATTCTACATCCAGTATATGGCCAACAAAAATATAATGTCAAATTGAATATACTGTACTATTAAAGGCTAGTTATGAGAATATGCTCAACATTATTAAAAGTGCAAGGAATATGATGATTGCTGATTTACAAAGTATTAAAAAAAAGTGACATTTTTTTTATTCCCCAAAAATATAAAAAAATGATTAACATTTCTTTGAAATAGAAAAGTATCTAGTTCTGATCTGATTAAAAAGGATAAGGAAAAACAGTTTGTAACTTAAGCATGTTTTTTTCACTGAGTAAAGGAAACCATGCCTTTTACATGAAGCATACTGTATATTCTCTACATCTTGTTTGGTGACACAATGCTAAGATTCAGTTTTTCACACGCAATTGGTGGGTAACCTCTACCCCAGCTGCTTCCTGTTTATTACGTTGACAGACGAAAGGTTAGTTGCAGTCCTCATTTCAATTCATCCTTCAGAATAGGAGGCGGAGGGGCCTACTCATTAAACAAATGCTATTTTAGGTCCCAATTTAAATCCTTCTGTGCATATTCTTGCGTTATGCACATTTTTGTAAATGAATCAATCCAAATTAAGTATTCGCATTCCATTGAATAGTGCCTTATGCATAAACCCAAAGCAATCATTCTTACAGAAACATGGTTAATCCCTAAAACTCCTGATGCAAATATTACCATCCAGGGATACTCCATTTCTAGGAGAGATAGGTCAAAAAGAGGAGGAGGGGTGTTATTTTATTTTGCAGACACCTTACAATTTACACTGTTACATTGCCCCCCAAGCCCACCCTCTTTGAAACGCTAGTTGGCAAAATCTGCCTCCCCTTTTCTAAGCCCATCTTGCTTGCTGGCATCTACCGCCCCCCTAAAGCCCCTCTACAATCCTTGACTGATATCACCCAATTTCTTGCCTCCATTTCCTCTCTGAATGAGAAGAGTGAGCTGCTAGTTCTAGGGGATTTCAACTTCAATTGGCTTGACCCTAAAAACCACAAAATCCAGATACAACTCAAGTCACTTAACCTATCGCAACTCATTTCCCAACCCACACGGACAAACCTGAAATCGCACAACCATTCCTTGCTAGACTGGATTCTCTCCTCAAACCCCAGCAGAATCCAATCCTCTGGCATCCTTCCTGACATTTTCAGTGACCATGCAATAGTGTACTATGTAAGGAAAATTAAACCACCCCAATCAAGCCTTAAAGTTCTCCTTCCTAGAACATTTACAAACTTTAACCCACAACAGTTTCTGGCTGATCTTATAAACTGCCCTTGGCACAGAATCGATTTAATTCCCGATTCTGCGCTCGACTATTTCCAATCCGAATTCCTAAAACTCTGTGATAGCCATGCTCCACTACGCAGAATAAGAGAACAGGGGGTCCAACTACCGTGGGTTACAACTGACCTTATAGCGCTCTACCAGTTATGGGATGTCTTGTAGAAAAGCTACAAAGTAACTGGCAATACCAAGGATCTCAATCACTACAGATGCCTGCAGAACATGTGCACAAGGCAAACAAGGCATGCAAAAGCACAATATTACTCTGATAATCTCCTCCAGAATACATCAAACCAGCTAACTTCTGGAAGGTTATCAACAATATATTCCAGCCTTCTAACCATAAACAACCAAGAAATATCATAAAGGGGGATATTAGTCTGACAAATCCCACTGACATTGCAAATGCATTCAATGACTATTTTGTAGTGTGCTACTAACTTATTAGCAAAACGCAACCCGAACTACATACATGAACCTCATTCTGGATGCAACTATATAGCCCCCCCCCCCCCCAACACTGCCCACAATTTTCAATTTGGCCCAGTATCTGAAGAGGAGATTACACAAGCGCTCCTCAAATTAAAACTAAGCAGCCAACATGGACCTGATTTACTGCAATATAAGTTCCTAAGACATGGTGCCCCAGCCATTGTCAAACCAATTGCTTCCATAGTCAACTCTATTCTGTCTGCAGGCCATATCCCTAAAAAACTGCCAGAGTTGTCCCCATCTTCAAAAGTGGGAACAAAAACACTGTCTCAAACTACAGGCTAATCTCTCTTCTCCCAATAATATCCAAAGTCATGGAAAAATGTGTTCACTCCTAATTAAGCGATTACTATACCAAGACAAATTTCCCTAGTCAATTCCAATCTGGCTTTCGCCCCAAACACTCCACCGTAACTACCCTGCTAAAAGTTTGCAATGAAATCCCGTGTGGAATGGAACGGGGACAACTCACTGGTGCAATATTCCTAGATTTTGCAAAGGCTTTTGATACTGTTGATCATGCTATCCTGCTTAACAAACTCCAGTGCTCTGGAATAGGGAAGCATGCTTTAAACTGGTTTCAGTCATACCTATCAGGTAGATCCCAACGTGTCCATCTCAGGCTCTAACTCCAACCTCTTGGATATCACCTGTGGTGTCCCGCAAGGCTCTGTTCTGGGGCCCCTACTATTCTCAGTGTTCATCAATGATCTTCCACAGTTTGTAAGGAAGCTTCAATCCACATGTATACAGATGATACAATCCTATATGCACACAGCCATAGCCTCTCCGACCTTGAACACATACTTCAGTCTGACCTTTCGAGACTCGAAAACTGGATTTCCCAAAACAAATTGTTTTAAAACACTGACAAGATTGTACCAATGGTATTTGGGACCAAGACTAAATTCATAAAGCTTTCAGTGACTGAGCTCCAGATCAGAACCAACGCTAACACCACCCTAACTCCTGTTACTAGTTTTAAATACCTGGGCATATGGTTTGACTCCCACTTAACATTCGGGATGCACATTGATACCCTGACATCCAAAACCTATGCCAAACTAGGTGTACTTTACAGGAACAAATCCTTCCTAAGCCTGCTGGTCTGTAAGGATCCGCGCTGCGGGTACACCCGCTTCCAGCGCCTCCTTACCTTTGACCCGTGCCGCCCAGGCTCCCCGGCGGCATCCCTTGCTCCTTACGGCCCCCTCCATGGCTGCCCTTGCACTTCCGGGTTGCGCGCGTCACCGTTACGGGCGCGCGCGGACCCAGGCCTCAATTTGCTGGCACCGGGCGCCTGCCTCCGCCCCGTGTGACGCTGCACGCGCATCACGCGCTTCCCTGCCCCTACTCCATCAGGTCCGCACCCCAGGCCCTTCTCCCCTTTCAGATCCTTCCCTGGGCTGCTCCTATGCTCCTCCCCTTGCTCTGACAGGCCCCAGCTTCCCAAACACTTCTCCCCTATCGATCCTTCCCTGGGCCGCTCCTCCACTTCTCCCCTTGCTCTGACAGGCCCCAGCTTCCCAGACACTTCTCCCCTATCATGTCCTCCCTCGGGCCGCTCCTCCATCCCTCCCCTTCCTCTGATAGGTCCCAGCCCCCTATTTAGTCTCCCCTCACCATTTCCTCCTTGCTCTGCATAGCTTCTGTACCTTGGTGCTGTCTGCTGTTGCCTGGCCCTTCTCTCTTTCAGTTCCTGTTCCTGTCCCTGGATATTCTGCTGACCTCCCTGGATTTGACCTTTGGCTTTGGACTTCGTTTACGCTGCTCTCTGGAACCCCTTGGATTTGGCTTTGGACTTTCTACCTTGCAGACTTCTATATCCCCTGGACACGGCTTACGGACAATCTACTACGCTGCTCTCTCCACTCCATGACCCAGGCTTACGGACACTCTACTACGCTGCTCTCTCCATCCCACGACCATTGGCTTACGGACTTTACCTTCCACCGCTGGAGTTGGCAAGTACGGTACCATATCTATTTTTGTTACCCGGACCATCTACGCTACTTCCACACTCCGGCCGTGCCCCCGTTTACTGTTAGGTGTGTGTGGTATTACTCCTTTCCACCTCAGTCCCAGGGTCTCGTCTGGCTTGTGGGCAGGCCGAGCGTTACATTATGCAGAGCCCATCAGACCCAGACCCCCCCCGAGGTGGAAGATACCCTAACTACCATATCCAAACACTTTACCTTCTTGGACAACCAGGTCACCGCTCTTAACCAACAGGTTGCTACCTTATCCGTCCAGATTCCCCAGTTCTGTTATCTCTCCCACTGTCTCCCGTGAAGGAACAGGGTCTTCGGAGATGCGTATCCCTACGCCCAGTAAATACGCAGGGGATCCGCTTGCATGCCCTGGGTTTTTGAATCAGTGCGAGATACAATTCGAACTTTCACCTTCTCGCTTCCCCAAGGATCGTACCAAGGTAGCTTATGTTTTTTCCCTTCTCACCGGGGACGCCCTGGCCTGGGCTTCTCCAATCTGGGAGCTGAAACCTGAACTCACTTACATTTTCCCAAACTTTAAAAGAAAATTTTGTTTAGTCTTTGACACCCCTGGACGTAGTGACATGGCTGCTTCCTTCCTGTTCCACATTTCGCAGGGTCGGAGATCAGTGGCTCGTTATGCTCTGGAGTTCTGGACTATCGCAGCTGAGACTAATTGGAATGACGGGGCACTTTCTGGCAGGGTCTTTCGGAATCCTTAAAGGACGAGCTGGCGGCTCGTGAGAGGCCATCCTCACTGGAGGCCTTAATCGCTTTATGCATCAGGGTGGATCAAAGTCTCCTGGAGAGGCGGGCTGAACGTCAACGTCCTCGTACTTCTGTTTACATCTCTTCTATTAATGAACTTTCTATGAATGATGGACATTTAGAACTAATTTCTTTTGATGTCATCCATTCCCCTTCGGTTCAAATCATTCTGGGCTTACCATGACTGCAACTACACAATCCCATCATCAATTAGAGGTCCGAGGTTCCCGTTCAATGGAGATCCTCCCAGGTGGAATTGTCTTCTTCGTCTACTGCGGTATTGGCCATCTTGGAAACTGCTCTCCCGCAAGACTCCACCCTACCGGACGTCTATTCAGAGTTCCTGGATGTCTTCAGTAAGGCCAAATCCGAGGAGCTTCCCCCTCATCGTCCTTTCGATTGCCCGATTGACTTAATTCCGGGTGCCCCTTTTCCTAAAGCCAGGTCTTATCCTTTATCTTTGCCTGTGACGGAGGCCATGTCCGAGTATATCACAGAAAACCTCCAAAAAGGCTTCATCCGGAAGTCCATTTCTCCCGCCGGAGCAGGATTCTTTTTTGTAAAAAGAAAGACGGGACACTTCGCCCGCGCATCGATTTCCGTGGCCTAAACAAGATTACTATCAAGAATCTCTACCCAATGCCTCTTATCCCGGAGCTCTTCGATAGGCTGCAGGGTGCGACGATTTTCTCTAAACTTGATCTACGGGGGGCATATAACCTGATTCGCATTTGTAGTGGAGATGAGTAGAAGACCGCGTTCAACACGTGCAGCGGTCATTGAGTACCTGGTGATGCCGTTTGGGTTGTGCAATGTCCCTGCTGTCTTCCAAGACTTTATGAATGATTTTTTTTGGGATCTATTGAACTCTTTTGTGATGATCTACTTGGATGATATCCTCATTTTTTCCAAAACCCTTGAGGAACACATTCTCCATACCAAGATGGCGCTCTCTTGTTTACGGGCCAACATGCTCTACGCCAAGATGCAGAAGTGTGTCTTTCACCAATCCTCAACTACCTTCCTGGGATATATTGTCTCGGATCATGGGTTCACCATGGATCCGGAGAAACTCAATTCTGTACTTGAATGGCCTCAACCTAAGTCTTTAAAGGCGATTCAGCGTTTCTTCGGTTTCGCAAATTATTATAGGAAATTTATTGCTGGTTTTTCTACCTTGGTGGCACCAATTACGGCCCTTACCAAAAAAGGGGCCGACCCTTCCTCTTGGCCATTGGAGGCCAGCCGGGACTTTGAATCTCTTAAAAGAGCCTTTGTCTCGGCTCCCATTCTGCGACATCCCGTCCCCACCCTTCCATTTATCTTGGAAGTTGACGCCTCCGACGTAGGAGTCTTTGTGGTTCTCTCTCAAAGAACCACCCCCGAAGATAAACTACACCCCTGTGGGGTTTTTTCTAAAAAAAAACTTCATCAGAAAGAAATTACGACGTGGGGAATAGGGAGTTGTTGGCCATCAAGATGGCATTACAAGAGTGGAGACATCTCCTGGTAGGAACCAAGGAACCCATTGTGATCCTGACGGACCACAAAAATCTTTCTTACATTGAGGGTGCTCGTCGCCTTGGGCCCCGTCAAGCTCGTTTGGCGTTGTTCTTCTCAAGGTTTAACTTCATCATCTCTTATATTCCTGGGACAAAGAACATCAAAGGGGATGCATTATCCCATCAGTTTATCACTGAGGAGAAGTCACAAGAAGTCCCGGAGAGTATTCTGTCCCCCCAATTGTTTATCTCTGCTGCCTCCTTTGACATTCTGGACAAGATTTTGGAGTCTCAAGTTCAGGTTCCAGAAGGGCTAGAAGTCCCTGATGGTCGTCTTTACGCAGCCCCTCGTTTTCATCTCAAAATTCTTGAATCGGGTCACTCTTCCAGATCTGCCGGCCATCCCGGCGTTAAGAAGACTACAGATCTGATTCGGCGAACCTTCTGGTTGCCCAATTTGATAAAGGACATTAGAGCTTTCACCTCCTCTTGCCCAGTCTGCGCACAAAATAAATCTGTCCATCAAAAGCTTTCTGGTCTTCTACAACCTCTCCCGGTCCCAGACCATCCTTGGAGTCACATTGCTATGGACTTCATCGTGGATCTTCCCCCGTCTAATGGTATGACTACTATTCTTGTGATTGTTGACAGATTCTCCAAGCAAGCTCATTTTGTTCCCCTCAAGGGTCTACCTAATTCCAGTACTTTGGCGGATATTTTTGTAAAATAAATTTTCCGTATTCATGGCGTCCCGTGGTCCATGGTCTCGGATCGGGGTACTCAATTTGTTTCTAAATTCTGGCGTGCATTTTCCCAGAGGTTGGGCATTACCCTTCTTTTTTCCTCAGGCTACCACCCCCAAACGAATGGACAGACTGAATGCATGAACCAGTCCCTTGAACAGTATTTGCGTTGTTTTTCTTCCGATTCTCAGGATAATTGGGCAGAGTTACTTCCTCTGGCAGAATTTACGATTAACTCTCTCGAAAACGAGTCCACTCAAGAATCACCGTTTTTTGTAAACTACGGATTTCATCCTACCCATCTTCCCATGCATTCTTCCAGGTCCGGAGTTCCTGAAGCGGATGAGAGGGTATCCACCTTACAGGAGTCATGGAAGAGTATTCAAACAGTTTTACAAGAGTCCGTGCTAAGACAGAAGAGACAAGCAGATAGGCTTTGTCAGGAGTCCCATAAGTTCGTACCTGGAGAGAAGGTCTGGCTTTCTTCTAAAAATATCAAACTGAAGGCGCCAACCACTAAACTGTCTCCCAGGTTTCCTGGCCATTTCTCTATTCTGAGACAAATTAATCCTGTGTCCTATCAGCTTCACTTGCCTCCCTCTATGAAAATGTCACCCGTCTTCCATGTTTCACTCTTGAAACCGTTTATCCAAGGCAAACGATTCGCTCATCCTTTTCTTCGGCCTCCTCCCCCCCATTGTACCAGGACAACAGCAGTTCGAAATCCAGTCCATTATTGACTCTCGCATCTCCAGGGGCAAACTCCAATTTTTGGTCCACTGGAAGGGATACGGACCTCAGGATCGTTCTTGGGTCTCGCATGGGGATCTTCACGCCCCATCTCTACTCAAACGATTCCACCAAAAATTTCCCCTCCGACCTTGGATGGTTTGTCCGGAGTCTGACCCTCAAGGGGGGGTACTGTAAGGATCCGTGCTGTGGGTACACCTGCTTCAGTGCCTCCTTACCTTTGATCCGTGCCACCCAGGCTCCCCTGCAGCATCCCTCGCTCCTTGCGGCCCCCTCCACGGCTGCCCTCGCACTTCCGCGCCCGTAAAGGTGACGTGCGCGGATCCAGGCCTCCATTTGCTGGTGCTGGGCACCTGACTCTGCCCCCTGTGATGCAGCGCGCACATCACGCGCTGCTCCTGCTCCGTCAGGTCCGTCCCCCAGGCCCTTCTCCCCTATCAGATCCTTCCCTGGGCCGCTCCTCCCCTTGCTCTGACAGGCCCCAGCTTCCCAGACACTTCTCCCCTATCAGGTCCTCCCTCGGGCAACTCCTCCGTCCCTCCCCTTCCTCTGATAGGTCCCAGCCCCCTATTTAGTCTCCCATCACCATTTCCTCCTTGCTCTGCATAGCTTCTGTACCTTGGTGCTGTCTGCTGTTGCCTGGCCCCTTCTCTCTTTCAGTTCCTGTTCCGGTCCCTGGATATTCTGCTGACCTCCCTTGATTTGACCTTTGGCTTTAGACATCGTTTACGCTGCTCTCTGGAACCCCTTGGATTTGGCTTTGGACTTTCTACCTTGCAGACTTCTATATCCCCTGGACATGGCTGACGGACAATCTACTACGCTGCTCTCTCCACTCCACGACCCAGGCTTACGGACACTCTACTACGCTGCTCTCTCCATCCCACGACCATTGGCTTACGGACTTTACCTTCCGCCGCTGAGTTTGCAAGTACGGTACCTTATCTATTTTTGTTACCCGGACCATCTACGCTACTTCCACACTCCGGCCGTGCCCCCGTTTACTGTTAGGTGTGTGGTATTACTCCTTTCCACCTCAGTCCCGGGGTCTCGTCTGGCATGTGGGCAGGCCGAGCGTTACAGTATCGCACAGCAGATGCTAATGCCAATTATCGACTCTGGAGACATAGTATACGGCTCGGCACCCCAAACCCACCTTAGCAAACTTGACACCCTCTATAATTCAATATGCGTTTTGTTCTCCAATGCAACTACAACACACATCACTGCGAAATGCTCAAAGAACTAGATTGGTCATCACTTAAGTCTAGGTGCAAAGTTCATCTGTCCTGTCTTGCCTTCAAATACTTTCTGGGCAAGCTACCCATCTATCTGAACAAGCTCCTCACCCCTACCACATGCAGCACTTATCATCTGTGATCTGACTCCAAAAGACTATTCATGGTCCCAAGGCTCAACAAAGTATCCGTCCGCTCCTCCTTCTCTTACCGTGCACCCCAAAACTGGAACAACCTACTGGAGTCTCTCACATCCACCACCAGTTTAAGTTCTTTCAAAACCAAAACTGTCTCACATTTTAATCTGGTCTGTAACTGTTACAAACACCCATAATATATAGTATCTTAACTGTGCATGCAATGTCTTGTATATAATGTATACCCTGTTCACTTATGTAACTGTATTTGTAAACATGTATTATTTGTTATTTAACTCTATGCCGAGGACATACTTGAAAACGAGAGGTAACTCTCAATGTATTATTTCCTGGTAAAAGATTTTATACATAAATAAAATTGAATAAGCAGTGAGACAGCATTGCAAACAGAAATTGTATTTAATAGAATATGCGTCCCATAGTAGAGCAAATTCGTGGATGTTGAGCAGAAGAGGTGGAGGAAGGGAGAGAAAGTTTTGGGGCAGTTCAGCCTGGCAAAACTCGCAGTTTAATCGGTAAGGTTGCCTCAGAGCACCCAGCAGCTGTACTTGACCAAACAAACTATCTTCCCATCTCATGCAAAAGAAATAGAGCAAAGCAAAGACTGTTGAGCAATTACTCAAAAACCTATTTTGAAGATCACAATAAGTAGGGCTTCGGGGAAATAAGACAAAAAGATGTTTCCATGTGGTTTTACATAATACTGTCACATTGCAGAGAGTAATGGACAGAATGAGTTTGCTGATTTAGGACAGCAGGATCTGGCTTTGATTTCTGTTGATGCAGAATATTTCATTCAATCTTTTTAACATTCAGGAATGTCATGAACTGACCACTGGTGGAAGGGAACATGTAGAAGGACAAGTGAAAAGTTAAAGCTACAGCACAGAAGCACTTTGACTGCACTAGACTAAAATAGTCAAGTATTTGTTCAAAGGTGGGGAATTCAGTCTGTTAAAGGTTTTGTTTACTGTAACAAAAATGTAAACTAAAAATTGAATTTTAAAATACTATTTTGATATAAATGTCTTTACTTACATTACAATACAATCTATTTAAAGAAAGCCTAACTGAATCTTCAACATGATTACAATCAATGTTTTCTAGACATCCAAACGGGGGATAATTTAATATAGTCCAAAGCCAATGGAAGGTTTCAACCAATCGGGTTGTGATTGGCCATTTTTGGACTTTATTGAATTACTCCTGATTCTTTTCCCTCCTTCTTTGATTAATGACACAATCACGCTGTCGTGTAAGTCAGGGGTGCGCAAACATTTCAGTCTGTGCCTGCCTGCGCTAACCCACTGCTCGCACCCCTTACCTTGTCATCGGCATTTCTTATGTCACGACATCGTCATGTGAACCCCCAGCGGCATTTGACAGCGCATTGCAATGGTGACGCATTAGCAACATTATGAATGTGAGGGGGGAATCAAATGTGACACCTACTGTAGTTACCGTGCTTGTGATGTTGGGTGTATGATAGTGCTTAAAACAGTAATGGAGAATTTACTCAACAGTAATGGAGAAGTTATGGATGCCAACTACAGTGCTACATAAAAGGTTGCTTTCTGGCTGGCTATGTAGAATTACACCTTTAAATGTGACTGAACTGCACTGAAAAGGAAAACTGCATGTTGTATACATTTCTCATAGTGTATCATACTGATATTAAAAAATAATCTCTGCCTCAAGTTTCCTGGCTGGGCTAGGTAGGCAGCCAAACAACATTGTGAGGTCACCTGAGCTCATCTCTGACATCATAAAGCACAGAGTGTTGGTTAGCTATACATGCTGGAGCCTGCCTGGAGGAGGTATCAGTCATTGGGTAGCATAGTATGTAGCATGGCAGCATCAGTTTGGTTACCTCAATAATATGATGAAAACCAATGAAGACCAATGGAGGTAGAGAGACGGTGTGAGTGTAGCTTATTCTAACAAGGTGCAGAATTGAATTTGGGATGTTTTGGGGGTTCTCTATTAGTTATTTAGTTTAGTTACTTGTTTGGAAGCTGTTTTTTAGTTACTGCTATTGCACCTTTAAGAAGAAAATATACCAGTGGTAACCACATTATACTGGCAGTGGTAGTCTCCCGTTTTCAGATCCACTATGTATGAGTGTTCTTTTCACTTGTTTAGACTACAAAATATAGTTTACTGGCTAAATACAGTTTCTGGTGTAGTAGATAGGACTTGGTTATAACGGTATGAGCTCATTCATTAATATTGGCAATTGGTATACCAACTACCACACCGCTGACTAACTTTTATCAATTACTGAGGAAGAATTGATTACATATGTTTAACATTAGACCAACTAATACTATTTTGATATAAATGTCTTTACTTACAATACAATACAATCTATTTAAAGAAAGCCTAACTGAATCTTCAACATGATTACAATCAATGTTTTCTCAACATCCAAACGGGGGATAATTTAATATAGTCCAAAACCAATGGAAGGTTTCAACCAATCGGGTTGTGATTGACCATTTTTGGACTTTATTGAATTACTCCTTATTCTTTTCCCTCCTTCTTTGATTAATGACACAATCACGCTGTCGTGTAAGCGAGGGGTGCGCAAACATTTCAGTCTTTGCCTGCCTGCTCTAACCCACTGCTCGCACCCCTTACCTTGTCATCGGCATTTCTGATGTCACAACGTCGTCATGTGAACCCCCAGCGGCATTTGACAGCACATTACAATGGTGACGCATTAGCAACATTATGAATGTGAGGGGGGAGTCAAATGTGACACCTACTGTAGTTACCGTGCTTGTGATGTTGGGTGTATGATAGTGCTGACAACAGTAATGGAGAAGGGGGAAGTATGGCCAGGCTTGTTTAAGGATGCTATTTACAGTGCTACATAAAAGGTTACTTTCTGGCTGGCTATTTAGAATTACACCTTTAAATGTGACTGAACTGCACTGAAAAAGGAAAACTGCATGTTGTATACATTTCTCATAGTGTATCATACTGATATTAAAAAATAATCTATGCCTCAAGTTTCCTGGCAGGGCTAGGTAGGCAGCCAAACAACATTGTGAGGTCACCTGAGCTCATCTCTGACATCATAGGCACAGAGTGTTGGTTAGCTATACATGCTGGAGCCTGCCTGGAGGAGGTATCAGTCATTGGGTAGCATGGCATGTAGCATGGCAGCATCAGTTTGGTTATCTCAATAATATGCTGAAAACCAATGAAGACCAATGGAGGTAGAGAGAAGATGTGAGTGTAGCTTATTCTAACAAGGGACAGAATTGAATTTCGGATGTTTTGGGGGTTCTCTATTAGTTATTTAGTTTAGTTACTTGTTTGGAAGCTGTTTTTTAGTTATTGCTATTGCACCTTTAAGAAGAAAATATACCAGTGGTAACCACACTATACGGGTAGTGGTAGTCTCCCGTTTTCAGATCCGCTAGGTATGAGTGTTCTTTTCACTTGTTTAGACTACAAAAGGTAGTTTACTGGCTAAATACAGTTTCTGGTGTAGTAGATAGGACTTGGTTATAGAGGTATGAGCTCATTCATTAATATGGGCAATTGGTATACCAACTACCACACCGCACACTCACTTACAGTTCCTAATACCTTTGCAATACTCAGCTATAGCGGTCAGTGCTCATTCATGAATATGGGCAATTGGTATACAAACTACCACACTGCTGACTAACTTTCATCTATTACTGAGGAAGAATTGATAACATATGTTTAACATTAGACCAACTAAGTCACCAGTTATAGTGTGTGATCAGAGATATAGTATAAGAGCTCAAATATCACATTCATCCTGCCGCACGGTATCACATGTCTGTACTGGTGGCCATATTTGTTATGAGAGCAACACGCCATTAACACTCTATTATTGAGTGCCAGTATGCTGTAGCTGTTCTGCAATCTGACTCAAACCCTCACTTTGGGCTACACGGTTGCTTTTTCTTGTCCGCTTTCCTGGCGTCTTTCCACAGTGGTTCCAGTGCAGATCTCCCTGCGGATACTTCCTCCGGTATCTTGTCCTGGAGCCCCAGTTTGGTAAGGAAATTCTCTCCGTCTTCTTGGCACCGCAACGTGTTGGCCGCTCCGTTCTGGATCACCAGTAACCCGAACGAGTATAGCCATCGGTACCGGGTCCCCTCTTCTCGTAGCACTTTGGTGATAGGGGCCAGCTACTTCCTTTTTAGTTAGGTGGTTGGAGATATGTCCTTGGTATGCTTGCAGTTTATATCCCTCAAACTCCACTCCGTTTCTGGTCATTTGGCAAAATGCCTCTTTTACTCTGAAGAAGTGGAATCTTGCGATAATGTCCCATGGGGGGGGGTCCCCTTGCTGTGGCTGCGATCTCAGGGCTCTGTGACAGCGGTCAAGATGCAGGTCTTGTTCAGAGCGGTCTGGCATCAGGTCTTGGAGCCATCTTCCAATAAAATCCTCAGCATTTGTTTCGGTCTCTGGAACCCCCTTGATCTGCACATTGTTCGACGATCTCTATTGTCGGCATCTTCCTGTCTGTCCATAAGGTCTCTGACTGAGTCCTTCACCTGGGCCACTTGCTTATCTGTTCTATGGAGGGCTTTAATAGTGGAGTCCATTTTTTTTTCAAGGGACTGTTCTCTCCCCTATCCCGCAAATGTTAGCTCGTAGTGCTGCCAGCTCAGACTGAAAACATCTTTTTATGTCCAGGCAGAATTCTCGCATGTCCCTCCGTCTCATTACCTGGTTGTCTCTGCTGTTATCGGCTCTGTCATCCTCTTCTTCCTATTCAGAGCCGCTTTGCGCCGTTCCCTCCTGGCTTTTGGCGCGCGCTGAATCTTTTGAAAAGTAATCTGTCAGAGCCGTGGAGGTTCTCTTCGACCGGGTCGCTCTCGACATCCTGGGTTGGTTAGGCCTCTTTGGGTTGACTCGGTAGTGTATTTGTGTGCACTTTGATGCTATTTTTCTTTAATTTGCCGCCGGATGTGAATGGAGCTAATGGCTCACACGTCCATGCAGTTCAGCCACCGCGCATGCGCCCGTTGGAATGTTTTTTTAAATATAATTTATACAAAGTGTAGATTGAGTATGGTGGTCCTTAAAACCAGGGGTGCAAAAACTAGGGGGCGTGGGATTTTCTAGGGGGGAGCGTGGTGGTTGCAGAGGCCATGCGCTCTTCCCCAAGGCATTTATATTAAATGCCAGGGGAGGTGTGAGGCCTCTGTAACTTCTCTTACCTGCTCTCAGCCGGCTCTCAGCAATGTGTCGCCATGACAATGCGGCATCAAATGCAACGCAACATCACATGACATTGTGACGTCATATGACGCCACCGATGACTGAGAGCAGGTAAGGAGGGGGGCGCGAGTAGGGGGGGAGCGCAGACAGGGGGCACGAACAGAAAAGTTTGTGCACACCTGCTTCAAACCAATGCTAACACTGAAGTGATCATTGATACAGAAATGTTTTAGAATGACTAGAATGTTTTAGAACTTCCCCCACTCTCCCCCCCCCAACTCCCACCCAAGGGGAGCTGCTCTGTGGTCCCCCTACATCTGGGGACTGCCCGTTTCCTGTGGCTTCGGCACCTAGAAGAATATTTTCTTGCAGGTCACAATATGCCAACTGGGTCAGAGCTCGCTGCTGCGGTCAATTCTGATGATACCAAAGGTGGTCCTGTGCCCAAGTTTGTAGTCCTGGTGACCATAGTTGTAGTGTATCATATCAACATCAGCACAAAAAGCTACAAATATCTTGGGAACTGGGGGTCACCGGATGAGCCTCCAGTTCAGGTGGGGTTAAAAATAATACATTTTAAGTAGCACTGCTGTTTTATTGCATCTCTGCACACACTGTGTACATACAGTATACAGCACAGTTATTTTGCATGAATCACTAATGTCAAATTTGTGTGACCAACAGCAATGTGCAAAACGTTAGCACAAGTTGGCAACACTGGTGAATTTTTTACTTGCCCCACTTGTGAAAAAGTTGCAAAGTAAGTTAAGTAAGTTAAGATTTGTCATTTTAACTCTGTGCCCAGGACATAAACGAGAGGTAACTCTAAATGTATTACTTCCTGGTAAAACATCTTATAAAAAAATAAAATAAATAAGTAGACATTTGCAAATATTTACCCAAGCATTTGACACCTCATTGTTTTGCATCAGAAAAAAAAAGCTGTGTGTGCTGAGTATGCGCATAGTAAGTGAAACTTCTTTGTTTTTTGTCACAGAAATGTTATTTGTAGGCACATCACTTGGGGGCACTTTTCGGCGCATCACTGGGGTGTGTTTTTGTCAGTCTGTATGTATCAGTCAGTGTATGTGTGTCAGTCAGTGAGTGAGTGAGTATGTGTGTCAGTCAGTGAGTGAGTGTGTATGTGTGTCAGTCAGTGATTGAGTGTGTATGTGTGTCAGTCAGTGAGTGAGTGTGTATATGTGTCAGTCAGTGAGTGAGTGTGTATGTGTGTCAGTCAGTGAGTGAGTGTGTATGTGTGTCAGTGAGTGAGTGTGTATGTGTGTCAGTCAGTGAGTGAGTGTGTATGTGTGTCAGTCAGTGAGTGAGTGTTTATGTGTGTCAGTCAGTGAGTGAGTCTGTATGTGTGTCAGTCAGTGAGTGAGTGTGTATGTGTGTCAGTCAGTGAGTGAGTGAGTGAGTGTGAGTGTGTGTGTGTGTGTGTGTGTGTGTGTGTGTGTGTGTGTGTGTGTGTGTGTGTGTGTGTGTGTGTGTGTGTGTCAGTCAGTGTGTGTGTGTATGTGTGTCAGTCAGTGTGTGTGTGTATGTGTGTAAGTCAGTGTGTGTGTGTATGTCAGTGTGTATGTCAGTGTGTATGTGTGTGTGTGTATGTGTGTGTCGGTGTGTCTGTGTGTCGGTGTGTGTGTGTGCTTCCTGCGGTTTCTCGTCTGAAGATAGCTGGCCAGCTCCCCCGCAATGATCCTACTCTGGTGCCCCACCGAACCGAGAAGCACTCCTCTATCACCCCGATACCCTCCTTCAGGTGGTTGAGTCTCCGGATGTGAAGCTGTAGCTCGGGGGGCAAGGAGGGCAGCTCCACGTCCCCCAACCCCGGGATCCTCTTCTTGTCCAGCCAGCTGCAGTTGAGAGCCTGCAGGTCACCGCCAGGTAGCAGCGGGAAGAGAGAGGAGAAGGCCGGGGCCAGGAATAGGTGCGGGGAGATCGGGATCAGCAGCAGCGCCCACATCACCTCAGCCGTGAAGTTCATGTTCCCCATCCACTCCTCCAGCTGCATTTTCCCCATTCACTCCTCCCCGGGGCTCACCGCCATCACCAGCACGCAGTACTGGAAGGAGCTCTGGCTCACCACGTCCCGCACCACGTCCACGGCCCCCGCGGAGAGCAGCAGCAATTTGGCGCAGCCGCACCAGTGCAGGATCACGGCTGTGGCGGTGGTGAGTAAATGTTGAGCGGGAGAGAGGGGGGAGGGGGAGCAGGAGGGGGGGAAAGTCGTCCTCCTCATTCACCCGGCAGTGCAAGGAGGTCTCCGAGCCATCCGTGAGCGTCGCCATGACTACAGCGCATGTCAGCCGGCGCGGGCTGCGGCGGCAGTTAGGAACGGCGGCTATGGACGTGTGGGAGGAATGGCATGCGCAGGGGGGCTCTGTCTGAGTCACCAGCTCGGCAGAGTCTCCAGCCCGGCAGAGCGTGCGGCTGGGACAGAGAGCGGACCTGGTCCCAGGAGCCGGTCAGCGGGTTGTAGCAGGAGAGCCGGGCTTGGTCCCCGCTGCCCCGGGTGCCGCCCGTGCCCATCTCCACCTGGGGGAAATTGCGGCAGTTAGGAGCGGCGCCGGCGGCTATCGCCGCCTCCGCCGCATAAGTCTGCGGCCGTGTGGGGAGAGTGGCGGCCATTAGGAGCGGCGCCGGCGGCTATTGCCGCCGCATCTGATATTTTGAGCGGTTGGGATCATGTCAGTGTTGGGGTTGGGCTGAGCCAGAACAGAGCCCGACCTCAACTGCCAGCACTGACGTCACATCCGTTTCATTTCTGTCTCTACAATCCATTTTTGCCCCAGTTCAAATGAGATGCCACTAAAGAAGTTTCACTTCAAAAAGCTGCCCTCTTCAAGTTTGTTTTTACATGCCTGTGTCGTTGCGTTATTTTGGCAAAGCAGCCAACGACTTGCAAAGTAATTCTATTTTCTGAACAGGCCCCATATTGTCGTATTCACTTCAATTCTTGGTTTTCTCTAAAACCAACCTTCTCTATTTATAAGGACGTCTCCCTGAACTTTTAAAAATAAATATAATTTTTCTGCTGCCACCCTACAAATAATTGTCTAATCCCAATGCAAGTTTTGGAATTTATATATATCCTCTGCATTTCAAACCCAAATCTCACTGAAAGTAACTATCAAATGTTGGACAGTATGCTGCACTCTTAGTAACAAAGATCCCAGATAAAGCCCCTAATACACCCCCTGAAATAGAGACATCACAATGTCAATGGTTCATGTCAGCTGATGTGTACTGCTGACCTATTTAGTTAGGCATCATTTATCTTTATGTCAACAACGCACAGCAGTGCATGATTCATTACACTGTATAGTCAGTGCAGATAATACTGCTTCTCATTTACTAATGCAATTTTAAACATTTCTTAAGATCTAGTTTTAATTCCTACAAAATCTAATCACAAACACTAACTATCTCCTTGTGATTTGACTTCAGTACTATGGAGGTCCCTGATAGATGTGATAGTCCAATGAATTTCTAGCCACACCAATGCTAGCTACAGGATAGAAAGAGGCATTTGCCTAGTAGTCTCTTACAAACAGTTTCCCCTATCGTGCTTATCATACTGACTGACACCTTGTCATGGTGGTCTATTGATAACTCTCTTGCCTCTTTCTACTCAGTATCTGTGGTCAGTTAGGCAGTTGCCCAAATACATTAACTTGATTAAAAGAAGAAAAAATTAAATAAAACAGAGAAGACAAATTAACCGCTTTTTTTGCTAAATAAATCAGTTCTGTAGTATTTGATACTAGTGACTGTTTTCTTTCTTTTTTTTTTAAATTTGTATTCAACTTAATGCCATTTTTAATGAGCTCTAAAGCATCATTTTATTTTTATAGCACGTTTTAAAGCAGCAGTTCAAGCAATATCCTACGTGTGTTTTTTTTTAAAATAAATTAGTTCAGTACTATGAGAAAAAACTTGTAGCATTTAAAAAAAAAAAGAATGTTTTAAAGACATTTTTAATGTAGGAAGCATTTCCAAAGTGACAGCCCCTTCCCCTTCTGATAGGCTCTGGCTCTTGAACCCCACCCTCTCTCAAGCAGTGAACCAATTATATTTAGTAACTGCCCAGTCAATCATATTCCAGGAACTACATTGCCCACAATGCTGTGCAAGACCTGAATTAACAAAAAATGATACAATTCTAGAGGATATGGTTGTCAGTGAAACCCTATCAGCTTATGGATTTCTGCGCTAAATGGGTGTCGGAGACCCTGGGGATACCCTCTGATGTGGCTACCATTAAAGTGGAGCGGGCTCACAGATTGGGTCTGACGAAACTGAGCCAAGGCGAAATACAAAGAGGGGTGATCGCAAAACTGCTGGATTTCAGCAAAAATTGACACTCGTCCAGGCATACAAACATCTGGAGGTATCGCTTACGAGGGCCACAGGATTGTAATTTTCCAGGACAACTCGGTATCAGTCTCTAATACAAGGAGGGGTGGAAATCAGTTCTCTATTTCAACAGAATAAGAGATTCACGCTAGGATACGGGACGATTCTATGGATCTTCATGGCGGAGGGAGCTAATGTTTTTACTGATGCGGAAAAAGCAGGAAAACACATTACAACCCATATTAAAGCATGTAACAGGGACTTATCCCTGTTTAAATAAAAGCCTGTAGTGGTCTGAGAAATCCACCAGGGAGCTGGTTAATTGCAGCTTGTCAATTAACCATGTCCACCTGGTCACTATTTCTATAATGTTCTACAAGTTTCTATAATAATTATTTGAAGCCACAAGTGTCTCAACGTAAGGCCAGTTACCCAGTGTCCTATGCGGTGCGTGCTGTGTCATGCGTGCCACACACAGCCCTCTTTTGGCCAGGCCCCGTTGGATGTGTGTATGTTGCCGCGCAAAGCGCTGTGAAGGGAAGAATGTTGTCTTCCCGTGTCGCGACGCGGTCATCTGCTTGGCAGGCAGCCAATGGCAGGGCAGATATGCCCTGCCATGGCCGCACCCCCTGCCATGGCCCCACCCCGCACATCCAATAGCTCATCTACAGACCGTCGATCATGGCTGTAATCTGTGCACGCGCCGCCAGGTGCGGTGCAGCAGAGAGCACTGGGGCCGTAACCTTACTGTGCTATGTTTGTAATGCTGAACTGGATTAAACGTGAACCCCCCACTTTAGACACTGTTAAGGATTACCTGAAAAGATTAATGATGTTAGACAACATGGAGGCAGAGACAAATAAAGAGCTGGAAACTGAGACATTCTTTCAAAAATGGGAACAGTTTATTGACACAATGCCATTACAGGATGTAGATTTGATCAAACAAGCATATGAATACACAACTTGGGGCCTCCTGAGACAAATCTCAGGACATAGATAAAAGTAAGCTTAAAGAGTTCAGCAAGATGTAAAGAGCGGGGTCAGGAGATAAGAAACTCTGAATACTCAGCTGGTCTACAAGGTTTTTGGAGATTGGTCATCCCCAGGGATTGGGTGGGAAGAAAAGCAAATTGGACTGAAAACTAGTCAAATTGAAATACTGCATTATATATGGAAAATGTCTACATGTATGATACCATAATTATATACTTATGTTTGTATTTGTTTTTGCAGAATCTTTTTTTTATTGTTATTTTAATTTTAATTTGGGTGTTTGATCAATGAGAAAAATAGGTACCACAAATTCCTATACTCATGGTGGAATGGAGTTACTTCTAAGCAATTCTTATGGCAGACCCCTAATTTATGCAGCATACAGTACTGCACACAAAACTGTACTATTTAATAGTTTTAGCTGGTTCTACTAAACCCAATAATATGCAGTTTACCTGCATATGAATGGTTGGAGGGTATGTAAAGCAGTTTATATCATTTGAAGTCATACTTAATAAACATGGTTATCTTGAAGATTGTTAGTCTTTGATTTCCTTAAGCACCTCCCTTTAGTGTGAGATGGGTGATCCTGTCCAAATCCCTTTCCCAGATTTTCCTGGATTTATTATTCAAAAACCGATTTGCGAGTTAAAATTGTTCCAACTTTAATCCGAGCAAGAATATATTAATTTTTTTTTTTTTTTTAAATCTTGAGGCTCGGGTTTCCCGAATTTTAAATAACCTGACATTGAGTTTAAAGTAAATCCATCCCATGGACCTTATTTATTTTCCATCCACCACCGCATTGTAAGAAAAAAATACGGGGGATTAATCCATTGCAGTAACTGCTGAGAGAAGTGAATCTGTCTGTTGCTTCTCCACCCATCTCCCCGCTTGTTGAAACTCCTCCTCCTCCCCCCATATCCACCACCACGCAGAGGCAACAGAGCCAGGGAGTGACAGAGCGGGGAAGTAGGATTAAGAGTGGGACAGGGTCCCGTGCAACAGATCACACATTGTATTCCTGTTCATGTCTTGGTATGATGGTATTAGATTGCGTTCAAGTGTGTCAATTTCGCCTGAAAGTTTATTGTTCCTTATGGTGAACTGTGGATTGTCTATTAATGTTTCTAAAGACTTCTCAATTTCAGTAACCTCTATATTAATCTCTGCTAGAGTATTTTTGTGATGACTGATGATAAAATTCATCAGATCGTTTGAACTAGTGTCAAGTATCTTCTCCCAAGCCACAGAGAGTTCAATTTCAGTGAGTACGAATGAAGATTTTTGGGGGATTCTTAGGCCTCTGGGAATACGCTTGTTGGCGATATATTTCTCCAGAAAGACCTTGTCCCAATGTTTTTTGTTTCTTTTTTGAGGAGAATGTGTAGTCTATCGAACTTCACATTAATAACATCTTTTTCGCTGTGGCTTGACTCTTCTATCATTTTTAATTTTAAATCACTGTCATTCCCAAGTTTTAGTCTCTCTGTGAAAACATTTTCGAATACTGCTTCTGTATTTTCCATGTCAACTGATAAATCTTCCATAATGGAAATGTATAAAAACACAAAGAAGTAGGAGGTATGCTGCCACTGGTTGGGATCAACTGGTGTAACAAAAAAAGGAAAGGGCAGTGGCGCTCCCTCAAATGGATCTTTTTAGAGCCCCCTAAGGTGGCATGGATTGAAGAAGAATGCAGGGCTCAAGGTGGCGGAAGGTACTAATGGCCCTGATTTATACTGCAGCTCAATCAAAATAGGATTAACCCCTGATCCTGGGTTTGTTTAGCGAAAAGAGTGGAGATGAGCGCATGTGGAGAGCATAAATAAGTGAATTAATAAATGAACAATAGGTGAGGGATGATGATACTATAAATACTCACACGGCATATGTGAGCAGAATCACTCAAAATTACCTGGAATGTGTATGAAAACAAGAATTGAACAATGACTACAATAGGAATTTTAGCATTTTTGAAATAATTCAATAATACAACCATAAAATAATTTTCAACTGCCAACTGACATCTTATTGCTTTCTCTTTTACATGTTCAAATGTTAAATAATTGTAAGAATGTTATTTAGAGAAGAAAGTACTGTAGATGCATGAATTACAGTACAGTACTGTACATTACCTGACAGTATCGCTGGATGTGTTTCCTGCCAAACACGTTGTTGGCATCAGTCTACCAAACCTGCAAAATATGAATGAAAACAAGAATTAAACAAAGACTACAATAGGAATTTTAGTACAATAATTCAATAATACAATCTTCTTCAACCGCAAACTGACATCTTATTGCTATGTCTTTTACATGTTCAAATGTTAAATATTGTAAGATTGTTATTTAGAGAACAAAATACTGTAAATGCATGAAATACAGTAGAGTACATTACCTGGCCGTATTGTCGGATGTGTTTCCTGCACGAACACGGTGTTGTCATCGGCCAGTCAAACCTGCAATACAAGAATGAAAACAAGAATCAAACAAGCACAATAAAGTACTTAATTAAAAACATTTTATGTAAAACTGTATTTATTAGATTTAAAACATTTTATGTTAAATTTTATTTATTTAGTTCATCAATTCATCTTTTTTGCTTGGAAGACTCCAGCCCAGAGTCATCTGATGCCATAAAAGTGCATTGATGGTGTCTTTGTTGATCTTAAATTGTGCAGTGGTGGTTTTAAACTACTTCTTCAGTTTGTCTATAAAGGGCGCTCCTCTGTGACGTCAGCACATGTGTCAGTGCGGCAGTGTCCAGCGCAGCTCCGAGGCAACCTTGACAAGGTTGAGCTATATCGAGGCGCGCTGCTACTTACAATTATACTCCCCTCCACCCGGCTAGCTAATGTTCTGTGGTGTGCATTAATACACCACGCCGGGTGTACATCTACATACTACTCGATCAATGCAGTGTGCGCCACGGAGTTTGGTCTTACTCATACAGGTACTATTCATTGCGGAACAACCTAAGTATGGTATACAGTGGACCATAACCTAGACGTACACTACGCAGTCGTACAGGAGGTATTTAGTGACCTGTATGGATGTATTTAGGCCAACAGAAGTAACTGCCTGCCTGACACTTTGTTAATAGTGCTATTCACAATTATATTCCTCTCCACCCGGCTAGCTAACGTTCTGTGGTGTTCATGAATACACCACGCCGGGTGGAAGCTTTTTAGATACTATCTGACCAATACAATGTGGGTCATGGAGCTTGGTCTCACTTACACAGGTACTATTTATTGTGGAACAACCTAAGTATGGTACACTGCAGACCATAGCTTTGACTCACACTACGCAGCTGTATAGGAGATATTCAGTGGGTTCAGAAGTATCTCTTCAAACAACTATTGATATACTTGTTAATATAACTTAATACTTACTTACCTTCACACAGTCATCTGTGCTGTTTCCACGGAGGATCCTGTGAAGTAGCTCATTGTGCATTATATGAGCACTTCTATATAGGCTGAGGCACTTTATGGTATTAAACAGACATTGCTAATGTGCCTTGCGGAAGACCTTTGTACACAGTATATCTTATGCTTCCAGCTTGAAGCCTTTTTCCCTAGCTACACAGTAGATTTATAGTTCTATTTTAACTTATTCTGTGCGTCGTCTTTAGGGACCCTTTTTTTTTATATATTGTTTACTCTCGAAGATTTGAGTACCATCTCTGGATGTATTTATCTTTACATATATCTAGTATGTGAGTTTTGAGACACCGTGCATTTACCACTCACTATTTAATCAGCGAGTACTCTCTTAGAGTTACAATTTATTCAGTTTAGGTATACTTATAAGTTGTCTGTCCGGTACATCATTGACAGACACTATACTAATTCCAACATTTATACCACACTGAGGCATAAGCTAAAAATCCATTCTGCATATGCCAGCTGTCATAGGGTTCCCTAGATTCATATGGCAACCAGGCTGGAAAACAGGACTGGGAGATAGCTATTTAATTCTGGTTTTAAAGTGTTGTGTGTTTCCCTTTAAACTCCATATATTATTAAAGGTTCATTTTATCTATTTTCATTTATCACGATATGAGTGCTTGTTCTAAAGGGGTCCTTTTTCTTGCCTAGGCAAGTGCAGTCCAAAAGGCTCTCCTCAAATTGGTGCGAATTGCCCTCTTTCTGCTCGAGCCATCAAGGTTCACATGTTTGCACCACTGGGAATATTGCTCAAAACTGACATGGTGCTTTGAAAATTGATGTCTCTCTGCATACTCTCCATTCTCACAAAAATCAGGTCCAACTTTCCTTCCACTCTGTCCCTGTATGGCTGCGTTGGGACAGGTGTTCCAAATCCACCCGGCAGTGCCTCCATGCATGTGATTGAGCTGGATCTGGGGCGAGGAGAGCCGGGACTGGGTTGGGCTGTGCTGAATCTGTGGCAAGGTGAGCAGGGACAGGGTTGTGCTGTGCTGAGTCAGGTGCGAGGTGAGCTGGGACCGTGTTTGGCTTAGCTGGATCTGGGTTGAGTTGATCTGGGACTGGGTTAGGCTGAGCTGGATCCGGGGCGAGGTGAGCAGGGTCTGGAACTGGGAGTGATGGGGATGGGGGCATCAGGTTCAGAAGCCGGTACTCTGGGCCAAATAACTTGAGTGAAATGGGTTTTGTCCATTTTCCTCTTTCTACCCGCCATTCCCGGATTCTTCACCTTTGGTGTTTTGGGTGCTGCTCTGTTTTCTTTGCACACTTACTGTAGGTTTTTTATTGTTGGTGGGCTCTGGTACAGCTGGCATCTTTCGTTTTCTCAGGAGTTTGGCTGGAACAGCAGCAGCAAGCAATTTCTTATGTCCATAGACGCAGGATCGATCCATTATTCAAGCACAAGATACATTATCTGACAGCACAAGAGAACAAGTTCTGATCAAGATCAGTGAGTGTGGCTATGCAATTTCTGTGAGCTTTTATGTTCAGTACCACTGAAGTCACAGGTGCAGCATTCGATGTTGGGTGGTGCTACATTTGTAAGGTGTCAAAAGTAGGCATATACAGTTAGGTCCGGAAATAATTGGACACTGACACAAGTTTCATAATTTTGGCTCTGTACTCCATCACAATGGATTTGAAATGAAACAACCGAGATGCAATAGAAGTGCAGACTTTCAGCTTTAATTCAAGGGGTTGAACAAAAATATTGTTTGAAACGTTTAGGAATTGCAACCATTTTCATACACAGTCCCCTTATTTCAAGGGCTCAAATGTAATTGGACATATTAACACAATCATAAATAAAATGTTCATTTTTAATACTTTGTCGAGAATCCTTTGCAGGCAATGACTGCTTGAAGTCTGGAACGCATGGACATCACAAAACGCTGGGTTTATCTGTGTATATCCCTATACACTTCAGAATTCATCCGGCTGCTTCTGTCTTCTGTCACATCATCAATAAACACTAGTGACCCAGTGTCACTGTAAGCCATGCATGCCCATGCCATCACACTGCCTCCACCATGTTTTACAGATGATATGGTAGGCTTCGGATCATGAGTCGTTCCAAGCCTTCTCCATACTTTTTTCTTCCCATCATTCTGGTACAGGTTGATCTTAGTTTCATCTGTCCAAAAATGCTGTTCCAGAACTGGGCTGGCTTTTTTAGATATTGTTTAGCCAAGTCTAATCTGGCCTTTCTATTTTTGAGGCTTATGAATGGTTTGCACCTTGTGGTGAACCCTCTGTATTTGCTCTTGTGAAGTCTTCTCTTTATGATAAACTTGGATAATGATATGCCTACCTCCTGGAGAGTGTTCTTCACTTGACTGGATGTTGTGAAGGGGTTTTTCTTTACCATGAAAAGGATCCTACGATCAACCACCACTGTTGTCTTCCATGGATGTCCAGGCCTTTTTGTGTTGCAGAGCTCACCAGTGCGTTCTTTTTTCTTAGAATGTACCAAACTGTTGATTTGGCCACTCCTAATGTTCCTGCTATCTATCTGATGGATTTTCTTTTTTTTGCAGCCTAAGAATGCCCTGTTTCACTTGCATTGAGAGCTCCTTTGACCACATGTTGTGGGTTCACAGCAACAGCTTCCAAATGCGAATGCCACACCTGGAATCAACTCCAGACCTTTTACCTGCTTAATTGATGATGAAATAACGAACGAATAGCCCACACCTGTCCATGAAACAGCTTTTGAGTCAATTGTCCAATTACGTTTGGTCCCTTGAAAAAGAGGGGGCTACATATTAAAGAGATGTAATTTCTAAACCCTTCCTCCAATTTGGATGTGAATACCCTCAAATTAAAGCTGATAGACTGCACTTTAAGCCCATATTCACTATTTAACTGTAACTTGAATTGATTTTGGTACACAGCCGAAATAACAAAACTTGTATCAGTGTCCAATTATTTCCGGACCTAACTGTATCTTTTCCTATTGCTTTACAATACAATACAGCATAATGTATAAAATAGATGCAATTCCCATCAGATTCATTAGTGTTTCAGTGTTTCTGAAAAGCAGCAATGACAAAAAAAAAATAGCATGGCGAACATGTGAGAAGGAATACAGAGCAACAGACATCCAACGGTAGCTACAGGAAGAGGGCATCCAGTGGTCAGTAGCCTGTGTTCGGTATCATGCACAAGGGAAGATTAAGATTCATAGAAGGGTCCGCCGGGTCAGAACCGAGTAAGTACAGGACTATATTCACTTACAGTATGCTTCTAATGTATTTCTTCACACAGCCACACATTATGCCTATGTACCTGCACTATTTTAATATTTATCATGTTCCATATTTTCACAGCGAAGCGATGCGGCTAGTAGATGAGATCAGCCGTGAAAATGATGAGAGCTCTGATGCAGAGGTTCAGGAGATTCTGCAGAAGAAGCATGATCTTAGTGTGTGAGACCAGCATCAGCTAAATGAGATGCGATTTGAGTTGGACATGTGGACATGTCAGGTAAAGTGCTTTACTGTACAAAAATACTGTGGTTCTAAAAAGTTTAATGCTTGTTTACCTTGCTTGTAACATGTTTATTATGTATGATTTATTCTAGGAAGTACAGTACTTTCATCAAATCACATTTTCTGGGTATGTTATATAGTATTTGTCTATGGTAACCAAATCCTACTGTAAATAGTATTAATTTAACCCGTTCTTTCTTGTTATTGCAGAGTGTTTGCCATGATAAGGTAGGCTAACAAGATAAAAAGAGTTGACCAAGTACGTGCATGGATTGAGATTGGAAAAAGGTTTGATGATGTTATATTTTCAGATTATCCATCATTCGCCCTGGAAAGATTTGCTACTATGGCATTCAGGAAGAAAAAGTTTATCCCTGAAACCTCGGCTAAAGCATTCACTCAAGATTCGTGTGGGGGGACAATCTTGGACCAGGACCCAAAGTTATATTTGATCAGTGATCTATTTGTTTTACCATGGTACTCTAATTGTACAGTATCTAGGTGTTACCCTGTCCCTGAATAACAGTGTTAGACAGTATACAGTATGTTTGACAGTAGTACTGTAAATGTATCTGAATATGTCTCTGTATAAAAGTGTTACATTAGTTTTTTTTCCAGGAATCATGGATACAGTGTAAGCCATTATCTCCCTGATAGTACCATGCATTAGATGAGATTTCCCATCTGGTCACTGGTTCTTCTAAGATAACGAACCAAAGCACAGTGCCTCTGCTATCGTTATTAAGGAATGTGGAATCAACTGGGTCAAAACATCGCCAGAGTAAGTAAATACTGTAACTATTTTGAGCAGTAGTACTGTATACTATTAACTGTACTGTGCTGCTATGTGTGTTTGTTTTTTCTTGTCAATAACCATACTGTCTTTGTCTCTATGTTTGCAGATCCCCTGATTTGAACTTGTGTGGCATGCTAAGAAACATCACCTGAAAAATATGTCAAGTCGACAAACAAAAAAGAACTTCAAAAGGGTATCCTTAGTTACTAGAATGAGACTCTATTCACTAAACTTCAATAAGTTCATTGCTACATTGATCGGGTTGGCATATTTCTACCAAACGCTATGGGGGTCATGCACTAAGCAGTGATAAGTGGGTTTTCTGTGTGCTATGCACAAAGCAGTGATAAGTGCTTTTAAGTGAGATAACTGCCTTTATAGCGTGATACTGGGCCTCATGCAGTAAGCGACGATTATGTGAAATCGGCAAGCTTATCGATTAGTCATGTTATTGGCGTTTTTCCCTCTCCGTATGCAGTAAGTGCCGAATACATTCAAAATCAACCAGAAAACAAATCCGCCCACTCTCACGATGATGAGCCGATCACACACAGGTGTATCGGCGTGCGTGGCGGGGTGCTGTTAGGTTGCACAATCACAAATCTTGCTGAATCAGGCGAAACAAGCATGTTTTTGATTGCGCGCCATATTTAAAGGCAACGTGTACTGCTAATCATTCTCTGTGTTGTTGGGAGTGAGAGAGAGAGAGAGACGCACAGAGCTGGACGATTGAAGATTTGCATATTGACTGAGAGACTTGTTGTGTATTGGGTGAGCTTTGTCCTTTGTTGTTTTGTTTACATCTTTGTCTTGTTTTATATGTGGAAGTGGGTCGTGTGATTGCCTGTACATTTCTTGTCTGTTTTTTGTGAGTGCTGGAAGTATGCCCGCAAAGCGTGGGAAGAGTGATGCTGGTGGGAGTGGGAGTGCTACTCGTGGGAGTACGCGTCGGAGTGAACGTACTGTTCAGGGGAGTGATGTTGCTGGTGCACCGAGTGGTGTTGCTGGGAGTGGGAGTGCTGTTGCTGGGAGTGGGAGTGCTGTTGCTGGGAGTGGGAGTGCTGTTGCTGGGAGTGGGAGTGCTGTTGCTGGGAGTGGGAGTGCTGTTGCTGGGAGTGTGAGTGCTGGTGCTAGGAGTGGGAGTGCTGGTGCTAGGAGTGGGAGTGCTGGTGCTGGGAGTGCTGCTGGTGGCGCAGTTGCTGATGGGGTGTCTGGTGGTGGCGTGCTTGCTGGTGGCCAGCTTTTGGAGGCTCTTCCATTGGAAGAAGGAGAGTCCAGTCAGCACCAGCCAAGCTCTGACCCTAAACCTGCTCGGAAAAAACGTGTGGAGAAGCCACGTAATCCTCGCTTCAATGACCAGGAAAATAGGGCTCTTGTCACTGGCATTCTGGAGCACTATGACAGTCTCTATGGACATTTAGTAGGTAAGTGTAACTTTACATTTATTATTCAAATACATGTGATCCTAGGTCATCTGAGTTTTGTTCATATGCAAATATGGGTTCAGAATATCTTTCTATGTTAATTAGTCTGGAAACACAGCTTTTTATCATGCCTTACAAGGACAACTAAACACAGGCGGTCAATTTGCCAGAACTGCATACAATATGAATGCAACCTTGCTTACATGTATAGGTTTAGTAGTGAATGCTCATGTGCTGCACATATTACACATAAAACAGCATGTTTGCTATCTCTTGGAACAGCTAGCAGTGTAGGAAACTGGTGCTTATATTATTATTAATTTACCTCATATCTTTTATATGTTTTTCAAGGGCGGACAAGTGCAGCAAGCAAAAAAGAAATGTGGGACACAATAGTCATTGGTGTCAATGCCTGTGGGAATAGTGTCAGGGACAAGTATCATTGTCGGAAAAGATTTGATGATATTAGGTCCAAATTGAAAAAGAAAATACAAGACCAACGCGTGCATGCTACTGGCACTGGAGGTGGGCCCACACCACAACGTCTCATATTGACTCCATTGGAGGAGCTGCTTCGGCCAAAATTACTTACCGTCGTCGTGGAAGGCTTGGCTGGTGACCGTGACATTGGAATTTATCCGTCACAATTTCCAGCAGGTGATAAATATTACTGTACTAGGCGTGTCGTTGCTTACAGTTATTTTGCATATTTACACTGCTTTTTATACTGTCTTCACAATATAAGCATACCTGCATCTATATATGTATATGTCTGATTCTGTATATATATATCTCAAAATAGACATATATGTAGTAGTCCTACTAAAAGCAGTAACTAATATAGCACGTGCCATTGCGTGCTCATTTACATGTGAATTCCCAAAATGCATAGCTGCAGTGGAAGCAATTGATGGTGGGCGAAGATGGGGAACAACAGGGTAGTACACATGTGTAACACATGTTCATGAGAAATTATTAGTAGCTACAGGTACAGAACAGAAATATGTATCATATTATTGTGTATTTTATTGATTTTACTCCGACAAACATGACATTACTGCCTATTTTAAGCATGCATCAAAGAAATTGCATGTAACGGCCTACAAACATCACTGGCACTAACACATCTATAGTTGCTTATGAAAAGGTCCATTTTTGCTTTATGTCATATACAGACAGCATAATGAGGCACACGTATCATATGTTATGTCATTGTTTTCATAACTTAAACACTGCAGATGACTACTTAGCTCATCTACCATTGTGTTAAAGCAGCTGCAATTAATATCTCATCACAGCATACACTTCAACAGAGGGGGTGGGGTTCAGCACACACACTAATTACAGCCTCATTTCACGGTCAACTTAGTTCACACCATTTGCACCTGTTTCAAGTCATTGAAAGGTGTGGCTGATTAGGCTTTTTGGGGAAGGGAATACCTTTCTTACAACCTGAATAGCACAACTGAAGTTAATCACACTCATTTGAAAGCTTAACTCTAGCTACTAAATGCCCCAACAACTCATTACTTATCAAACCGTACGTCACACATTAGTTCACTCATATCTATAGTTGAACTACTATGAAAGACACATTATCACACACTGCATGTGTTGTCTTGTTGAGTCACAGCCACATTCAGGTGTGCCACATCTTCGATTAATGTACCACACATATCCTCTACCAAAAACAACACTTTTTGCAATATGACCACCTTCATGATAACCATTGTGAATGGTCATCTCATGATAGTTATGTACATTATGATACTGATATCACTACACAACATATGATTTTTATGTACTCATTTAATCTATTTATCCTCACGCATTACTGCAGAAACATAGTATGTTGTATGTTAGGGAACTCAAAAATTCTAAGTACACAGGCATGTACAGTGTTATTACAACTATTTATGTTCACTTTCACACACATTTTCGGTTAAGGAACTGATGTTGTTAGTTAATCATAAATACAGAACATACAGAACATACAGAACATACAGAACATACAGAACAGTGTTTGTTCAATATTTACACATGTAAATGTAAAACTTATGTTATTGTTATATATAGTTGCCCCTGGAGGACATGTGTCACCTGAGATGGAACAAGTGTCTTCACCTGGGTCAGCCAGCTCAACACTACTAGAAGGTGAGTGTATCATTTGCTGGCCATATAATATGTGCTCTTCTATATATTATGTTGTCATGTGCATTATTTGTTTTGCACATCTTCTTTAAATAGGATTACTTAGTGTCAGTGAAAATTAAGTGTAAGGCAACATGTATTGTGTTAGTGATGTTAATTATCATGTAGGACTTCTGAGTTTAGAGCAACTTTTCATTCATTCATATTTCATACTGAGTCCAAACATTATTCGTAAGTCAAGGTAGTTTTTAATGAGGTTATAAAACGTATGCTAACATGTTAGGTGTTACTTAGGACACAGTACAATTACATAGTAACACAGCATACATTAACATGCCATTTAATAATGTGTACATTTCTTTTTAGAACATCATGGTGATGAGGATGATGAGTATGATGAGGATGACGCCACAGAAGAGACTGAAATACAATCATGTGACCATGAAGAGGTGCCAATAGAAACTGTTGTACCGCCAAATCGTCCATCAACTTCCACATACGATGCAATTGTAGCTTCAGAGGGAAAAATAGTGGACGCAGAAAATCGTCGCCATTCAGACATGATGACAGTGCTGGAAAGGATGATTGGACTGCAGGAAGAAACAGTATCACAATTGGCACATCTCCACAGAGTCTTCATTGAAGTGCCTAAACAGTTGCAAAAAATCAACACCTCATTCGAAGCATTAGTTGTTCAGCAAACACAAGCTAATTACTGGAGAATGACTAATGTACCACAATTCAACACCTCCCAGCCAGGATCTGTTCATGCAGGTCAGTTTTCACCACATTCATCTGATATTCATTCACCAGGCCCAAATGTTACCGGTCAAGTAGCAGACATTGCTGTGCAGGTTCCTGATGACATCCTACCGCTGCCATCTGTACAAATTCAGCAGCAGACACCTACAAAGGAGGCGACAAAAACAAAACAAGACACACATGAAACAGACCAACCATCACTTGTGCAGTGTCTACCAACTTGCTCACATGTGTCACTGGGCACAAGCCCTGTCCGTGAACAGTCACTACCCAAAAGCCCTGTAGGTGAATCGCTGCCCAAAAGCCCTGTAGGTGAGTCGCTGCCCAAAAGCCCTGTAGGTGAATCACTGCCCAAAAGCCCTGTAGGTGAATCGCTGCCCAAAAGCCCTGTAGGTGAATCACTGCCCAAAAGCCCTGTAGGTGAGTCACTGGCCACAAGCCCTGTAGGTGAGTTACTGGCCACAAGCCCCGTAGGTGAACAGTCACTGGCCACAAGCCCTGCCCGTGAAGTGCCAGAGGCCACTCAAAGTGGCTCTGTTGTGCCTAAAGTTGGTGGCAAAAGAAAAAGGAAAATTCAAGAGACAACAAGCAGGCCTGTTACTCGCTCGCAAAAGGAACAAAAAAAATAAATGTTATAATTCAGAAAATATGTCTTTGGCCTTGTTTTGTTGACTTCAGATTATCTAATTACTATTGTATGTATGCTGAAGACTGTGTTGTTTCCAAACTTTCAACTATGTTCTTGTACACGTGAAGTTTTGGAAATGTTAACACTCATAATTAATTGTGTTATAAATATTTATGTTGTAATCGTCTGTTCAGTAATGGTCCACCAGGAGCCAGTTGCTAAGTTTAGAGAAGCTGCCATTGACTTTGCAGCAAAACATTGCATTTGGGTGTGTTAATTGATGTAAGAATTGCATATGCATATTAGTCACATGCAATTATTAAAACACCTAAGTAAGTGCAAACATCTTTCTTGTACGTGTACAGCAGGATTATGTGTAAATTATTACTTACCTTTGCCTTGCTTGGCCATTGTAATTTTGTCCTTTAATCAGTTGTGTGTTCGTTTCTATAACATCTCAGAATGTATAATAATATATATACACACACACACACACACACACACACACACACACACACACACACACACACACACACACACACACACACACACACACACACACTGAGTGAGTGTGAGTGTGAGTGTGTGAGTGTGTATATATATATATGTATATGTGTATATATATATGTATATATGTGTATATATATATGTATATATGTGTATATATATATGTATATATGTGTATATATATATGTATATATGTGTATATGTGTATATATATATGTATATATGTGTATATATATATGTATATATGTGTATATATATATGTATATATGTATATATGTGTATATATATATGTATATATGTGTATATGTGTATATATATATGTATATATGTGTATATATATATATGTATATATGTGTATATATATATGTATATATGTGTATATATATATGTATATATGTGTGTATATATATATATATATATATATATATATATATATATATATATATATATATATATATATATATATATATATATATATATAGTACTATATAAACTGGTATACACAAACTAATACACTTCATGCTTCCTTGTGAAAGCACACTATTTTAATAATACAGGCCTAATGTTTGAGAAATATCCTAAGTATGAGACTCTAACAGTATTGTGCTTAAACAAATGTTTATTACTTCATTCAATCATGTTTCTCACCATTTAAATAGGTTTCATACAAGGTATACTTAATGCCATCAATGTTGTGTGTACTCCTGCAATATAAAAAAAAATAAAATATTATATATAAATATATATATATTTTTATAAGAGATATATTTATATATATATATATATATATATATATATATATATATATATATATATATATATATATATATATATATACACACGTATTTAAACTCATGCAGACAGGGAGTTAACCAGACTTTCACATACACACAGAAATGTAAGCGGGGAAAAAACATTTCTTTTTGCAGGTGTGTTTTTACTGATATGCCTGGCTAAGAAATATTTTCACACACTGGTCTTTGTTAGTTTTCAAAAAAACACTATGTGAACGCATTCACAGTCTAGGGATGTTTTTCACAAACGAGATAAAAGAAGGAGAAATGTTTCTCCCACAGTCCCATATCACGAACCACAACTGTTAACCCAATTAGACAAACAAATCCAATTGGCGTTTGAAATAAGGAGTCAAAGTAGTTACTTTTGTTGACCTTGACAAGGAAAAACAGGAGTTTGTTAGCCATTCAGCACATTCATTTTGATGAGCAAATAACACAGACCTGCACACAGCTTTTGTGCTACTCAGACATGGCTGATGAATTCGTTAACAATATTAATCCCCTTTTAGGGTATAAGTACATGATCTGTGAAGCCATCTTGAACAGTCGCGGACAGAAAGCAAGCACACGCCAAATCGATGATTTCATTCGAGCAAAATATCCTTATTACCAAGACCGTAAGCATGCACGGAATTTTAATTCCTCAATAAGATTCACTTTATCAAGTAATGACTTTTTTGAACGTGACCAGGATAAGCTACAACACACCTATGGTTTCTGGAAGATTGCCCCGGAAAAACAATTTATCCTGAAAGACGGCACTTATATTGTCGTGAAAGGCATATTTATTCCTAATGGCAATAGCAATGTATCCGCTACTACTGATCCGTTTGAATCGATACGTGCTGCAATATCTGCAGCCTCCATTCCTGAAACCCACATTGTACAAGAACAAAAGTACTATGATTATGTACCAAGCCTTTCAGCTGAAATTGCATTGGAATGGGAACCGGAAGAAATGAACCTACCTCCCGACCAATTATTTGAAGAAAGCAGTGGCGATTCCTATGAGCGCATCCTGGAGGAGATATGTGCCATACTGGATTCAGCGGTTGGGTTAAGCGTGGATGAAAATGGCTTGCATTTCTGGAGCGACCAGTTGCAGCCAGGCGAAGAGTTAATTCTAGAAGAATGGTAAATATAACAATCGTTATGCGTTGACTCTGCGTTTAAATTTTTTTTTTTTTTGTAACCACCATTTTCACTTTCAATGCGTGGATACAGCGTAACATTGCAGACTGCATAACATGTAGCGATCACAAACAAATTGTTTCCTAATACAATATAGTAGGACCTGAAAGAGTAGTACACATTGCTGACGGAATAAATATACGTACTTTCCTATCCCTTTAAACATATTAGCAACATTTTACCATTACTCTAACACATACCTGTTTTGTTATCATGCAACATCTACAACATTGAAAACCGGGTCCACCACGTATGACGTGGGACCCTTGTCATGGGCCAAGGCGTCCTTAAAAAGGATTAGTGATGTAAGTCCCGCCCCCAAGCGACGTGCGCGCCTCAAAGCCTATTGGCTGTCATGTTTTGTTATAGTAACGGTAACTGCAGTGTGTGATGCGTGCGGCTCAGTGTTTGTAGGCGTACCCTGGGCGTTAGCCGAATGTTAATTGAGTGGGAGGAGTGTTAGCGTGCGTTTCACGCTGGCTTAACATGACGTCACACGTATTGCATTTGCGCATTGTGTTATCGGCCGTGCTTTCTGTTCAAACACGTCTGTTTAAAAAGAATACAGATGTACTCGTTTAGAACGAATGTAGTTTCGTCTTCATTGTATTTGAAATAAAGATGTTATGTTTACTGGTATTTTCAACATGTATTGAACGCACAACGTACGCTTTGTTTTGCGCATGCGCTAACAGTTAGTGGAGCCAAGCGTGAAGTGCGTGCGCACACAAAGATGTGCGCGCACATCTTTCAGTATACAGGCAACGTTCACTTCTTATACATAGTTATGCCTGCTACAAATTTAAAGAAACATTACATACTGATGAACAGTTTTACTTCTAACATATAAGTGAGTGACGTGTGTATCTACACAATCATATAGAGCTGCGTAACGCGTTGTCACGGATGCATATCTAGTAAGGTGCCATCTTTGACCATCATGTGTTTGCTGTATTTCAGAGATGTCGGGGAAGATACAATCGGATCAATGTATGATTTCAGAAGAGTCTACCTTTATATGAGATGATTGTGAGGAGGAGCCACCGACTACTATACTACATATGGAACTAATTTTATATTGCTTGCAGCGCTTATTAACAAACAATTAAAAATGTGATACCCTTATGCCTATATTGCATAAGCACTTAATTAACATAATGATGTTGCAAAAGAATGCCTCATGAATTTTTATTGAGTGTTCTTTAATGACTACTAACATTTTATGACATGGTGTGTTTTATATATAACAACCATTCCCACTCTGCTAACACATTTGTGTATTCTAATATGTAATGGAACGTATGACTGTCGAAACTATGTAACAATAATAATAATAATATGAGCATGTTCATGTATAGGGCTGCTAGTTGTACGCAGCGATTTACAGACACATGTTTCAGCCTGAGGTCCCTGGCCCGTGGAACGTACAAATGTTTTTTTGCCGCATGAGGCACAGGGAGATAAAGTGACTTGGCCAAGGTCACAAGGAGCCCACACCGGGAATTGAACCAGACTCCCCTGCTTCAAACTATCAGTGCCAGTGTGTGTCTTTACTCAGTGAGCCACTCCTTCTCCCAATGTAAAGGACACTTACAACCAAGTAGCCATTTATTTTTAAAATCTCTTGTTACATGGGTATGTAGATAAAATGGTTTGGGACTGTAGCAAATAATGTTACTGGCCAGATGTTATGGTCCCCTCCAATGCATGATGTTCTGAATATGACATCACCATCATGTTATGAAGTACGTTTCTGTGTATATTTCATTAACCTAACTAACTATAGTTTACTGTGTTTATTAATCGTTTAGAAATACATAGTATAGTCAATATGATGATATAAGCTACCATAATAAAGCTGGTGTTATCATTTGTCGGTGTTATACATGGATCCTACACCAATTGATAGAGACACAAACAGTTGTCTTAAAAAGTGTGTCTATGCTAGTGATGAATGTGCTCCCGTAAGTAAACAAATAAGTACAGTTATCCCCTTTTCTCCAACCACCTCTATATTACATTAATGGAAATTATAAGGAAACATACATAAAATGTGATGAAATGTGAGTAATCATTTTGTAATACAATGCACATGAAAGCTCAAGAGTAGCTAAATGCATATACATGATACAGAAAGTACATATATGTAACATTTGTGTTTAAACCAATATGTTGGGTTTTTAGTTCCAATAATTATAGGAAGATTGAGGTAGCCACATCTTATGAGAGATGTCAGCAAATATACATACCATGATCAGTCATACTGGAGATATACCTATAATGCAAAGGAACAATATATAAATTGCAAACATTGACATGCCATCTTCAGTACCATAAACAACACAGCAAAGTGTGTATTTGGTGTTAAATGTACAACACCATGTATATTTCATGACATTCAAAATGTAAATCAGCCTGGTGTACACATCATATGGATGTACATGTTACACTGCACCAATAACATTGTATGTAAGCATACTAGAAGCATGAATGATTATGGGCATAATATGTGTTTTGTCTTAGCATAAGGAATAACACAATGCTAAAATATTATTGCTTTGTTACCCAAGTTGTATTCACATACACACAACTAAAGTACAATTGAAGAGGGATTATATAACCTGTGCAACAATAACATACCGGTGCCACATCCCTTTGTGCACACAGCAGAGAAAAGAAAGGTGTGCAACCCATATTCATCTGTGTCCTAACAGAAGGTTATATAAAGAAACATTATTGTTAATATAACATAATTAAACTATAAAAGTAGTACTAGGAACATATGAGTTTGTACTTACAAGAAAAAAATGAATTGATGAGATTCTGTCGTGTCTGGCCACCACTGGCTGTTTGTTCATTTTCAGCAGCTACATGGGTGGGATGCTCGTCTACCAAAGCCTCAGCTAGGTCTGACTGTACATTGTGCCTGAGTGCAACATTGTGCAAAATGCAACAGGCAAGGATAATATCAGACACTTTTTGAGGCTTGTATAGAAGAGCCCCACCAGTTCTGTCCAGACACCTAAACCTGGTCTTGAGTAGGCCAAATGTCCTCTCTATAACAGATCTTGTAGATATATGGGCTGCATTGTACCTGTCCTCTGCTTCAGTTTGAGGGTTTAGCACCGGAGTCAAGAGCCACGGCCTAATTCCGTATCCTGAGTCACCTATAATGAATGGAGCACACATAAGCTGACATTAGTGATCAAATTGTACAATGCCAACATTCCTAAATCAACATGTGTTTTGTGTTAGAACATGTAAATATGTACTCACCCAGCAGCCAACCAGGTTCAAAATGTCCCTCTTCGAACGCATGGAAGACTGAAGAGTTCCTCAGGATAGAGGAATCGTGACTGGAACCAGGGAACTTGGGTACCACATGCATTATCCTCATCGTGGCATCACATACCACCTGTACATTGAGTGAATGGTAGTGCTTCCGATTGCGGTACACATGCTCACTCTGACTAGGTGCAATCAAAGCAACATGTGTGCAATCGATTGCACCCAGCACACATGGTATCCCTGCTATATTATAAAAGCCAGTCCTGACTTCCAGCCACTCTGTCGCCTCTGTAGGAAAATGAATATAATTCCTAGCGCGTCTATTGAGTGCATAGAGAAACTGGGTCAAGGCCCGCGAGAATGTAGATTGCGAGACCCCGCCCACTATGCCCACAGTTGTCTGGTATGACGCGGAAGCAAGATAATGTAATGAGCACAGCATTTTAACAAGCCCAGGGACTGCACGACCTCTGGCTGTGAAAAAATCTAAATCCCCCCTTATCTCCTCATAAAGAGCTAAGATTGCTGCTGAACTCAAACGATAGCGACTTACAATCTCCTCCTCACTCATCCCATCTAACAGGGTTCTCTCCCTGTACAGACGCGGACGAGGCACAAGTTGTCTCCTCTGTCTTCTCCTCTGATCTCCTGTCCCTCTACCTGTCCCTCGGCCTGTCCCTCTCCCTGTCCCTGTCGTATCCGCGTCACTGTCACTGTCCCTCGGTGTGTCCCTACCTTGCCCTATATCATTCTCTTGATCAGCAAGCATGTCATAGAAAAGAATGTTCCTGCGTCTCCTAAACATTCGCAACATTTTGAAATGAGTAGCTGTGAATGAGCAGGTAATGTGCGTCCTTTAAATAGGTATGTGATGATGTCAGGTGACATAGTAAAATGCAAGGTGTTACATTAACATAATAAAGTACTTCTGTGGCAAGCTGTGTGCACTTGTTGTTCTAAGTATTTGTTGTGTGTATTCTGCAGGGAATGATGATATTTGGCAATGATGTGACGTGAAGCTTTGTACAAAGATTGCTTGCAAATAAATAGTTGCATGTGCAATGCATGTAACACTTGTGAACGCAAGAGTCAGTCATGTAATGAGACAAAAAGGCTGAGATTGACGTGGGAAAAGTTTTGTGTAACATGTGTAATTATCCATGTTATTGTGACATGTTGGCAACAATGAATAGTCGTGTGCATATGCATGCATTTGTGTAAGGAGGATAGTTGGTATAGAATGAGTTTACAAGGTGTCCCAATGATGAATTACTGTACATGTGTGTATAAGTTAGGTTGAAGTGCTTGTAATGCAACGGTTACAATGTAAACATGCAATGTGATTGAGCGTCCAATAAGTGACGTCATGAAAATAGGGAGGACCCAAAAGTATATGTAAACATGAGAAGACAGATGTACATGAACGTTTAAAGATGCGTGTCACATTACAAGCATTGTGTAATGTAAAGGAAGATGAATATACTGTGTATGAGTGACATGTGTGACATGTGTGACATCATGTAAATAATTGTCGCTGAGTTGAGTAAAATGTGTGATATGATGTGAGGTTCTCCTTTAAGAGTGTAGTATAGTATTTTCCCTTGCCACATCATCACATGATGAGTAATGTGACCCGCAAATGCTGAAAACATGTAAAAGTCGAATGTTATGCAAATAAGACACATCAGCTGTGACACAATGCAGGGAATGCCCCCACACTGTAATGCAAATGACGTTTGTATTGTGAGCAATGAAACGTAAACAGTACTATACTGTTATACGTCCCCGCTCCATTGACTTCCATTGATGTACAGAAGATGTTTTTTTTCTAAGTGCCGTTCCGGCAGCCTTAGCGATCGTTCTCCCGTCCAAACTGCCAACTTTAGTTGGCGGGAGAAATCGGCCATAACATCTCAATTTCGTAGTGCCGATCAGCCCCGATAAGCTGTTTTTTTTTGTTGAATCCAGCCGATTTAAAAAAGTGGCGATCAGTGTCGAAAACAGGCTTATCGGCAGGCGACTGGCCATAACCAAATTATCGGCTCCGAAACCTGGCGATATGAAGCACTTATCGGCGCTTACTGAATCTCAAACCCAATTTTGGCTATAACATGGCCATATTTCCCTTATCAACGCTTACTGCATGAGGCCCACTGTCTGCTGTGAGATTCACAAAGCAGTGATAACAGTGCAGTATCGTGCTATAATGGCTATTTAAAAGCACTTATCACTGCTTTGTGAATCTCATAGCAGACAGTATCGCCCTATAAAGGCATTTATCTCACTTAAAAGACTTATCACTGCTTTGTGAATCTCACAGCAGGCAGTATCACGCTATAATGGCTTTTTATCTCACTTAAAAGCACTTATCACTGCTTAGTGCATAACCCCCTATGAAATTTGCGGAAAAAAGGTAATGAAGGGGTCAACCCCTCCCATGAGGCCTAACCACCCACCACAGGGTAACTACCCTTTTCACCCAGCCCCTCTACCATCAACAACAACACTCAGGAATGTGCAAAAGTGCTTTTAGCCAAATATGGATAATAGCACTTTTGCCCAATTCAAATAAATAATATAATCCAAACTTCCAGTGACAATAGGCACTTCAACGCTGGATCCTTTGGGTGCATAAATATTAGCAATAAATGGATAAACAGGACTGGATAAGTGGGTAAATGAATTAGTGAATGTAGTAAAGTCCCCAGTTGGACCAATAAACCCTGAAGGGTAAGAAATGTGGCTTGAAAAACCCAATCAAACCCTCATTGGGATGGATCCTGGACTCACCATGCATGTAAAGAGAAATACTCACAAATACCCCTTGTTCCAAAGTCCTGAATGGCGTGCAGCCTGGTGTGAAGATGCTAGTCTTGGATGAACAAAAAAGAAAAAACTGGCGCATAGCCAAGAGTGGGTCCCAAACAAAGTTGAATTAAAAAAATATTCTTTATTGATCCATCTAAAAAGGTGGAGGTAAACACCCTCCTACGCATTTCGTGTTCAAAAACACTTTATCAAGGAGTTTTTGAACACGAAACGCGTAGGAGGGTGTTTACTTCCACCTTTTTAGATGGATCAATAAAGAATATTTTTGAATTCAACTTTGTTTGGGACCCACTCTTGGTTGTGCGCCAGTATTTTCTTTTTTGTTCATCCAAATAAATAATACAGTGCAATAAAATACAATACAAAATACAATACAATTTTAAAAAGTACATTAGCCATCCATTGTTTGTCACTGTGGTTAACTATGCCCTAAAACTGGCATAGATAGCTACATTGGCAACCAATGGCCAGCCTACTACCCACCCCCTTTATCCCCAACGCCCCCCCTCCCCCAACACATACAGTCATGGGCAAAAGCCTTAATATCCATATCTGGATAATAGCGCATTTAAAAATAAACCAAAAGCCAGCCAATATATAGTAAATAAAAGTTGTACTTACCCCTGCCAGGTTGAAGGCCTCTCTCCTCTTCCTCTTCTGTGGCACCAACATTTAATCAAAAACACTAGCTACTGGCCAGTAACCCATTAATCACCTGGCCTAAACACCCTCCCCGAAGCAACTTCCCCCATCACCCACCGCCTCTACCCACATCACCACACACAAATGGGAAAAAGCCCTAGTAGCCAAATATGGGTAATAGTGATTTTGCACATTTGTGATAGTAAAAGAAAAAATACACTATTAAAATTTTTTTTATATTACAGAACATTAGATAAGAAACACTAGAAAAAAAAACATTGATTGTCACTGTTGTTACCAAAGCCCTCAATGGGGGCACAGATAGCCAAATTGGCACCCAATGTGCAACCTAAAAAAAAAAATTACAAATAAAAAACATTACAATAAAATAAAAACAAACAGTAGTTAAAAAAAGGCATTGATTGTCAATGTGGTTATCTATGCCCTCAACGGGGGCACAGAGAACAACATTGTTAATCAATCGACATGATAAAAATACACAATTAAATAAAACACAAATAAACTGTTTCTTACCCTTGCTGGGAAGGAGGCATTCATCCTCTTCATCCAACTGCAGCACCAACAACTCTTGACACACGAAGCAATGATCCTCAGCTTGAATCAGGATGTGCATACATTCTTTGATCTCTTAAAAACCACATGTTATTTACTAGTATTTAGATATCATAGTTGTTTTAGTTGGCATTTGCTTGTGAGTATGTCTTTGGGGTATATAGGATATTATTCATTTAATGAGTTCTACATGATAGTCATACTTTAAATATGTGATATTTCTTTGGTGTTGTCATGTCATTGGGAGTTTTGTCTCTTTTTTCCAAATCACATATACCATTGAAATACATGTATCAAACAGATTACTTTATGTGTATTATACAGCCATATGTATATTCACTAGATAAGTCATTTTGTGAATTTATTCCATGTGGCTCTATGTAATTTTGATGTTCCATTTGTTAGAGGCATCTATATACTAAACTGTGTCTTAATGGATGCTTTATCACAATATACAGGGATGTTGTGACCCAATGCTTATGGCCATGCAGAGATTCATGTATTTATCTGTATGCCAAATATATATGTTTGATCATGCTCCCTTTTGTGAGGATGCGGGGATCGCGGCGCTCACAGCGCAACCCCTCCTCACTTCCGAATGCCCCCACTGCCATGAGACGGCTTCCTCACCTCGCCCGACCTGCTCCCGCTGTGCGGGGGCACCCCCCTCGTTCCCGGTGGGGCGGCGCTGTCCCGCGGTCTCTCAGGGCTCTGGCGGTTCCCTCTGGTCCCGGGCGCGCACTCTTTGACTTTACAGAGCGTGCGCCGGGCAAGGATAATTTATTCACTGCACTAGCAGTGAAACCACGCCCCCAAATCTCACAAAGGCTGCCGCTTAACCCTAAAGCTCCCCACCTGGCTGCATATCATAGGAACCAATCCAGGACAGCTCCTCATGTTCCTCCAGGACTGCCTCCGTTCCCTATTGGTCAGCCGCAATATATAGTACATGTCTTGTCTCTCTCACATTGCTCGACAGTCTCTGCTTGCGGACGTCTATTCTGGCTCTCCCTTTGCTCTTCGTTTATTCAGGTTGCGACCCGGCTTGGCGGACGTTCCTCTCTGGCTCTGGACCCCGGCTCTCACCTGACCTTGCAGCTTCTCTCATCCCTCGACCACAGCTTGGACCTCGACCTCCCGGATCTCTCTCTCCCTGACCTTGGCTAACGGCAACGACTTCGTCTCTTCTGTACCGGTACCGATAAGTATTGCTACACCTATTCCCACCTGGCCTGGCAACGCCAAAACACCACACTCCGGACACGCTCCTTCTGCTGCGGGTGCGTGCACATATACATCCCCACCTCAGTATAAGGGACGAGTCTGGTCTGCGGGCAGCACCGGCATAACAGCTTTGCAATTTGATGTTACATCTGGAAATCAATTCATATTGGTGTACTATTTAGCAGATTAAATGAATTCCTGTGTTTGGGGTTTGACATATTGACGTATATCGAGTATCTAGAATTTATATTTCTAGTGTCATTGCCTACACACATTTATTATTAATTCTTTCAATTTCATTATCAACTACACATGCTGGCAACAGTTATAATATAGTATAGCAATATACTGTACATGTTCTTCAAGGTATTGTTTTTAATTTGTTTTTTGACACAGTTATGCAGACCATGTGTGTTATACATTTTTATTATATGTCAAACTGTTGTTGTTGTTAACACATTGTATCGTTTTTTTCTGAATACTCCATATCCATAAGATTTTCTGTTTCATGGATGGATTAGTGTCTCATTTGATTGGATTCGTTACATTGTGTTTTCAATGTTATAGTTGATACTTCTTAGGTTAGGTCCCTGCTGCAGACGGCGGCGCGCCTCTCACCAGCCCCTTACCTCCTCCCTAGCAGTCCTCGGTGACTTCTCGCTTCCTGGCTCACTTCATACGGTGGCACGTCAGCCAGCACGGGATACAACAGGATTGTGTTCCCGTGCGGCGACGCTTCACATGGTGCGCCAGTGAGCCAATCAGAGGATGTTTAATCTCTGTGGGCAGGAGCTGTGATTCACGGGGATGATAAGGGGTGTGCTATGGCAGACCAGCAAATAATAGCCCAGCCAGAAGGTCTCTACTCTGTGGTTAAATCTCTCCACTCACCATCTGTAGACTATAAATTCCCTTGCTCTCCGTTTCAGCAATACAGGGAAAAAGGAGACCAAAAGCGCACCAGCACAAACGGAGCAGGAAGGACCCAAAACGAAAAATAATTAAAAGGGCACTTTAATGTGACAAAAGACCCATCCAACGCGTTTCGAACGTCACAGCGCTCTTTTTCAAAAAAAGAACGCTGTGACGTTCGAAACGCGTTGGATGGGTCTTTTGTCACATTAAAGTGCCCTTTTAATTATTTTTCGTTTTGGGTCCTTCCTGCTCCGTTTGTGCTGGTGCGCTTTTGGTCTCCTTTTTCCCTGTATTGCATTTAGTAGCTGCACAGCCTGCCAACCTTCCCCACCAGGATGTGAGTATTTGCATATTTTTCAGGGGAACCTGCCAATGAGACTGATGGTAAGTGGGCTTGTACCATATGCCACCTGTCTTCAGGAGGATAGTACCCATACTATTACACATTAGGTACTATATCAATTATTAGTACCCTGGTTTAGTGGTTTGGCTTATTTTGGATTATTACACCTGCATTGAGCGCTTCAGCTATTTTCTACATTTTCTCCGTTTCAGCAGCCTGTATTGTGCAGCATAAATTAGTTAATTCTTTTGACTGTGGGCCATACTGTTTCTAACTCATCATAAATATAGAGACATTAACTATATGGAATATTTGAGGGGGTGCCAGCCTCCATAAACATCTAGAATAAAGAGGTAGCAGCTAATCAAGTGCTATTGATTATTTGCCCTCTGTTTTATATTCATGCTCCGTGCTCCAAAAGCAGGAAATAAAGTCTTCCTCATGGCGCCATCCATCATTAATGAAACCAACCAATTATACCAGCTGTGACCGATAACAGCACCACAGATTGTTTTTGTGCCAGTCTTTTGAAGAATCTCTGCACTCAATCCCCGACGTAGCCGCATAGAATGCTTGGAGATGTAGGTCTGCTGCTGTCCTCATGCAACACAAATCACATCAAGCTAATGGTCTTACTGTCATGGCCACGCCCCCTGACCCATTTTGGCCACGCCCCCACGCCTAGAAAAGCTGCCTACAGACCGCAGATCGCGGTGAAGTGCTGTGCACGCCCCGCCAGGATGCCAGGTTACATCTTGCTTACTGCTACATCCCGGGCGACACATCCAACATCAACCAGCTACAAAATATATCATATTGACTCAGTGTAATCACTCTTCGATAAAGCACCAGAACAGGCACGAAACGCGTCAGAGGATTGATTACCTGAGTGTGTTTTTGATGCACCAATTTCAGGACTTGTTCCTACAATATTCAAAGTTAATGTTACGACTAGTTTTTATTTATTAAATTAGATTCATGACGGTTATGGATTTCAAGGCTGCGTTATTGGCCTTTGTTTCAAATTCAATATGCCAAATTGCATTAATATATATTTTAAGTCTCCACAATTTGGGATGCATATTTGATCATTCTGATTTTGAAACAAAGGCCATACAATAACGATGGCTTTGTTGAAATCAACTAATGTGATTGGATATATTTTCAATTATCGTCAGTCATAGACATTTAATAATTATGACTACTCATTTTTACATTAGAGTGATTGCGGTTATAGATTTCAAGGCTGCCTTATTGGCCTCTGTTTCCAAATCATATACAATTTGCTAAATTGCATCTATTTACATTTTTATTTAAAAAAAATGCTATATTGGATAATTATGAATTTGAAACAAAGGTCATAGAGTAACGCTGCGTTTCTAAAAATCAAATAACAGATTGATGATAAAGTATATATATCGTATTTTCAAAGAAGGGAAAAGGGCCCTAAATCATAAGGACCGTCCCCAGCAAGAAGCACATTAGTGGCGCACTCCCAGGCTGTTAAAACTTAACATTTATTATGCTTTAATGTTAAAATAATGATACACATATATAATAATTTTACCTAAATCAACAATTGACCATTGCGACATTGGTCAATTGTTGATTTAGGTAAAATTATTATATATGTGTATCATTATTTTAACATTAAAGCATAATAAATGTTAAGTTTTAACAGCCTGGGAGTGCGCCACTAATGTGCTTCTTGCTGGGGAAGGTCCTTATGATTAAGGGCCCTTTTCCCTTCTTTGAAAATACGATTTCATATCAGTACATAGGTAGCACCCAATATCTATCTTGATATTATAGGCTACCATCATATTACATAATTACATAACTTAGTGAGCGTTATATCACACATTGTGTTAAAGTATATATATGATTCAATCATAGACAGTTAATAATGACGGACGCTCTTTAATTGTTTATTACATTGGATTAATCACAGGTTTTGATAGCAAGTCAGGATTAGTATTTGTTTAAATTCCATATGCAATATACAGTACCAAATTGCCTCTACTTTCCTTTATCCTTAGTCATAGACATAGTTATTAATAACAACTCGTTGTTACATATTAAATTTTCATTATTTTTTAAGTGAAACTTCTATGCTGGGACCTACCAAATGAAAATTAACCTAGTAGTAACCTAGTAGTAAATCACCTTGATGGAGACGGAAGTGCTGGCAGACGAGGCCGCGCATGCGCAAGAGCCGTTGCCGGTGGCTCGGCATGCCTGCACAGTAGGCACCAGCCGGGCGCGTCTGCACTGTTGGTGCTAGCCTGCTCATTACTGATGCCTGGCACGTATGCGCAGTAAGCGCAGTAGGTGCCGGCCTGCGCTGTAGTGATGCCGGGTGCGCCTGTGCAGTAAGCGCAGTAGGTGCCGGCCTGCGCTGTAGTGATGCCGGGTGCGCCTGTGCAGTAAGCGCCGGCCTGCACATGCACAGTACTGATGCCGAGCATGACTACGCAGTAGGCGCCGGCCCCGCCCGCACGCGGAGACGCAGCACAGGTGCAGACGTATCACACACAGAGACACACACAGAGAGACACACTCACCGAGACACACACACACACACACTGAAACACACAGACGCGCACACACAGAGACACACACAGAGAGACACACACAGTCACACACGCACACACACACAAAGACATACACACACGCACACACAGAGACGCACACAGAGACACAAACACATATATGCACACACACAGACGCACACAGACATACAGAGACACACAAAGACACATACAGACACACAGAGACACACACACAGACACACACACACAGACACACACACACACAGACACACACACACAGACACACACACACACACACACACACGCACACAGACACACACACACACACACACACACAGACACACACGCACAAGAGGAATTCACAGCTACTATCCATATAGAAATGCAAATAGGTAAAACAGGGTGTGTGTGCTGCGCACACGCTTTCTAACTCAAACTTCTTTGCGTTTTGGCACTGAAATTGTGTTTTGATATTTAATTAAAAACATCACCATCACAAATACAATTTCTATGACAAAACAGTGACAAAACACAAAGAAGTTTCACTTAAAATGCGCGTACTCGGCACACACACTTTTTTTTGTATTTCAAGGTTGTGTTAATGGTCTTTAATAATTGAAATGAATATGCAATATGCCAAACTGTATATTAAATTACTACTTACTAGTACTCTAGTTATTAATTTATTATAACAAACACACTTGTGGTAATATTAGTCGTTGATGAATAATTATGTAAAAAAACAGAGAAAGTAAATAAAATAAAAATCCAACCAATGTTAATTTGTAAATGATGAAAAAAAAAATGATTTCAAGATTTTAGCCTGAATTAATAAAAAGATTTGTATCACCTGGTGCTTGCTGTAAACGCATGACCACTCACTTTCCTATTTTTTTGCGGGGGTCATCCATATATTTTAGTAGCTTCTTGATATAATAGTATGCTGGAGTCTGATATCAGATTTCATCATAAGGCTTAGGAAGAATGGACTACGGATTACTTTGTATGTTGAAGCAATTCGTGGGTCTGTTTCTCTCTGCGAGTGTGTGGGCATTAGGAATGGAAGGATCATTCATCATCAGTTCCCTCCGTTTCTGTCAGTCAGATACGGTGACAGACCGTATCACAGTACTGTAGGTGAATGACACAGAGTAAATATGTTGGTGCTGATAAAAGTTGCCCTGAGACCATCAAAACCCACTCTCCATCTCCAACAATTAGGCAATATACTCCAAACCCCAAATCATGTTATTATGTTGGAGTCTCACTTCAGAATCATCTATCATGAAGGATTACATTGGATTTTGAAGATCTTAATCTCTCTCTCTCTGACCATGTTTGCTCAAATCAGATGGAATCCTACTCCCTGTGCTGTGTAAAATGATGTAAAGTGTCTGTTAACAATAACAACTCACAACAAGTGCCAACTAATTGCAAAGTTTGACAACCTACATTTTCCATCATTGGCTGTTAAACACACAAATAATATAAGAAACTGATATTTAATGGATTAGCAAGTGCACTTTAAATGGAATATACAGTGCACTAAATCATGGACAGTGAGCTAAATGAAGGACATTAGTTAAAAGTCATATAATACAAATGGGGGTTTAATGTCCACCCTGCCTATGCACTGGAAGGGAGGTAAACTGACTTTAAACCGTCCCAGTGAACTCTGCGTGGCCATGCCCTTGGCTATACTCTTCCCAGATATGGACGTGCACCAGTGCCTGCAACAACACCACAATGTTCATAAATTACTCAGCTCACCATTCAAATCAATACTCATCTTGTCATCACTGACTATAGTAGCTGCATCACTTGTTTCTATCTTAGATAGAAGATAGGGGCGAGAGCAGGCCTGCCAACAGGGGGGGTCTGCTGGGCTTGGCGTCCCGGGTCTGGTGACTAAGGGGGCCCGGCTCCTGCCGGGCCCGTGTCAAAAAAAAATGTCAGTCCGTCCCCTCCTCCCTACCTTTCGGCACTCTTCAGCCTGCAGGATCAAGACCCCCCACGTGCATCCTCGGCCCCCCTGTTACGCCGGTGCTGCCCGCAGACCAGACCCGTTCCTTTCACTGAGGTGAGGAACGTATAGAAGCACGCACCCGCAGCAAAGGGAGCGTGTCCGGAGTGTGGTGATTTTGGCGTTGCCAGGCCAGGTGTATTTAGCTAGCAATACTTGCCGGTACCGGTGTAGAAATGCCGTTGTCGTTGCCGTTAGCCAAAGTCTGGGATTGGAGAATTCCGGAAGGTCGTTTGACCAAGCAGGGGTCTAGAGCCAGAGAGAGACGTCCGCCAAGCCAAGTCGTAACCTGAGAGAATAAGAGAGAAAACGCCAGAGTAGTAATCCAAGTGAAAACTATGTCGAGCAATGAGTAAGTGGAAGAACTGGCATTATAAAGTGTGACTGGCCAATCAGAGGTGGGGGCAGGCCTGGAGGACTGCGTGGAGCTATCCTGATAGGTCCCCTTGATTGGCAGGCAGGTGAGGACTCTTGTCTTGGTAGGAGGTCCTCTTAGTGTGCTGGAGGCGGGTCTTCACTGCAGGAGCAGTGAATAAATTAACCTCACCCGGCGCGCGCTGTTCAGGCGCGCGGCTGGGGAACACGGCGGCCGCATGCGGGACTGCAGACCCCGCGGGCATCCGAGGATGCAGAGCACGGCGGGGAACCCCCAGGACCGCCGAAGGTGAGTGACGCCAGCGAGAGGCGCGCGCCACGGTAGCGGGAGTAACCGCAGGAGAAGGAGGACCAGGGCGCGGATGCCGCGATCCCTGAATCCTCACACCCCCCCAGGCACTACCAACATCATTTGCCGCTCCGCCTGCAATGGCACCTGGGGCCCTGGCCTTAACACGCCCTCCCCGAGTCACCAGCCATGCTCCTTAGCCCCCACTGTCCCCAGGCCCTTACCGGCAACTCCTCTGCTCCCCCAGCCCGTCCACCCAGCATCCTTGCACACCCCTCAGTCCCAGCTAAAATCCTCCCCCACCTTACCGGCATCCTCCAGGCTCCCCATTCAATAGGGGGCCGGGCGGCCGAGTCTTATCATGCGCTCTCCCCGAGTCCCCATACACGCTCCTCAGCACCCCCTCTCCCCTCATCCCCAGGCCACTAACGGCATCCCCTCTGCTCCCCCAGCCAGGCCCTACTGCCCGGTATCCTTCCCCACCCCTCAGTCCCATGCCCTGCTAGGATCCTTTCACCTCCCCAGCCAGACAGCTCCTCAGACCCCCCATCGTCCGCCTGACCTCGCAGCCACCGGTCCCGACCATCCCCAAGGTATGTCTACTTTTTTTTATATGTATTGGGGGAGAGTGGGGGTCTTGTTATATGTATTGGAGGGAGTGGGGGTCTTTTTATGTGTATTGGGGAGGTGGGGGTCTTTTTATATTTATTGGGGGAGAGTGGGGGTCTTTTTATATGTATTGGGGTGAGTGGGGGTCTTTTTATATGTATTGGGGGGAGTGGGGATCTTTTGTATATGTTTTGGGGGAGTGGGGGTCTTTTTATATTCCGGTGAAGCGCTGGCAGGCTTTTTAAAAGTGCTTTGCTCCGTATAGCAAAACACTCTGCATTGCGGTGCTGGAGAAGTCTGGCCTAGCTGAGGACAAGTTCTCAGGAAGTGCACAAGTGCTGAGGACACGGCCAAGTTCTGAGGAACGATCCTACTTGCTCCATGCTTAGTCCAGTGATGCAACAGGCGGGTGCTCGGCATTGAGGTGCCGGAGGATAAGTGCCAAGCGGAGGATAAGTGCTGGGAGCAAGTTCTCGCGGCCAAGTTCTCAGACCAAGTTGTGAGAATTGGACGGAGCTCCAACTAGCTGGGAGAGCACGGCGCTCTCCCAAAAAGAGTACCGTGTGTTTCCTGGACATGGAGCAGGCAGGGTACGACTACTCAAATGGGTGCCCTGCATCTAGTTGAGGCTAGTGTCTCCTCCCCAGACCCCCAGTTGGTATGTATTTCCCTGATTTTGTGCATTTCTGTGTGTTTGCATGCCAGAATAAACTTATTTATTCAACTTCTTTGTGCGGCCTGGTGGTTAATGATCCCGGGAGGTAAAGGTGAACAAAAGTACTGGTCTCCGTGACAGTGACTATCGGATTGTGATTGAAATAACTTTGCCTCCATGTATCCTGTGAACAAATATTTTCATTTTCTTTCTTTCTTTCTATTTTTCATGGAATTCACGTATACAAATGAATTGTTTGTCTGACCTCTGATAGCATAATTTACTTATAATCTACTATGAAAAAGTAAAGCTAAAAAAAAAAAAGATAGCAAATGCAAACGCACTATCCTTTCTGATGTCTGCCATAATAACTTTTGATTGTACTTTCTGTGACCACCCAACAGTTTTTGGCCAAGACTTTGCATAAAGCTTCTTGAAAGATGATTAATGATGAACACAGATGCTTATCATTGAAGTGATGTCTTTGCAGTGCCAATGTATGACTTTTAGTGCTACTGGATTTTTAAAGGGCTATATGCGATTGCTTTTCAATTTAATTTCAATTATTACAATTTGTATTTATCAATACACCGGAGTAACCTTGGACTGGTTCAGTTACAGTACATAATGTCTATTTTTTAAAGTAAGTTTTTTTTTTTTACTGTAACTGACAGCAGGGTCCGCAACAAATACTAGAAACAAAGAGAGAATGATAGAAACACAATGTGGAACAGTTTATCCCTGTCCTTGCAAATAATTGATAGTAAAAAATGTTCTTCAATATTAGTAATTATTCTTGGGATTATTTCAGAATAATATCAATAACTGTCTGCGCCTGCAAGATACAAGTTAATATACTACAAACAATAACATGTCCAGGTCCAGGAATGGGCCAGACACAAGGGACCAAGGTTAAGTCACTATAGTGATAATAATACTGTACTTACAGTATTATTAACAGAAATCCATTTAGTCTCATTTTAATGGTTCAGCTACAACTTTAATTCAGTAGAAAATTTATAATTTTTTAAACTACAGTGATTTTTTACTGTAACAGTTTCAGCAGCGCCTTCCACCACTAATAGTAATAGAGAGAGAATGATAGAAACTCATGGGGAACTAGTTTATCCCTTTATTATCAAATAATTGACAGTAGGAGATGTTCTTTAATATTAATAATTATTTTTGTGATTATTTCAGAGTAATAGCCTGTTATATACAAGTTAATATTCTACACACAGAAACAAGTTCAGGGGGACTATAGCCCACTTAACTGAAACTGCAGTCAGTCACAGATTAATACCTGGTTGTTAATGTTTTATCTATAATTTTCATTAAGTATGGTAAATAATGTATCATTTTTTTTACTGATCCGCGGCTCAAAGGAACTGGCCAATCTGCGTCGGATTCAAACCTGCAAAAAAGATTCCCCCATCTCTAGTCACTATGTGTTGGTCAGGCACTGTTTGTCTTACCTTCTCCTCATGTTCTAATGTTAGGTTCTCTATCAAGGAAGGTATGTGCATAAATAAGATGAGGTCATCATCACATGTATTGGGACAAGCTAGTGATAGCACCCTATAAAAAGAGATGATCATTTACCATTCCAAGAATTAAAATTCGGACTTTATTTCTTAAGGAAGCAAATTATATTGGCAGTAGTGCTCATAATGCTTTTTTTATATGGTAAGTGTGACATTACCTATAAATTGTGTGTTTTGCTTATCTTTACAGTGTGATAATATGATGTCAGAAATGGAAGTGGGGGATTTACATCCCATTCGGTTGGGCTTGCTGCTCTGTCTGAGCCGTTTTTTGGTGCAGTAACGTTTTAGGCTTCTATGTACAGCATAATACAATAAATACTATTACTGGTCCACTGAGGTCCATGCTGCTATATGCATGATATACTCTTGTACTGTTCTGGATGTATGTAAGTCAGGCAAAAGTCACAATAAGAACTGATCCAACAGCGTTTCTGCCTTTAAATGACACTTCACCTATAAGGTCACAATTCGTGATGCAGTTACAGTTTAATGTCTTCACACATGTACCATGACGACAGTTGTTACAGCAAGCACTAGACTTTTGTTCCAATCTGTAATTTCCTGACTCTTAGAAGGCTATCTAATTATGGGTTATGTCACTTGTTTTAGTTGACCCCTGTATGCATCATAATTTCTCTATGTACACTACCTGATACTTGGATGCAAACCCTTCTCTGACTCTGGAGATTTCTCTCTGGTAAAGTCTCCCAACTTTAGTTAGTTTATATACTGTATGTACCCACATATCCTTGCTGTTTCCACCTGCCCACACATTATTCTTTGTGAATAAGGGATACTGAATTAATTATTCTCAATTCCTCATTCTTCTCTCTTATATACAACTTATTTTCTTTATTGTTCTGTGTGAATGTGTAATCACCCATAGCTTTTTTTTGTGGCATTCATACCAGTGATTTTTCCAGGAAAATGTCCCTGTGCTATAGGCCAAATATTATAAATAAAATATGCAGTTAGTCTGTTTGGTTATACATTATATGAAACTAGCATATTATGGGTTTTTTTTATCATGCACTTCACTTTCACATGCTTTGATGTAGTAATTGTGAATAGCTCAATTACCTGGAATGATCACATCAGATTTGGCTTTCAAAAGAATACGTTTAAGTCTGATGCAAGTCCTTACTCATGCTATAATAATGAGAGCCAAAGGAATAACTTTTCCTGTGATTACATCAGCATCCCCTCTAGCCATGCTACCTGTCTTCTGCATCTGTTAAAAGTGTTAGTGGAGAAACATGTGAGAACAAGGTCACATTTTTAAAGCACTTTTGTATAAAAGAACACGAGGCATGGAAAGATCTCTTTAATCAGGTTTTTATCCATCGTTAGGATAAGGAACATAGAATACAAACAAATATGGCAAACAGACTGTAATATATTTTAATGTGCATAATTTTTGCCCAAATTCACAAACCATTTGAAATTAGCCCATTTTCTGTAAACAATTTTGCAAAGGTTTATTTGTTTTACAAGAGACATAAAATGGTGGATTTTTTTTACAAGTACAATAGGGATAGTTTCACACATCTCTAATCCACCTTCCATTTTCACTATGCCACCCTTCCTTTTTAGCTACCCTCCACCTATATATCCTCAGCCCCGGCTCCATAGATAGCAGCAGGTGGGGAATATTCTCTTTTTGTGTGTTTGGCACTATATATTACAGTGTAAATTCTGTGGATTAATGTTCTGCGTTTATACATTAGAGTGTAAACTCGGTGCCTATATAGTGCACATACCTAAACATTAGAGTGTAAGATCTGTATCTATTACTGTCAGGGGTTGTCAGTACTGGAAGAGATTGTAGTGCAATGCTAAGTCTTTGCTGGGGTGTGCCGAACTTGTGACCCACGCTACATTGTCTCACTTATTGTAGTCCAGGCTGACACCTCTGTTTTGAAGATAATTCGTTATAAGACGCCTTCAATTTGAACCATTTCTAAAATGTGACAACAATACTTACAGTATACACATACAGTATGTTGGCAATAGGGCTATACTTTGTTCTCTTTCACATAATTCCCCCCCTCCCCCCCGGAGCCTCCCCACCCGGAGCCTCCCCACTACTATGGATGAACAATTTTGTGTTTGGGTTCTAGTTTATCTAAAAATAAAATAAATGAAAGCTCAAAGTAACCACCATCAGACAAAATCTAACTACCAAAAAGAAGCCACTATTAAAAAGCAAGCACCCCCCACCCAAAATAAACTGTTTAAAACACCACAAAAAATTACATCTAACTAAATAAAAATTACATTGCACCAACATTTCGAAACAAACAAGCAAACTACATCTAAAATACATCAAAACAAGCAAAACAAGCATTTGCAAAAACAACCATTGTCCCTGTAAACACATGTGACAGAGGTTTTGGGAGAAAGGATGTGACGTCATCCAAAGGGAGTCACATGGTCTAGTACAGCCAATCAGATTGGGGATTTAGTTCCCACGATATGATTGGCTCAAGTACATGTGACGGTGGCCATCTTGCTTTTGATGACGTCATCTTAAAGAGAAATGAAGCACAGCCATTTTGATTGACTGGCATGATTCACTTTAAATGATGTCACAAAAAAAATGTATTGAAATGTATGACATGTTTTATTTTTTTACATACAGGTTTGGTACCGCAGGGCTTCGGGGACCCATGGAGACCACCTGAGGATCCCCGGACACCAACGGGTACCACCCGAGGGCCCCCAGATCCCCATGGGTGGTACCCGAGGGCCCTCAGACACCTGTGAGGATGACCTGGGGACTCCCAGACACCCACGGGACCACCCGTGGACCCTTTTGGGGCCTACGGGGAACTATGGGGACCACCTCGAGGCCCACAGTGCCTCGCAGAGACCACCTGGAGGCCCCCAGACACCCATTGGCCTGGGGTATTAGGCCTGTATGTAAAATAATAAATCTTGTTTTTATGGGGGGCACAGGGAGTGGGTGGGTTATGTATTGTTTATTAAATATTGTAATGTTTATTGTGAGCCTAAGAGGTGGGTAGTGGGTCTGTTTTGTGTATTGTTTTTATTGTGGGTAGCGGGGGTGGGTGAAGGGGGTATTGTCCCCCAGGATGGTGTTTAGGCCTCCCAAGTGGGTAGTGGGGGAGGGGTAGTGGGGGAGGGATAATGGCGGAGGGTGGGTTAACCCCTTTATTACTCTAGCAGTTACTAACCGCTAAGGTGTTTAAGGGGTTAGGGGACTGTCACGGTAGACCAGACCTAATTCACGCCGAATATACTGGGCACTGATTGAACAGGACAAAATGATAAATTAAACTGAAGATTTATTCCCTTTCGGGCAAACACAACACTGTAACACAAATAACACTTGAAAATAACACACGGTAAAATAACAGGGTGAAGTATCCAAGAATAACACTGGCTAGCAATTCTCCCTTGCTGGATTAGAGTCACAAACCGCCAACTACGAACAGCAAACACTCTACAACTGGGGTTGGGGCAACCTGCCTCTTTATAGGGTTTGAATTCCCATCACAAACAGGCAAGGAACCCTGGGAGGAAGCAGGAGTACCCCCCCCCTGGCAACACCAAGTCTAGGGCTGAATGGCTGGGCATTGTCTAACCCATAGGAGGTGTTGATGGCAGATACTTAATGTTATCTGGCCCATCCCCACTCCTTCTGACTCTGCAGCTTGATAGCCCTGTATATCTCCAGACACCTTGGCAACAAAGCCACTGGATGCCCTTTGAAGTCAGGGACTCACAAAGTGTGAGGATTCTGGAGCCACGCCGCTCTCGGCGTGCTCCTCACTTACCTGCAGCTCCATTTGGGTCTCCCGCGGCACACGTGGACTCCGGAGGCAAGCCGCCGTCAGCTTTTCCCTCTATGCGCGCGCGCGCACATCTTCCTTCCTCTTCTGCTCTCAGAGCAGGGCGTGGGTCCACGCACGCAGCCGATGGTACTGCCTCACAGAGGCGCGGCCACACGGAGGCGCTCCCGCCTCTTAAAGGCACAGCGCCTCTTTTGATGGCTACCACCAAACTCAGCCAGGCTGCTGGGCTTTATGGCTCCTCCCCTGGGACTCCTTCTGGACCTATACCTGCTGTAACCTGGCCTTTCCACACACCCCTACCTTGCTGCGCTGCTATTGGTTCCTCTCTCCTATATATACCCTGCAGAGTCACTGACTCGTTGGCTGAGCATAGAACCAGTTGTTCTCACCATTCTCTGCCTCCTTAGTCTATTCCGCAGACTTCCTCATGAACTGAACCGGCTTCCGCTACGTCTACCTGTACCTCTGGCATCCCGAACTCGGCTTACAGCTACACGACTCTCCGCACCTCTGGCATCCCGATCCTGGCTTACGGTAAACTACAACGTCCCTCTCTCTTACCCCGGACTTGGCTAACGGCCCCTCTACCTACCGTACCTCTCCTACCCCGATCCGGAATCCCAGACCACTCTTCAATCAAGACGTGCCCTCGTGGCTGTGGGTGGCGTTATTTCCTATCCCACCTCAGCACCGCGGTCCCGTCTCGTTTGTGGTGAGCACATCCTAACATTATGCTCAGCCCATCAAACATGGACCCCGCTGAGGTGGAGCGCACTTTAAACGCTCATACTGCTCTGTTTGCCAGACTAGAGACTTACCTAGACCAAGCAGATAAACGGACAGATACCTTGCAGCAAACCGTCCATACCCTTACTCTTCAAGTTCGTACCCTCTCTCAGCAACTGTCTCCCATGGCAGCTCCTGTACCGGCTAGTCCTGCTCCGACACCTCCGTCTGCGTCTGCTCCGGAACCACGGATTCCGCCTCCCAGACACTATGCGGGGGATCCTCGAGAATGCCGGGGTTTCATTAACCAATGTCTCGTCCAATTTAACTTCTCTCCCTCTCGCTTTGTGTCTTCTGTCTCCAAGGTTGGTTACATCTACTCCCTTCTCACCGACCAGGCACTGGCGTGGGCCTCTCCCATTTGGGAACGACAGGGGGCCATCACACAGGACATCGATCTCTTCGTCGAGGAATTCCGAAGAGTCTTCGATACTCCCGCACGGAGGTTAACGGCATCTTCTGCTCTTCACCACATAATCCAGGGAGATCGTTCGGTTGCCGTGTATGCAGTGGAGTTCCGCACCCTTGCTGCTGAGACAGGTTGGAATGATGAGGCTCTATCTTCTGCATTCTGGCAAGGTCTGTCGGAGACCCTAAAGGATGAGCTTGCTGCACGAGATCGTCCCACTAACCTGGAGGAGTTGATCGCTCTCTCCATTCGTGTGGATCAGCGTCTGCTGGAGCGGAGATACGAGCGTTCCCATGTCCGTATACGGGTTTCAAGAACTCTTGCTCCCTCCTTCGTGGCTCCGCTACCTCCTTCCGGGGACATTCCAGAACCCATGCAGTTGGGAGGCAATAGGCTGTCTCCTGCTGAGAAACTGCGTCGGCGCAAGGCCGGCCTTTGCATGTACTGTGGCAATTCCGGTCACGCTGTACCCCAGTGTCCTCACGCACCGGGAAACGCCAGCTCCCAATGAGATCCCGGAGAGTTTCGTTGGGAATATTGACACTTTCTCCCATCGTCCAGAACATCCTTCCCACCAGGATAACCTTGCCCATTACACTGTCTGGAGAGGGGTTTCACACTCCGGCACAAGCGTTCATTGACTCTGGTTCTGCAGGTAATTTCATTGATGAGACTTTTGCTAGACTGAACAATATCCCTTTGGTCAACAGGAGGACGCCGGTAGGACTGGAGGCCATTGACGGTCGACCGCTTAAACCAGCTTTTATCACGCTACAGACGGTGCCTCTTCTTCTACAATTCGTCAACGTCCATACGGAGATCATTACCCTCGATGTAATCCACACTCCTTCTGCTGAGTTGATTTTGGGTCTTCCTTGGCTTCAACTTCATAATCCTCGCATCGACTGGACGGATCAGAAACCTATCCAGTGGGCTCCTTCTTGTGCCAAGACCTGTACCCAGATTTTCAAGAGAATTGGTGGTTTGTCTACCTTATCTGAGAAGATTAACTCCTTACCCTTTGAGTACTGGGAATTCCGTGATGTTTTCGACAAGGCACGTTCCGAGATTCTACCTCCACACCGTTCTTTTGATTGTCCTATCGACCTACTTCCGGGCGCACCTCTTCCCAGGGCAAGATCCTATCCTCTCTCTCTCCCAGAGACAAGGGCCATGAACACTTACATCGCTGAGAACTTAGAGAGGGGTTTCATCAGAAAATCGTCTTCCCCGGTCGGAGCAGGCTTCTTCTTTGTCAAAAAAAAGGACGGCTCTCTCCGCCCATGCATAGACTACCGGGGTTTGAACAATATCACTCGTAAAAATCGCTATCCTCTGCCTTGGATTCCGGAGCTCTTCGACCGTCTCCAGGGAGCAAATATCTTTTCTAAACTGGATCTAAGAGGTGCCTACAATTTAGTAAGGATACGAGAGGGGGACGAGTGGAAGACTGCTTTTAACACTCATGACGGCCACTATGAATATCTGGTTATGCCGTTCGGTTTGTGCAACGCACCAGCAGTTTTCCAGGATTTTGTCAACAAGATTTTTCGGGACATTCTGAACTCATTTCTTATTGTTTACTTGGATGACATCCTCATTTTTTCTAAATCCACTCAAGAACACATCAAACATGTTCAACAAGTACTGTTACGTCTTCGGGAGAACCATCTTTTTGCGAAGCTGGAGAAATGTCAGTTCCACCTCAAATCTGTTGCATTTTTGGGTTACGTCATCTCGGACTCTGGTTTTAACATGGATCCAGAGAAACTTAAGGCTATTCTGGACTGGCCTCGTCCGACTACTCTTAGAGCCGTGCAACGTTTTTTAGGTTTTGCAAACTATTATCGACGTTTCATCCGCAATTTTTCGTCCACCGTATCTCCCATAACTGCCCTCACCAAGAAGGGTGCTGATCCTTCATCTTGGTCGGAGTCCGCCATAAGGGCGTTTGATCTGCTTAAGAGGGCTTTTGTGTCTGCTCCCATCCTCACCCACCCAGATCCTAAACTCCCATTTACCTTGGAGGTGGATGCTTCGGACATTGGGGCTGGGGCTGTTCTGTCCCAGAGAACTTCTCCCTTAGCCAGACTGCATCCATGTGCGTTTTTCTCGAAGAAATTTTCGTCCGCTGAACGGAATTATGATGTCGGGAATAGGGAGCTTTTAGCGATCAAGTTGGCTTTAGAGGAGTGGAGACATTTCTTAGAGGGGACTGAGACACCCATTACCATTCTGACGGATCATAAGAATCTCCTCTACCTAGAAGGGGCACGACGTTTGAACGCTCGACAAGCCCGCTGGGCTTTGTTTTTTTCACGATTTAACTTTCTCATTTCCTTCATTCCTGGCTCCAAGAATCTAAAAGCGGATGCCCTATCACGACAGTTCCTGGCGGAGGACAGGTCTGAGGAGCAGCTGGAGTCTATTATTCCTTCTAGTTGTATCCTCTCCGCTAATTCGTTTGATATCATGGGCAAAATTCAATCCGAACAGTCACGGATTCCTGAGGGACTCAAGGTTCCGGAGGGAAGACTCTACACGGCACCTCAACACCGCAAGAAGGTTCTCGAGTGGTGTCATTCCTCTAAATCAGCAGGACACCCAGGGATACGGAAGACCAACGATCTGGTTCAACGTACCTTCTGGTGGCCTGAGAGGGCTAAAGATGTGGAGGAGTTTGTCAAGGCGTGTAATATTTGCGCTCGCAACAAGGTGCCTCGGGTCAGACCTGCTGGGCTTCTACTTCCGTTACCCATTCCAGACCGTCCCTGGAGCCATATTTCTATGGACTTTATTGTAGAGCTTCCAGAGTCCAAAGGAAAGAATACCATTCTGGTGGTCATCGATCGTTTTTCCAAACAGTCGCACCTTGTTCCTTTGAGGGGTCTACCAAATTCCCCCAGGCTGGCAGATGTCTTCATTCAGGAGATTTTTCGTCTTCACGGAGTACCTTCTACCATTGTCTCGGATCGTGGGTCTCAATTCGTGTCAAGGTTTTGGCGTGCCTTTTCCCAGAAGTTGGGGATTTCGCTTCAGTTCTCTTCTGGGTACCATCCACAGACCAATGGACAGACGGAGAGGGCCAACCAAAACCTAGAACAATACCTTCGATGTTTTATAACTGATACACAGGAGGACTGGGTGGATCTTCTTCCATGGGCCGAGTTTGCTCTGAACTCTCTTCGCAATGATTCTACCCAAGAATCTCCATTTTTTATAAACTTTGGATTTCATCCGTCTCGGTCACCTTTCTCTTCTCTCTCCTCAGGGGTGCCAGCAGTGGACAAGCACGTCTCTCGCCTGAGGGTCTTATGGTCTAAAATTCAGGAGAATTTGAAGCTCGCTACAGGGAGACAGAAACTCCAGGCTGATCGACTTCGACGTCAAGTACCGGAGTTCGCCCCAGGAGACAGGGTATGGCTCTCGTCCAGGAATATCCGTTTGAAGGTTCCTACCATGAAGCTCGCTCCCAAGTTCCTCGGTCCCTTTACCATACTTAGGAGGATTAATCCTGTGGCTTACAAGCTATGTCTTCCACCTTCTATGAAGATACCTTCGGTCTTCCATGTGTCCTTACTGAAACCAGTGTTTCAGAGTCCTCGCTTTTCCAGAAAAACTTCTCCTCCACGTCCGATTATGATTCAAGGTCAACAGGAATACGAGGTGCAGTTTGTCCTGGATTCTAGAATTTCCAGAGGAGGAGTACAATACTTGGTTCACTGGAAGGGGTACGGACCAGAGGAGCGTTCATGGAATCCTCACCGGGATCTTCACGCACCTCGTCTTCTACAGGCTTTTCATCGCAAGAATCCTTCCAAGCCTTATCATGGTCGCCCGGAGGTCGCCCCTGAAGGGGGGGGTACTGTGAGGATTCTGGAGCCACGCCGCTCTCGGCGTGCTCCTCACTTACCTGCAGCTCCATTTGGGTCTCCCGCGGCACACGTGGACTCCGGAGGCAAGCCGCCGTCAGCTTTTCCCTCTATGCGCGCGCGCGCACATCTTCCTTCCTCTTCTGCTCTCAGAGCAGGGCGTGGGTCCGCGCACGCAGCCGATGGTACTGCCTCACGGAGGCGCGGCCACACGGAGGCGCTCCCGCCTCTTAAAGGCACAGCGCCTCTTTTGATGGCTACCACCAAACTCAGCCAGGCTGCTGGGCTTTATGGCTCCTCCCCTGGGACTCCTTCTGGACCTATACCTGCTGTAACCTGGCCTTTCCACACACCCCTACCTTGCTGCGCTGCTATTGGTTCCTCTCTCCTATATATACCCTGCAGAGTCACTGACTCGTTGGCTGAGCATAGAACCAGTTGTTCTCACCATTCTCTGCCTCCTTAGTCTATTCCGCAGACTTCCTCATGAACTGAACCGGCTTCCGCTACGTCTACCTGTACCTCTGGCATCCCGAACTCGGCTTACAGCTACACGACTCTCCGCACCTCTGGCATCCCGATCCTGGCTTACGGTAAACTACAACGTCCCTCTCTCTTACCCCGGACTTGGCTAACGGCCCCTCTACCTACCGTACCTCTCCTACCCCGATCCGGAATCCCAGACCACTCTTCAATCAAGACGTGCCCTCGTGGCTGTGGGTGGCGTTATTTCCTATCCCACCTCAGCACCGCGGTCCCGTCTCGTTTGTGGTGAGCACATCCTAACACAAAGCTCCCAGCTCATCCTCAATGCACCTTTATCTGCAGGAACCTCACTTGATTAAATCAGAGGCCCCTCCATACAAATGTAACTCACATGCAAATCCCATTACAAGTCTGCTATCTGAGAAATTAGTACAAACAGTCACATAATCCCCTGAACACTTTGCAGGGCTGACTCCCAAATTACATCACAGTGCTTAACCATAGATCACAAAACACTTTACCTCATTTGTCTGCTTAACTAGACTTGAGAATTGAATACACAGGGAATAAAGGTGCTTTGGAATACACATACATAGTACATTATACATTAACCCTTTCTCTTCCAACACAAATTAGGGGTAACTAGCCAAGTATAGCAACACCTTCCCTACCTCAGCGTGGTCCATGTGTGGCCAGAGCATTGTGTGATTGTGCTCGTCTCCGATCAGGAAGCGGACCCGTAGGGCTAAGGTAGGGATGCCAATTAACCGACCAGAGCCCAGGGACAGATCCCTGTTAGAGTATCTGTAGTCAGTAAGCAGGAAAAAGATCAGGGCAGGCGGCAGTGGTGTAGAATCCAGGCGACATGCAAAAGGTCAGGGCAGGCGGAAGGCAGCGAAGTCATGATTTCGGTGCGGGGTCAGCAACGGGGATTCCAAATGAGTAGCATAGGCACAGCAACAGGCTAGCCTCAGGAACAGGGATGGCTCACGAACAAGGAAGACTCAGTAACTAGACCCTAAGGTGGCCAGGAACACAGGGAAACGTATACAATGCTCAGGCAGGGGCTGGAAGTCACTGGCTGCTTTTTAAGGCCTTGAACAGGTGCAGCCAATAACAAAGTTCAGGAGGAGGCTTGCCAGCAACCAAGATGTCTACAGCAGCCAGGAAAGGGCAGGTTCCAGGCAAATCCTGGACTGGAACCCTTACAAGTGCATCGTCTTAAAGAGAGGAGGTGAATTTTGTAAGTAATATGGGATTTATTAGGAAGCCAGAAGAGGGATTTCAGCAGGAGAGGTGCTGAGACAGATTTAAAAGAGAGTACAATGATTCTAGCAGCAGCATTTAGGATAGATTTGTAGGGGAGACAGGTGAGAGGTAGGAAGGCCTGACAGTAGAAGGTTACAATAATCAAGACAGGAGAGAATGAGGGCCTGCTTTAAAGTATAAGCAATAGAGGAACAGAGGAAATCACATATCTTTGCTATGTTACAGAGGCAAAAACGACAAGTTTTGTCTACATTGTGAATGTGAGGAGAATGTGAGAGAGGAGTCAAATGTGACACCTAGGCTGCATGCTTGTGATACTGAGTGAATGATAGTGCTGCCAACAATAATGTAGAAGGGGGACGTAGGGCCATGCATTTGAGGATGTATGAGGAGCTCCATCTTTGACATGTTATGTTTGAGTTGGCGGAGGGCCACCCAGGATGATATATCAGAAAGACGTTCAGAGACTTTGGTCTGTACAGCAGGTGCTAGGTCAGGGGTTGAAAGGTAAATATGTGTGTCATCAGCATAGAGGTGATATTTGAACACAAGAGATGTGATATGGTGACCTATAGAGAGAATGTAGAAAGAAAAAAAAAAGAGGACAGGCCCCTTAGGTACATCTATAGAGAGAACGACTAAGGAGGAGGTGTAAGCAAATGGGACATTGAAAGTACGATGAAGAGGTAAGAGGAAATCCAGGATAGATCTCTGTTATGGATACCAAGAGTATTGAGAATGTGAAGGAGTAGAGGATGGTCCAGAGTATCAAAGGCTGCAAAGAGGTCATGCAAGGTGTAGAGACCTTGGTCGTTGGCAGCGAGAGATTGACAGAGGTGGAGGTATTAGCAAATGAGACACTGAGAGTACGAAGGGAGAGGAAAGAGAAAATCCATGATAGAGCTCTGAAGGAGCGGTTCAGTGAGTAACGACATTGACTGGCACTGAGTTTGAAGCAGGGGAACCTGGTTCAATTCCTGGTGTCAGCTCCTTGTTGCCTTGGGCAAGTCACTTTATCTCCATGTGCCTTAGGCACCAAAAACATAGATTGTAAGCTCTACGGGGCAGGGACTATGTCTGCAAAAATTTCTCTGTAAAGCGCGCCATAAAATTAGCAGCGCTATACAAGAACAAGCAATAATTATTATTATTATTATTATTATTATTATTATTACCAAAGGTATGGAGAATTGGAAGGAGAAGAGGGTGATCCATAGTATCAAAGGCTGCAGAGAGGTCCAATAGTATGAGAAGAGTGTTATGGCCTTTGTATTTGACAGCATTGAGGTCATTAGTTATTTTAGTGAGGGCTATTTCAGTGGAATGAGTGGAGAAACCAGATTGTAGAGGATCTAGGAGAAAGTAGGTGGTGAGAAAATGGAGCAGGCAAGAAAATATAAAGGTGCTCAAAGAGATTAGAGGTAAAAAGCAGGAGGGAGACTGGTCGATAGTTAGAGAGAAATGCGGGGTAAAGACTGCTATTTTGAGTAAAGGTATAACTGTTGCATGCTTTAAAGAGGTGGGAAAGGTAGCAGAGTAGAGGGAGGAGTTGAATATATGTTTGAGTGAAGGGATTAGTGTAGGAGCAAGAGGTTTTAGGAGATGGGAGGGAATGGGGTCATTAGGTTTGTACCTTAGCCTTATGAACTCTATAAAGTTGGTATCTGTGACAGGGCTGCTTGCACTATTGTGGAAGTTTTATGCATGTTTTGCTTTCTGGCATCAAATGCACCACTTTATCTTTCTTTCTGTTTCTGTCTTTTTTTGCTGGGCCCAGCAATCTTTTTTTCTTTGTTTCCTTTACCTGAAACTTTACTAACCTTTTAATGTGGTGTCCTGAGGTCAGCCAGTACAATACAGATCTGGTTGGTGTTAAACACAGTTTGATGTTACACAGCCACGGTCAGTCTCCTTTCTTAAAAAGGAAAAGGGCGTTTCATTCCTGCATACCATCCAGGGTGGATTATACAATGGTATGGAGGGGGGGGGGGGGAATTAAAGTAAGTGATACTGAAAGGCATTTATTTTACAGAGTAAAGACATGCATGCGATGTTTGTAAAAGGTACTGTTTTTTGGGGGGCTTGCTATAGAAAATTGTATGTTGTGTGAAGTGTATTATGTTTGCTAATTGTGTAAGTTTAGGGAGACAACTCCCCTGTGTGGTATACTTAATTTGGTTTGGTCCAAATTAACCAGTAATAAAAGGGAGGGGGTTTCTTTCCCTGAGGCCTGCTGCACTCCTTGTTGCTGCTATGTGATATGAGGTTGTCTCTTTCTGCACTCCTTATTGCTGTTATGTGATATAAGGATGTCTGTGGAACTTCAGTGAAAGGATGCAAACTTTCTAATGCAGATATTGCTGGCAATTCTGTATGGAGACATCACGCTGGGGGAACTGGTTGTTGTACACCTGAATGTGGAATACCTAATAAAAAGAAGGTTCAGAGAACAGCAAAAACCTCTTCCATTCTTCCCAGGGTCTGATGCTGCGACTTCTTTAAACAAAAGCTGGGACGCAACCTTTCACATATGGTGGCAGCGGTGGGATAATGGATGCTGTACCCAACATCTAAAACCTATGGTCCCCGATGAAAAGGACCCAAAGGAAAGTAGCAGCTCGCCCTAACAGATGAAGATATCCAGGTGTCCTGATCAGACAAGGGCTGATCGAGCAGAAGAAATTGGTACAGAGCGTGGAGGTAATTATGGAGGATGACGAGGGATTGGAGGCCACTGAGGACACTGGGGACATTGGAGCCAAGCCCAAGACCCATACATTGGAAGCAGTTAAGACTGGAGCGGAAGGAAAGGAGGACCTTCTGAAGTGGCTGGTGGTCCAACAGGCAGAACAAGAGTAGAGACGGATGGATGAGATGCAGCGGCGATGGGTCACACAAGTAGAGCAACAGGAGAGATGGATGGATGATATGCAGCAGCGACAGACACAGCAGATGACGGACATGATGAAGCTCCTTCAAGAAGGAACCATAACACCGGCACTTGGGCCTCTCATCCTCAAAGAGATCGGCTTAAATAAACTGAGCCCTGAGGATGACATTCAAGCTTTTCTCGTCATGTTTGAGAGGATGGCCAGAGCCAGTCAGTGGCCAAGATCACAATGGGTAATGAGGCTAGTGACCACACTGACCGGGAAGGCTCAGATGGCCTACAGTGCCCTAAGTCCAGGGGATGCCGAAGACTACGAGATGATGAAAGAGGCCATCTACAGGCGATATAACATCAACCCGGAGACGTTCAGGCAAAGATTCCGCAACCTCCGCTATAATCATTCAGAAGGACCGCGGGAGACTTATGCCAAATTGATGGATCTTATGAATAAGTGGATTAAGCCGACGGAGAAGACAAAAGAGGAAATTCTGGAGCTATTTGTCCTTGAGCAGTTTCTGGAGATTCTGCCACAAAGTGCGCGACTGTGGGTTCAGGAACATCGACCCAAAACTGGGGATAAAGCTATAGACCTGGCTGAGGACTATTTGGCAGCTCATCCAGAACGTGAGAGAAGACCAGTGGTAAGACCTCCCCCCTCATCACATACACCATTACGGGAATCTTCATTTAGACAGGGGGCAGGTCGGAGCTCACATATACAGGATACACGAATATGCCATCTCTGTAAGAAACCAGGACACATAGCCAGATATTGCCGACAAGGGAAGAATGGGCCAAGTACTATGATCACCAATGCTGGTGGATTCATTAAGGAAGTGACCATCAGGGGGAAAATGGTGAAGGCCCTCATAGACACTGGGAGTGAAAGTACTTTGGTAAAGAACAGAAAAAAGAATGGTGTAAAACAGCGCTAGTATATAAATTAAAACACTTATATGTTAGAAAACTGGCAGCCAGGTGAACACTGACAGTACAGTCAGTCAAAGCACAATTAGAAAAAAAGAAGAACCGGCGCCACAGTGAATAATGAAAACCAAACCAATAAAATGTAATGTCCAAATGGAGTCCTATTAAAGTTGGTAATCAAGGATGCTCACGTCAACGATGTGATATGAAAAAAAGAAGAAAAAAAACAAATTATGGTGCAGTAACTCAAATTAGGAGGTGAAAAAGTGGGCTAAACACACAAAACAAACAGGACATACAAACCAAGACAAACACACATGAAACGTAACACTAGCACAGGCCTATTAATAAAGAAATGCTGATTTAATAAGGTGGAGGGTGAATGAGACACGCATCCGGAGGGGCAAAATTACAACCCTACTCACAAGATGCCAGATAAAACAAGCAGCGAACTGGGGACATGCAGCTGGGCTTCCAAGATGGCGACCGGGATCCTCTCACTGGCGTCCTCACGTGACAGGGGTGAAAGGCTGAATCCCTCAGGTGATACAACTTCCGGACGGATGTGACGTCACATCCGCTGGAGATCCACACCGGACGTTCTTAGAGCACTAGTCCTCCACTGGTGAGCCGCAATGTCCTCAAAAGTCAACCGCTTGACTTGACTAAAAATCGCCAGATACACACTTCTCCAAACCTGGAACAGCACTAAAAACACTGGAAACTTCCCGACGCGTTTCGTACGCATGCGCGTACTTCTTCAAGGGATGGTAAAGAAAGGACACTTTTCCAAAGGGATACCAGTGGGCTCTCTGGACATACAATGTGTCCATGGACATTATAAGTGGTGTCCAATCATTCCGCTGCCTATCACCGTGGGTACCGTTACACATGTAGTACAGGCAGGGGTAGTAGAAAATATGCCCTACATGGTGATTCTGGGGCGAGACTTTCCAGGTCTGTTATGACTATTGACACACTGTTCAGCAGTTACCACAAGGGCCCAAGCGAAGAAGCAGGCTGAAAAGGAGAAGGACATGTCTTTGAAAACTTCTTTGGAGGGGCTTTTTCCTTTTCCCAGAGATCTTTGGTGAAGAGGGGAGAGACAGGAAATCCCGTAGGCAAAAAAGAAAGGACAAAGCACTCGGTCCTAGAGAATTAGGGGTTCAGGACTTGGACGAGGTCAATAATGTTTGGGGCAAGGATATTGTAGAGGCGCAACAGCAGGACAGCTCACTAAACCCTTTTTTTCAGCAGGTGGTAACTGAAGAGATGAGCGAGTTTGGGCCTATACCATCATATGTATTACGACAGGGTGTATTAACCAGGGCCCACAGGGATCCCCAGTCTTCTTTTCAGGTGGAGCAGGTTATGGTGCCAAAAGTATTTCGGAAGGAGATTCTTCGGTTGGCACAAGATGTTCCCATGGGGGGTCATATGGGCAAAGACAAGACCTTATGTAGAATATTAATGCATTTCTTTTGGCCTAAAGTACATAAGGATGTGGGAGAATATTGTGCCTCTTGTCCTATATGCCAACAGGTGGCCCCAGTAAACATCATGGATAAGGGGGAAAATGATCCCTATACCGGTAGTTGGGGAAGCTTTTGACCGGGTGGCCATGGATGTGGTGGGTCCTTTACAAAAAAGTTCTAAAGGTAATCAGTATATACTGGTACTATGTGATTACGCCACCAGGTATCCAGAAGCAATTCCCCTGCCCAGTGTTACTGCTAAGAATGTAGTGAATGCTCTTATTCAAGTATTTGCAAGGGTAGGAATCCCTCGTGAAATTCTCACAGATCAGGGGTCAAATTTCATGTCAAATTTAATGAAAGAGGTGTATCAATTATTGGGAATCCAGACCCTACGTACATCCCCATATCATCCCCAAACTGATGGTTTAGTAGAAAGGCTAAACGGGACACTAAAAAGGATGATTAGAAAGGTGGTAGGTGAGCAGCCTAACAAATGGGACCAGTGGTTGCCTTATTTATTGTTCTCATACAGGGAGGTACCACAAGCCTCAACAGGATTTTCCCCGTTTGAGCTACTTTATGGAAGGCAACCCTAGGGTCTGCTAGCATTAATCAAAGATTCCTGGGTGCAGCGAGATCCTTTGAGGGATAATGTAGTAGGATATATTACCCAGATGATGGAAAGGATTATCCGGATGCAGGATCTGGCTAATGAAAATTTGAGGGAGGCTCAACAACACCAGAAATGGTATGACAAAAAGTCCAGGGATAGGGTATTCCTTCCTGGGGATAAAGTGCTCCTTTTGTTGCCCGATAGGGAGAATAAACTGGTAGCTAGATGGCAAGGTCCATATACCATTGTGGAAAGAAAGGGGGATGTGAACTACCAAGTAAGCATACCAGGAAGAAAAGACCAGTCTATATACCATGTTAATTTGTTAAAAGGTTGGAAAGAGAGAGAAAAATTGTCTTTGATGGGCCTGAGAGAGTGTGAACCTGATATGGCAAGTGAGGCATATCAGAGATTGCAGTTGGAAAGTAAGGAAGACGCAGTAACGTCTGGGGAGGCAATTTCAACAAAGCGGAGGTTCCCTATTTCTCAGTATAGGAGAGTAAAATTGCAGCACCCCTGTCTCTTATAAAAGTATATTGGAGAAAAATCCTGACTGTTTTCCTCTTAAAGTGGGGGATATGTGACAGGGCTGCTTGCACTATTGTGGAAGTTTTATGCATGTTTTGCTTTCTGGCATCAAGTGCACCACTTTATCTTTCTTTCTGTTTCTGTCTTTTTTTGCTGGGCCCAGCAATCTTTTTTTCTTTGCTTCCTTTACCTGAAACTTTATTAACCTTTTAATGCTGTGTCTTGAGGTCAGTCAGTACAATACAGGTCTGGTTGGTGTTAAACACAGTTTGATATTACACAGCCATGGGCAGTCTCTGTTAAAAAGGAAAAGGGCGTTTCCTTCCTGCATACTATCCAGGGTGGATTATACCATGGTTTGGAGAGGGGGGGGGGGGGAATTTGTAAAAGGTACTGTTTTTTGGGGGCTTGCTATAGAAAATTGTATGTTGTGTGAAGTGTATTATGTTTGCTAATTGTGTAAGTTTTGGGAGACAACTCCCCTGTGTGGTATACTTAATTTGGTTTGGTCCAAATTAACCAGTAATAAAAGGGAGGGGGTTTCTTTCCCTGGGGCCTGCTGCACTCGTTTTTGCTGCTATGTGATATGAGGTTGTCTCTTTCTGCACTCCTTATTGCTGTTATGTGATATGAGGATGTCTGTGGAACTTCAGTGAAAGGATGCAAACTTTCTAATGCAGACATTGCTGGCTATTCTGTATGGAGACATCACGCTGGGGGAACTGGTTGTTGTACACCTGAATGTGGAATACCTAATAAAAAGAAGGTTCAGAGAACAGCAAAAGCCTCTTCCATTCTTGCCAGGGTCTGATGCTGCGGCTTCTTTAAACAAAGGCTGGGACGCAACCTTTCACAGTATCAAAATACTTTTAGGAAGTGTGGGATGTGACTGATTTAAAAATTGTTTGCTTAGCCATTATCATATCTGCCCAGCTAGGTACCTCAGGCATGCTCCTTTTTTCACAGCAAAGTCATGTCTCTGTAATTTATTTGGAGGGACATTTTTAGAGGATATACATATACAACTGGCGGCATTTATTAAATTTGAAAGGTCTCGCTCTTTCGCTCTCTCTCACTCCGATCATGCACTGGATTTTATCCATGTTTGGATTCTTAAAAATCCACCTGGATTGTATTGAATTCGTCCTGATTTTTTAGTATCCAATTCGCAGACTGGTTTTAGTGGGCGGGATGGATTTTGCCACAATAATCCGTGGAATTCCAGAGAACAGATTTGGACTGTTCTGCCCATCCCTACTACTAGGATTCCCTTGGTTGCACCACAATCAAGTGACGACCTGGGGACAAAAATGCCATGGGTTTTGTATTATAGTACCTCGTCCCAACCCCTGAAATGTAATTATCTACCGGGAATTACTTGCCTAGCCTTCCTGTTCCCAATCAGGAATTTGCCAACGTATGTGACAAGATAGAGGCAGAGGAGTTACCTCCACATCATCCCTACGATTGTGCCATCGACCTTCTATCTTGGGCCATCCCTCCTCGTGGTCGCACATATCACATTTCAGAGCCAGAAACCAAGGCTATGCGAGAATATATTTTGATGATCCTCTAGTGAGGGATTATAAACAGATCTATTTCTTTCGCTGGAGCTGGTTTCTTCTTTGTTTCCAAGAAGAACGGTACCCTCAGACCTTGTATCGATTACAGAGGTCTAAATAAAGTCATGGTAATGAAACGTTACCCTCTACCCCTCATCTCAGAACTCTTCGACCGGTCACATAGAGCTTCTATCTTCACAAAGTTGGATCTTCGTGGGGCATACTTCTTGATTCAGATCAAGCAAGGTGACGAGTGCAAAATGGCCTTTAATACTCATGACGGCCATTATGATTATCTGGTCATGTCATTCAGTACCACGTCCCAACCATGTTTCAGATCTTTATTAACGAGATTTTTCAGGATCACCTTAACCAGTTTCTCATTGTGTATCTGGAGTCGGATGATTTTCTTATTTTTCCAAATCCTTGTCCAAACACAGGACACAGATTAGATTGGTTCTCCAAAGACTTCTGGACCATTCGCTCTTCGCTATGTTTGAAACATGCCAGTTGGAGCAGAAGATTAATTCCTTCCTTGGAGATTTCATTTCTTCTCTTTGCTTTGTGATGGATTGATGATGGAACCACACAGAGTTAAGCCTCAGGTCTGCTTACTGGCCGTAAGACCTGTAGCTGCAATGCAGTCGCACCAGAACAGTGACAATCGGGACACAGAGGGCGGTAAGTTTTGCTAAATCTGTATCAAACACGATGTAAACTCCTTTAGAGCCGGGCAAGCAGGGCTACATTTATTTTTCTCTTCAGATGTTTTGTTACACATTCACGCTTTATCTGTTTCTATGTTTACTGTATTAAAGGAGATGTGTGAAGCTAAGTGTTGGGAGGAAAAATCTAGGTAAGAAAGCAGCTGTGATCCTTAAAAACTGTTTGATTAGTCTGTTGTAGAAACATTCATCTGGTGTCAAGTCAGTACAGTATGGTTGATACTTATATAATTCACAAAACTGTGCTGTTGTATGTAGTTATGGAAGGTTGTCAAATCTCAGTGTTAGATGATTACAACAGATTTTTTCAAATTTAAAAAAAAAAAAAAAAAAAAAAAATATGTTACTCTTTAAGTAGGGTGACCAGGCGTCCCGTTTTTGCCGGGACAGTCCCGTTTTTTTTCTCTTCTGTCCCGGTTGCCGGTGCGTTCCGGTAATGTCCCGGGTTTTCTCCCTGGTCCCGTTTTTTTTGTCGGCGACAGCTGCGCGAGTCGGCGGCAGCGAGGAGGATGCGGTGGCAGCAGCGGGTAAGTATTTTGACTGCCGGCGGGTTGGGCTTCTTTAGTAAAACATGCAGGGCCGCAGGGGATTGGATGGGATGCCGGGGGCGGTGCTTTAGAATGCAGGGCCACAGGGGATTGGATGGGATGCCGGGGGCGGTGCTTTAGAATGCAGGGCCACAGGAGATTGGATGGGATGCCGGGGGCGGGGCTTTGTCAAATGCAGTCGCAGGGGTGGCAACTTGGCTTCCCGGTCTCCCCTGCCTTCCCTCCCCCGGCACCTTGGCTCCCCGGCTCTTCAGCCCTCCCTCCCTCTGGCACCCGGTCCCCGGCTCTCCCTCCCTCTGGCACCCGGTCCCTGGCACCCCCTCCCTCTGGCACCCGGTCCCCAGCTCTGAGCTCTCCCTCACCCCGGCACCCCCTCCCTCTGGCACCCGGTCCCCAGCTCTGAGCTCTCCCTCACCCCGGCACCCCCTCCCTCTGGCACCCGGTCTCCGGCTCTGAGCTCTCCCTCCCCCCGGCACCCCGGTTCGCTCCCCCTCCCCCCCAGAGCCTGCTCGCTAGCAGTGCGGCACCTCCGGTGCTACTGCTGGTGAGCGCGTGCCACAGACCGTGCCGCCTCCGCCGAATCAGCCGCCTCCGCCGAACCTGCAGCCGACTGGGGTAGGATATGTGGCAGAGATGGGAAATGCCCGGGGGGGGGCAGAGATGGGAGATGCAGGGGGGGGCAGAGATGGGGGGCAGAGATGGGTGATGCAGGGGGGGGGGCAGAGATGGGAGATGCGGGGGGCAGAGATGGGAGATGCAGGGGGGGCAGAGATGGGAGATGCAGGGGGGGGGCAGAGATGGGAGATTCAGGGGGGGGCAGAGATGGGAGATGCAGGGGGGGGCAGAGATGTGATATGCAGGGGGGGCAGAGATGTGAGATGCAGGGGGGGGGCAGAGATGTGAGATGCAGGGAGGGGGCAGAGATGGGAGATGCAGGGAGGGGGCAGAGATGGGAGATGCAGGGGGGGGCAGAGATGGGAGATGCAGGGGGGGGCAGAGATGGGAGATGCAGGGGGGGGCAGAGATGGGAGATGCAGGGGGGGCAGAGATGGGAGATGCAGGGGGAGGCAGAGATGGGAGATGCAGGGGGGGAAGGGAGAGATGGGAGATGCAGGGGGGGGAAGGGAGAGATGGGAGAGGCGGGGGGGAAGGGAGAGATTGGAGAGGCGGGGGGGAAGGGAGAGATGGGAGAGGCAGGGGGGGGAGGGAGAGATGGGAGAGGCAGGGGGGGAAGGGAGAGATGGGAGAGGCAGGGGGGAAGGGAGAGATGGGAAAGGCAGGGGGGGAAGGGAGAGCTGGGAGAGGCAGGGGGGAAGGGAGAGATGGGAGAGGCAGAGGGGGAAGGGAGAGATGGGAGAGGCAGGGGGGGAAGGGAGAGATGGGAGAGGCAGGGGGGGAAGGGAGAGATGGGAGAGGCAGGGGGGGAAGGGAGAGATGGGAGAGGCAGGGATGAAGGGAGAGATGGGAGAGGCAAGGGGGAAAAGGGAGAGATGGGAGATTTTTTTTAAAATGTATTGGGGCGGCGGGGGTCTTTTTAATATGTTTTGGCGGGGGCGGGTATTTTTATTATGTTTTGCGGGGTGGGGTTTTTTGGTATCTATTTTGTGGGGGGATTGAGTGAGCAGAGTGGGGTACTTGATGGAAGGTAGGGGCGAGTGAGAGGACAGAAGGGTAGTGAGTGAGGAAAAGAGGGAGTAAGACAGATGGGAGGGGGGAAGAGTGAGCGAGACGGAGGGGAGATAAATTCATGGGTAGAGGGTGTGAAATAGAGGGGGCTCGTGAGGTGTAAACTTAACTTAACTGCACCGACACACTTTATTCGAGCAAATACCCAGTATGTACCTGGCAGATACCTGGAATGCGCCGCTCCTCACCTCTGACAAGCCCCGTTGCGTTTGCCTTCCCAGCCTGGGTTCATGCCTGGCTGACGGGCGGCTGATCTGTTAAATGATAATGATAAGGATTTAATAGGCTGCAATGCTTCGCGTGTCTACCAGATGGCATAAATTCATGAATTGTAATGCAGTATATATATATATACTGTGCAGTATTGCAGCCAGCGGGAATAAAATGCTTAAATCCCTGCCTGGAAAATACCTCAATGCACTCGGGCAGAAAACAGTCACAAACCTCAATACACCCGGGTATACCCGAATTCGTGGGACTAGCCATGCTCGAATAAAGTGTGTCGCCAGTGTAAGGCCGCGCTTATGGTGCACGCGACGGATGATGTCACCCGTCGCCACTAGCGAAAGTTGTCATTCGCTTTCCAGTGACCAGGTCCTTGATTGGTTCAGAGGCTGTCACATGTGGCGATAGCCTCTGAAAAATCAAATTTGACCGGCTTCAGAAATTTGCACCGCTCCCGTCGCTGCGTCGCGCTTACTATAAGCGCACACGACGGCGGAAATACATTTGTTTTTACCGCGACGTCGCATCGCCGGCACTATGAGCGCAGCCTAAGACCGCGCTTATAGTGCCGGCAACGCTGACGTCATGCTGTGGTCGCTGGAAAAATAAAATTGAAGTGACTTCCAGCAATTGCAACCAAGCCGTCGCACCGTCCTGTCACTCCTACTATAAGGGCACACGACAGGGTCAATACATTTTTTTGACACGACGTCGCCAGCACTATTAGCGTGGCCTAATATGTGTCAGCCAGATAGGGGTTCCCCAAGATTTTTCGAAATACTTCAAGGGTTCCTCCAAATTAAAAAGGTTGGGAATCACTGGTCTAGTCTATCTTCTTAATCCACCTCCTAGCAGAGCTAATAAGTACTGTAAGTAGCAACATATATGTATAACACACAACCCTATTTCCCCTATTTAGTTTGCAAATTGTAATATTATATACACAAGCCACAAGGTCAGGTCAGGAATGATGTAAAATTTGTAAAATTAATTTTAATTAATGCCTTCATTTTTTTATTTAATTTTAGTCAATTATTTATTTAGTTTTAATGTCTTCATTATTTATGTAATTTTAATTAATGTGTTAATTTTTTATTAACTACAGTAGAGATTAGAAAGTACATTTCAGATTTCAGGCTGCAAAGTGGTTTGTTTTATTTATTTATGATAGTGAAATCCTCTATACACACAAACACACACTGCAGCCCCCACCTCTATACACACAAACACACACACACACTGCAGCCCCCACCTCTATACACAAACACACACTGCAGGGCCCACCTCTGTATACAGAAACACACACTGCAGCCAGAGTTGCCACCTTCTATTGAAGGCTAACCCAGAGATAACAACATTTTTTTTAGATCTATTTATTATATATTTATCTTGCCTTTGGCTGTATCCTCCCCTCCAAATTCCGTCAACATGGCTGCGCGACGTCACGTAATGCACATTGTCATATCAACGAGACACTCCGTGACGTCACGCGGCATCAAGTTGACATGACAGCGTGACGCATTATAGTGATGCCACATTGTCGTGGCAACATGTCACCGCCTGACGTTAGTGTCTCGTTGTCATGGCAACGGGGGGGGGTGTGACGTGATATACATTGTTTTATAAATAATTTTTTTAAGTGTCCCGGTTTTTCATTTTTTAAAATCTGGTCACCCTATCTTTAAGAGAAAACAAAATGATGTAAAGGAATGTTAATTGGGTGGCAAAAGTTTTAAACTACAGGATGATGTGCTTCCGATATGTATCCCTGTCACTTGTGCTTTATCTTTCAATAACAAATCACACAGTGTTCTACATTAAGTCCTCTGATAAACATATGTACTTCAGCAATTCTAAGCAGAGGAAAATATCATGTAATATAAGATTATGTAAAATGCAGTTATTTGAAATATCCTTTTTGATTTATGGCCAGCTTCACTCACAATACAGCTATTGAAGTCAAAGACAGAAGATCAAGAAAAATCCTTCAACAGTCTGGTGAATGTTTCATTTAATGAGTTATGAAGTTGAATTCAGTTCTACAAATAGATATTTCAAGGCCCTATACAGATATAAGACAAGACCACCATTCTTGAATTATATCATGATCAAATGAAAAATGGCAGATAAGGGATTGCATTCAAAGCTTCACTTTATTTCAAACACAATATATGTTGCTAAGTGGGACTCTTGCTTGAAGTCTAGGCATACACAAGCACACCTTTATACAATACATAGCGAGGTACCTGTGCACAAAAAAGGAACACCCCTGAAATACTTTGGAAATGTGCTAATTTAAAAATCATTTGAATATACTTTGCATACCCAGATTAGCATATATCCCAGATGTGTTCCTTTTTGTATTGTACAACCCATATTTCAGGGTCTGGAGGAGGGTAACGCCATCTTTAGGTATGACCTTAATAATCTAATGTTAATTCCTTGCGTTAACCTGAACAGTATTTAGTGAATATGCGATGTTAAGTGGATTGTTTCTTTTACATATTAGTAGCACTAACGACCGAAAAGATGTAACCATGTTATGGTAAGGACTAACACTGGGTTAACATTAGTTTATTCTCTCTAGTGGATAGGTGTTACGAATAACCTGATTAATTTAGGTTAACGTGAGGTTAAATAGTGTCATGAATGGCACACCTGTGAGCTCATGACTTGTATATGTGATAAGGGTTATTTCACACAGCTATCTAGCTCAGCGGTGCGCAAACTGGGGGGCGTGCCCCCCAGGGGGGGCGGGAGAATTTTCAGGGGGGCGCAGGCTGTTACAGAGTCCCCGCGCTCTTCCCCAGGCAATTAATTTAATGCCGGGGTAGGCGTGAGGCCTCTGTAACCTCACTTACCAACAGGCAGCCGGGACTTCGGCAACGCGTCGCCATGGCAACGCGGCATCAAATGACGCCGCGGGGTCATGTGACGTCACGTGTCGCCGTTGGCACATGAAAGATGAGAATTCACATGTCTCACATCAGAACACACTCCTTGTTAAATTCTAAATTTGGATTCTAAATGAATGGTTTTTATCCTAAAACTCCTCTGCATTGAGGACAGGATAAGCCCACCTTCTTGGCGTGTCCTTAACCCCCCCCTCATCAATCTTCAGTGACACCTTTATGTCTTGAAGATAAAAAGTAGCTTTTCTTTTGAGTTTGCCGCATGCAAAGAGACTATTTTTCACCGGTATACTGCTTAGTTTAAGAAATATAGAATATAATTTCATTCATCAGATCGCAAATGTTGCAAATATATTTGTTATTCTTGCTAATATTTGTCAGATTCCAGATATATTTCTATTTAGTAAATGTACACAGTCATGTGAAATATTTCCCTGGCAACACCCACTAGAGCACTAAGGAATTATTTAAAGGTATATTTAAAGAGTTTTTACTTATTTCTACTGTCACAACGAGTTATGACTCCAGGTTTCAATCTCCCCACTTTCCAAACAGGCTTTGCCCACAGATAATCTCACTTCTAGACAAACACAGAAAACCAGGCTGAGTCATTGGCTTGACCTGCTATAAAAAACCACATTCATTTTTAAGTTTGAACAGCTATTTCTGAGTAGGTTTACTGGCTATACACTTCTTTAACCCAGGCTATGCTGAAAAGCTGTGTAATATGGCAGGCATACATTTATGGGGTACATTTTAAAATGGATTTGAAGCAAAAGGTGACACCGAGTCCTCATTTGCATGTAATTCCCAGAATCCCCAGCTGCAGTTGAAGCGATGTATGCAAAGAGATAATGGGGGAAAGCAGGGTTGCAGACCTGTCTGATACATTTCTCACAAGTGATATTTTTATTTTTAAGATGTAATTTGTTACTCAGGTTAACTCTGTGTATCCCAGATTATTAAAACACGGAATATTTTAATGGTATTATCATGACAAATAGCCTAATAGAGGTTAGTGCATCTGGGCCTAATCCGATTAAGCACCCCAATTTATTTTGGTGCATATCTTTAAGCTACCCCTATTTTATATGTAATATTGTTATTGCAGAAGGTGCTGCAATCAAGGCATGTATGTTTGTATGTATATCTTTATTTATATAGCGATGATGGTATACTCAGCGCTTTACAAAGACAATACAGTACAGGGAATTATAATAATACAATTAGCGCAGCAAAGTCAGACAATAGGAAAGGAACTCCCTGCCCCAGAGAGCTTACAATCTAAGTAATATATTGCGAGACTTACAGAGACAGCGGGTGAGGGAATAAGTACAGTAGATGTCAGTGTTTGGCCACAATGGGTGGTAGGAGTGACTGTGGGTTTGGGACAGTGGCCACGAGTCCAAGCTATTGGGATGCTTCTTTTGAGGTGAGTTTTAAGGTTGGTCAGTATTAAATTAGATGGGTTAACACTATTTGCAGGGAAAAAGATGGCAGGGAGGCATAGGTTAGAGCAGGTGTGTAAATGGCTGGGTCCAGGAGTAGGATATATATCCCCAGCAGGGAGGAAGAGAGGAAGAGAGAGAGAGAGAGAAAGAGAGAGAGAAAGAGAGAGAGAAAGAGAGAGAGAAAGAGAGAGAGAAAGAGAGAGAGAAAGAGAGAGAGAGAAAGAGAGAGAGAAAGAGAGAAAGAGAGAGAGAAAGAGAGAGAAAGAGAGAGAGAAAGAGAGAGAGAAAGAGAGAGAGAGAGAGAAAGAGAGAGAAAGAGAGAGAGAGAGAGAGAGAGAGAGAGGAGAGAGGGAGAGAGGGAGCGAGGGAGAGAGAAATGTATGGGCACAAGCATAGGTGGACGGGAGGAGAGATTAAAAAATGTGGGTGGGGGTGGTGGAGAGAACAGAAACATTTACAAAGGAGTGATGAAACAGCAAACAGAAATAGTAATAGGGAGGGCAAAGTGAGATGCAAGGAGAGAGGTAGGAGGAGAGAATTCCCAGCTATTGGAGGATCCAAATAGCAGGAAATGAAAGAGCAGGTGTATAAATCAGGCCTACGAGGGCAGTGTAGCACATAAGATTAAGCAGCATCTTAAAAAATGATTCAATAGATACAAATTGGCAGAGCCGTTAGAAAGCTATGTTCTCACAGTTGCAGGGTTGCTGATGAAGGGCAGAGTCCAGTTCTGCTTGTACTGTAGTCTTCACCATTAATTGTACTCCAATTTTAACTCACCCAAATACTTCAAATGTGACACTTAAGATGTTACACAGCCGTACAAAAAATAAGGGGAGGTGGGAGTTTTCACAAAAGTAGGTAGCATTTATCATGCAATTTTATGGCTGCAAAATTATTAAAGCTGATCGTGTTTCAGGGCATTTTGTGTAAATGTTACATGTGTCAGTATAGCCATACAATCCACATTATCACATTGTCTCTAAATGCATATCATCAGGCAGTGGGCATGGACATGAGTTATAATTCAGAACAATTAACAATTTAGCTGATGTTGTATGAGGAGAACAAAGGGCTATTATTTAGTGAAACAGTGGTTAAGTGGTGTTATCTGCCTGCTACAAACCACAGACAAAGAGGTTTTTCACAGGTCTACAAATCACAACATCCTACAGTACAGTACATAAAGAAAACAGAACTGCTTTAGCTAAAAAGGGTAGCAAGTTGAACAAGAACATTGGGATTACAATTGAGACTGGGTAAAAAAAACATTATGTTTTTGTAATAAATAATAGCATTGATTTCATGCATTTCAGAGTTAAAATCTTAGCCCCCTATCCAATATGATGTGAAGCCTTCTTCCCCACGCTGGGGAAAAGTTCAGCTCTGTTGAACTAAATAGCACTAAATTATTCAATATTCAGTATGGTCCTTAGTGGTTAATACTCTTTTTATCTTCCATAGAAAAAGGGAGACTGTGAAATCGTTGTTCAAAGATTACATTTATAGCAGGGGCTGTGAGAAAGGGGGTGGTAATGTTTGTCTTCATCCCTCCACCACAACATGATGTAATGTCATTCACACATGCTTGCTCCCTGTAATCAGGTCACATAAGAAATAGGAATAACTGGGGGAGTATACTTCAGACAGTTAAAAAAGGTATAAGGAGGCTGAAAACAACAATACCCAACAACTCCAAAGTCTTCATTTGCAATGTGTACCTGTCAGCTGTATCATCACCAAGACTGAAATAACGTCATCACTGTCATTTGTTAATTTGGTCCTTGGAGTCCATGTTTAAGACAAAGTGGTTTGCTCTGTGTAACTTTGGCCAGGTTAATTGACCATGAAAATATGTTATAGCCCAAGGGTGCTCATGTTCAGTCTTCAATGACTACCAACAGGCCAAGTTATAGAGCAACAGATACCTAAGCTAGTTATCTTAGTGACAGTTAAGGTTAGGCTAATTGGTTACATATGGGTTAATTAGAGAAATCTTGAAAATGTGGCCTGTAGCTACATGTTGAGGACAGAACATGAGCATCCCTGTCTTAGCCAAAACAAAATGTAGAGTAAGCTCTAACCTACAGGGTAAAATTAATAAGACATGTGAAACAGCTAATGAAACACAATTACATATGAAGAACATTACGACAAACTTATTTCTATGACACCCAAATCATGCAAATTTCAAAAGTGATACAGAGATGATCTAAATAGAATCAAAAGAATCCCCAGTTGCTGCACTCTATGCATGTGGGCAAAAGAATATTGGACAGCAATAGTCCATCAGATAGTTTGTCTGGAAATGGCAGTCAAAGTGACCGGTGGGATCAGAAGTTTTAAAAACAAAAATAATAAAAATGTTATTACAATTAATTTATAGGTACAATACGCGTAAGCAAAAAAACAATATATAATAATTAAGGTTAACAAGTCCCTGTAGAGGAGTAAGTAGAAAAAGGGTATTAATGTATATCTGAACATCTCATCGAAACATAGTAGTTCTGTTTCAGATGTGTATGATACTCCCCATTAAATCTACTGTGACATATGGTATAAGATAGTGAGCAGAGAAAATAGGAGCAAGGTAAGAGATGTGTGCAGAGGTATGCAAATGGAGACTATTTTAGGGTGAAATGATATCTTGGCTTTATTGAGCCTGTTCCTTTATCCAGTCAAAACATACAACCTTTATTACTTTTCTTATTATCTATTGTTTTTTGCTTACTCGTATTGTACCTATAAATTAATTGTAATAACATTTTTATTATTTTTGTTTTTAACACTTCTGATCCCACCTCACTTTGATTGCCATTTCCAGATAAACTATCTGGTGGACTATTGCTGTCCAATATTATTTTGCCCATTCGCATAGAGTGCAGCAACTGGGGATTCTTTTGATTCTATTTGGATCAACTCTGTATTAATTAATACCTTCCCTTATTGCACCATGCTTTCTTGTTACTATATATTACCTACAGATGCAGCCACGAGTATCCGAACACTTGCCTTGGAAAATCTGGAGCAATCTCCCAGTAATGCTGCAACATTTCTGTGACATTTCTGCAGGCAGAAAATGGCTCATCGGATTAACACTGCGGGGGTCCCTGGCAGTCTCACTCAGTTTGAAT